>NW_008825260.1:2572670-2601768 GCF_000699105.1 Pygoscelis adeliae
TGAAATTGGTGGCAGCACTGTAACTACCACTTCCTCAGCACCCATTGCTTCTGCAAATGCCTGCAAGATTTCAAGTTTTAGGAGCTTGTTTAGGAAGCTGTGCAGGCTGAAGTCTCAACAAAAACCACATAATACAATGCAGAAAGAGTTATTGAGAGGACAGCAGCTTCTAATAGATTAGGTTGCAAGCAACACACCTTTGACCTACTAGAATAGTACAGTGTAAACTTGAGCTAGATTCTTGTTCTGCAGACTCCTTACCATCTATAAAGTTCATAAAGCTCTGGTCTATAAAGCAAGCAGGAGGCATTGCTACGGAATAGCTGCTCTATATAAGGTAATTCTTCAGCTGCCTCAAAGCTGCTGAAGGATCCCAGCAGGAGCAACATTAGGCCTTCACTAGGTCTCACCAACTGAAGGAAGCCAGACTCTGCTATTTCCCATCTATTTACTCTTAACGTTTGGTCCACACCAAGTATTGAGACAACCAGATCAGTTCCATGCTTGCTCCGACTGCAAGAAGCACCTATGAAGTATACTCAACACAGCCCTTTCCATCATCTGTATACTAAGGCTGTCATCCCCATTTCCAGGAAAGTCTTTTAGTGTCATAGAGGACAAGTTACCTAAAACCCCAAATTGTGTGACACACAAAACAGGGCTGTTGGTGATTCTGTGTCCACAAAGCAACCAAAAAAGCCACATTCCAGTGGCCACCTAACTGCACAGTCCTGGAGATGCTTTGATAAAATGTGCTTACAGACTCAGCATCATGACGCTTCAGGGACCTGAATATTTATCTGCTGTGGTCCAAACATTAGACATAAAGACATTATTTCCCCACTTTGGTCTCCATAGGATCTAATTGTTTAAGACAACTCACAGCATGCCCACTGCATAAAGACCACCTGCAGTCCAGCACTAAGCACAGCAGTTTGGGAAACTTTCATTAAAATCATAATTACTTTAGTACTCTCTTTTTACTAGAGTCTTCACCCAGGAATCAAAAGATCCAAATCAAAAGTTCCCTTCTCAGCCCAGCCTTAACACCACAAAGTGTTTGCTTTTGGCAGGGGGCGGGGAGGTAGTTTCACCTGACTTTAAACATCTACCTGACCTTTTTAGTTAATGGTGCTAAGAGGAACATCTAAAACAGGTCAGAAACTGTGTGGTAGAAGTGCCTGATCCATTCCTTGAACATACAGGGGGGTCTAGACAACTAATCAACATTATGATCCCAGGTAGCCATTTATGTTTTAGCTACCTGAGTTCAGGCGCGATGGCCCCCCCCAGCTTCATTGAGCATCTCTGGCTCCAGTTGTGATAGAAGCTTTTATGCCTTCTCCTGCATAATGTTTTCTACCAGAGCAGGTTTTGGCAGCACCTATGATCTTCTATGTGCTATAGCTAGTCTGGCGAGGTCCAGGTGACAGCATGTAATTTATTAGAGACAGCATGCCAGCCTAAATTGGAGAGGACATTGTGGATTCTGTTAATGCCCTCCCCTAACTTTTCCCCTACTCTGTCATTGCAACCTGTTAAAGGTGAAGGAGGAGATTATACTACTACTAAATTCACTCCATAAAACCCTTTGAGATCTTAAGATGAAGCAACCAATATAAGTGCAGAGAAGCAATGTCATTATGACCCTTTCAAGTATAAATTACAACCACTTCAGAAAAAGTTTCACATCATTTTATATATCTTTATATCTGTTCCTAATTGTAAATCCTTCTCTTCAACTAAGGCTGTCTTCAGTCTATAATCAACTGACCTTTCTGAGGTGTCCTTTTAAGTCAGATGCCAGGAAACTGAGGAAAAAAAAGGAAACATCTTAAGAGGAAAGGGAAAAATGCAAAGCGAAGAAGAAAACTGAGCTGCAGAAGACTATCACTTTCTGCCCTGTTAGTATTTGCGTCCAAGACCATTTTTCATGCTGGGATTTTTTTTTTTTTTTTCCCCTGTGTGTTGTCACTTCGTTGGCTTTTTTTGCAAGTGTTTGGGAATTAGAGACAGGCTTTGAAATTTCTGCTGAGTAAAAGGCAAACATAACTTTGCTAACCATGTGCCGGGGAACTAGTTCAATAGAAACTGGCAGGGTCAGCAACAGTCTTTCAGCAAAGAGCACTGAAACAGTGCCGATTTCTCAAGTCAGAAAATTAAGGCTGGCCAAGAGAAGCAAAAATAGTCTTGTAAAATCATTTCACAAATTGATTTTCTGATTATGCTATCATACTATCGGCTCTTATCAATATCTTCCTACCTATAAGAACAGATCTTTCTATATTTGAGAGGGGAAAAAATTAGGTTAAATGCCCAAATGAGTCCAAGCCTGGATCTTCTTTTTTTCCAAATAAGAATTTTAATTAGATTTATAAGCACTTTTACATTCCCAAGTGAGAGAAGCAGTGTGCTTTAGCAAGGAATTAAATCCCAGCATGCTGATTATAATGTAGGTTTAGGTTGTCTGTGTCAGGTTGGATTATTCCATGCTACAGATTTTCACTGTTTATGCCGACTTCCTGACACACAGCAGTTCTAGCACAGACAGGAACGGTAATGTAATCCTGAGGTTGACTCTAAGAAGCCATTCCCTGATAGAGAGATGCCTCTGAAGTGGATGTCAAGTCTGATGTAGTAGAGATGTCAAATTTCCAGTTCTAAGTAAGCTAGTTGTGTTCAGTTAATCACATAGGATAATTGTAATTGGTTAAAAAACAAGTGCAAGGCAAAAAAAGGAAAGACACTAACATACTGAACGGGTCCTTAAGCACAAACCGCACTCAAGTTTTGCTTCTGGTTTGGCCTTTAAATTCAACTGATGCCAACTAACGAGCTCTTTCCAACCCAACCTGCCACCAGCTGGGCACCATCTTCAAAGTGCAGTCCCACAGACAGACACGTTCTTCCCAAAGTATCTAAAGATATTTGGCTGCCCAGCTCCCAGGATATGTCAAGTTTTATCTTCCGTCTCTGCAAAGAAGCAGCAGAAAAAAAAGACATTCCCAGATGTAGATGGTACATCTGGGACTGCTGCCTGTCTGTAAACTGATTTCATGGCAGGGGGAAGGAGGCTGGGGGATTGGGGATGCATTTCGTCTTACATACAGCAACATATAAATGAATAAAAGGTGCATCAACATTTCATTTTTAATTGCAGTCAGAACCACAACCATCTTCATTGGAGCTCATGACAAACAGCAACTCTACTAAAACAGATTTGTTCCACTTTCCATTTCTCCACACTGTACCCTGCTGCAGTGTCCAATTAGTGGATATGGGGGAGAAAATTCTCAGAATTCTGATAACAAGCACAGTATGTAGAAGTTAGGAGAAAGTATCCATTTCCATGATGAACGCTTAATGATTTGTATTTCACAGTATGTGAAATGTTGTTTCAGGAAAGAACCATTCTGAACCACACACCGGTGATGTGAGTTTACCAGTTAGGATATCTTTCAGCAGTGAAATCAGACAGGGTATTGATGTCTTGCAGAGCCCAGAAGCCTTCATTAAGCTAAAATACATGTTTAATTGCCCTAAGAGCAGTCATTAGGTTGGAGACTTCAAGCTACCTTTTCATGGGGCTGCACATACTATATTTGTTCACACTGATAATATCTACAGTGCTTTCAGCTCTCAAGAGCTCATATCCCCTCTCGTGTTGCGAAGTGGTGGTACCCTCTGCCACAGATGCCAACAGCAACTTTTTCTAAGACTTTTAACTCTCCTCAGCACAAGTAATACAAACTGCAACTCTGATTTAAGAGACCACAGAGACAGAACAGCTGCAACATTTCGGCTCCAGGAACTTTCCTTTGAATGTGCTGCATTCTTCATTTTATGTGGATTCTCAAGTGACAAATCAAGGAGGAGGAAAAGAGGCCAAGATAACAGAATGAGAAAGCATATTCCAAAAAGGACTTCCAGAAACAGTCTGTTGTTTATAAGTGGCCTCAGATACTGGAATTACTTACATATGAGTTTTCTGGAATGCAACATCTTCTGGCAGAAACAACTTTTTCAGAGCAGGGGTTCCAGAAGTACAGCCCATGGGTCTGTTTGCAGACCACAAAGCATTGCTGTCTAGTCCACGTTGGAACTTTTTCACATATGTGCTTCTGACAGACACAGAGCTATAGCAACTAAAGGGTCTTTGTCCACTATGCTAGAACCAAGCTTTACATCTAGGTGCTCCAGGAAGTGATGCCTGCAGCCAAAGTGACCTATGGTAGAGTCATCCTACAAGAATCTGGACTGTGCCCCAGCAATACAACCAGACTCCGTATACTGCCCCAGCCACACCTACTACTCTGCTTGGCAGGGAGAAACTGTTGCATCGACCTGTTCCAGGAGTATTTATGTCATCTGGAAAAGAGGGAGTTTCCAATTCTACAACGGCAGAAAAAGAAAAGCAGTCTTTACCTGATAAGTGGACAAGAAAGTGGATCGAGGAATTTTACTTCTCCCCTAAATGAACTTTTATGGTTTGCTCCTGCTTGATAAAACTTTGAAATTCCTGCCTTAGATGGTATGTAAGACCTATAAACCTCTCAGAGGAGATCATGTTTCTTTTCTGGTAAGAAGGAACAATTTAGTTATGGTGGAGTTGGACTCCACTATCAAGCACTGGCACATATGCCTCTTAATGTGCTAACATTACCTCCTTGCTCCCTTTCTGCCAATGCTTGTTACTGACATGCCTCCATGCACACAGCCTTTCATTTGCTAGGTTTCCCAAAATATTGTTACGAGCCTTGTTTGGGATACCTTCCCCACCTTGCTAGTACTGAATGCTTTGACTAGAAACACGATACAAATATCATCTACAAGGGAAAATTGTGTTGAACGACAAGATCTCTTTGAGATATGACTGTCTGAAAAAAGCAGAAACTTTTTCATCCTTAACAAGCTGTACATATTGTGTAAAAATAGCTTATTCCAAATTTATCTATCAAGTTTAATTGCGTAAAATTGGCCCTTGAACACAGGTACGCCAGCTGCCACTGCATTTCATCAATGCAAAGCAAACTCTTCAAGCATCCAGTTGCTTAGGAGTTTCTTATCCTCCTAAATACCTGATTCATAAGTTCCCTCATTCATATCTGTTAATAACAATACAAATGATTCTTTCAGCTGTGCATCATTAAGGTTATCCCAGGAGCAGAACCTTTTGAACCTAAGACAAAGTGCCTGGAGCCTGCCAGAGACAGCAGTTCAAGCTGACCACATGCGCTGCCTTACTGAGAGTGGTCCAAGCCATATCTTGCACTCAGATCACCCATACTTCCGGTATTTTTATTGGGATACTGCTTGCAATAATAAAGGAAAAAGAAACCCGGAATGCATTCAGTGTTTACTGCACTTTACATCACCAAAATGAACACAACTGGAGGTAAGGTGAAGCACTACCCACAGAGTCAACACAATCTAGTATCTGGCTACACAGATAGGGGATGAAATCCTAAAATAAATAAATAAATAAATAAATAAAAATCTGTGTTTAAGTCAAATATCAACTGCTTGCCAGTTACTTTTTAATATCATGGGCTTTAATAATAAAGTAGCAAGGTATCTGGAAAAAAAAAAATACAGATTCTGGGCCATCAGAACTTTGCTGACATACAAAACAAAAGGACAGGAAAATATAATTTTTATACTTCTAGCTTTATAAATGTCACAAGCCTTCTGCTTCCTGAACTCTGCCTCCTGCTTTGTTCCAACATGTATCCCAATGTATATCTGAGCATGTAGAGTCTGAACTCGCTGCTGTCATGCTGTATTACCCTTTTAGATTTGTACTGTATTAGATGTGACACCTTGTCTTTGCAAGTTAAAGATATACTCCCCATAATTATACTGCTGTTTGATATCACTAGAAAAGAAAATGAAAGATACACTCTGTAGAATTATTTGTGACATATTGCCATAATTATGCAGATATATACACTACACAGAAAAAAATTGTGTTAATACAGCCTGGAAACAAATATTTTCTCAAGAATAAAGAACATAGATATGCTTGTGGGACATCTATAGACTATCCAGCAAAACAATATCTTTTCACAGAAGGATCTACTGGTAAGAGGGATGCATATAAAGAAACAATTTACAACTGCATACACTTCTTTTACATGGTCATATAAAAGTTAAACCAGAAATAGTATCTTTTCCCTTTGTCCTATATTCTTTATAGTAATAAAGCCATACAAAATCCAACTTTGCCACTATTATTTGCTGTGATTGAACACTACAGATAAGCTGTAATATCTGTACAATAATTAATGATTGTATGCTGTGCCTTGTTGATAAAGAATGAATTTTTTTTTTCTTTTTTTGGTAAAATTCTTTTTATATAAGGGAACACAAGGAAAACGTTGGTAAAAATACTTTCTCTTACGTTCTTTCCTTATGTGCAAAATGAAATAAGGTAAGCAAAATATAACTTCCTTGGGAAAAAAATCTGCAGGTGAGAGGTAAGAAAGAAAAAAAAAATCATATTAAAAATACAAATATTTGAATTATATTTCTACTACTTGTGAAATACACTTTGGTCTCAAATAAGTTCCCACTTCATTGGGCTGGGACTATACTACTCCTTCTATACCCATGAAAATAGGTGCTACAGTGCAATATTTAATACAAAATCATCACCAGTTTGCTCTAATACAACACAGCTCTATACAACTGAAGTCAACATAATGTCTACTAACGGTTGCAATAGGAGAAGGACTAATCAGAGAGACAAATTACAGCAACCAGGCTTGTACAAAGCAGAACTTCATGCTACAAGCCATCTCCTTGGAAAGAGCGAAGCCGTTTGCAAGGTACTACCCTGCCCCATGCAGGGGGTGGCAAAGTGTAGCCGGGCGAGATGGCTGTCTCACAAAGAGATTTTACATTCTCTAAAATCAATAGCAATTCAGCTGCAAGAGTACAATCCAGTCATATTCTATCATCTTCCCTTATTATCATCATTTTTAAGAGCATCTAAAGTTTGTCCGTTTTCTGTTTGACATCTGGCTAAAAGAATAATCAAGAGAGCTACAGCAGGTAGAAAAATAGGTCCCTCTAGCATTGCTCAGCTTCTGAATTGGGACACACACAGACTGCTAGTGCCCAGAATTTGCCTTTTTTTGCACTGAACTTTATTTCTTGCCTTGTTGGAACAAAGGTAAATAAGGAAGCCATTTTAAATGAATGAGAGGGATACTAGGAGCATCTTTTCACATTCTGCAAAGAATATGGGTTTTTTACATCATTTCCCCTTAGTCAGTACATCATCATTTTAACATCATTTTTTAGTTGCTATAAATTGGAAGGGGTACCCCAGACAGCAGCACCCACCTCAGCAGTGCAGACTACATTTAACATTAAAGATGAGATAAACACAAATAACATACCTTTTCTTTTGGGGATCTGAACTGCCAAAGTAAAAAAATGCACACAAAGGGGAAAATTTTCTTTTGACTGACCTCCGGTCTCACAGTTGTACTGCTCTGCATTGTACGGACACTAATATACAGCATAGAAGAAATAGAACTAACTAAAAAAAAAAACAGAGAAGAAATGATAAAAACCTGCAGTATCTACAGTATGTTTTGTTTGTCTGTTTTATTAATTAAATTGCCCAAGGAAGACCCAAAGTTCTACGACCACCGTAAGCGAATTCAGAGTACCAAGAATGTCTTGCAGGGAGGATGCCAAATGACAGCTGTAGTTTTCAGTTGTGGTTTCAAGAGTGGCTCGATAGACTGACCAGAGATGTGACTCTGCCCCACATCGTGATCCTGCCTGGTATCAGCCTAAAGCCCTTATCAGCCAGCCGCTGGGCAGTTTATGTGAGAAGAGTTGGTAATATCTACCCCATACACCAGAGACTGAGCAAGCATAACGGGAACTCATGTGATAATGATTTTTATTTGGCAGCTAATGTGGGTTTTATTTATCTAGCAAAAGTAAATTCTGCTAGATCTGATGCCTGGAGCTGATTCTTCCACCACAGGATATGAGCAACTTCCTCAGTCGGAGTAGTGGTTATTCTCCTGTGTTAGAAATATGAGAATAAAGCCCCATGACACTAAACTTTATACATGTAAATATCCCCAGCGATTTGATTTTCCTGAGCAATTAGACTGTTTGTCCCATCTTGCCTGTCTCCTTTCTTTTCTTCCACATCCTTTTCAGCTTTGCCTTGCTCTCTTTCTTTCCTCTGGTTTTTGGTTTAGCTCAGCCTTTCCAGAGCCCATCCCTCTCACAGATCCACCTGGCGTGATAAGAAGCAGGGAACCCCCTCCCCGCTTGCAGTCACTACTTTTCTCCCTCTTCTCATGTGTTATGTATCCTCTTCAGCCTTGCATCAATCTGTGGTGACTCATTCCTCAGATCCATCTCACAAAGCTCAGCCCTTAGTTTATCTTTGGGCACCTGCATATTAAATACAGCCACCAATAACCCCAGGCTCTGAGCCCTGACCTCGGTTAAGAATCACAGTTAAAAGCCTAGAGGCTTTGTTAAATTTATTGCGATGTCCAGCAATAAAATTAGACATGAAAACTGAACTAGTTTCCTCCTTTCAGTGAAGACACAAGCGGGGCAAGGATTTCTCCACTTGAGGAGAGGGGAGAAGTCCCTTTGCAGCCTGGGTCATGTAACATCTGTCCTCTTAATGAAGTTCTCTCAGATTCACACTCTGACAAATCTGAAGGTCTTAAATTCACCAAAAACAAAAGAACAAAACCCACAAAAACCCTGAAAAACTTCTCTTGTGCAATAAAAACAGGGAATGTTAATAGACTGTGCTTCTTTTTACAACCCTATTGATTTTGCAACAATTAAACCTTGAAATTTTATAGGCTTTTTGATATTTGTAGTATATTTATTTGGAACCATCATTTACCATGAAAAGCATCATTACAAAATCTACAGCTGCTTCCCTAAGTAGAAGGCATTCTTTTGGATATCCTTTTTCCATTCACAAATAGCAAGCCTAGTATTTTTATTCTTCAGTCCCCTGACTCACTGTACAACTTTGTGATCAGTTTTTGACTGCAGATTTTGTTCTGGACTGAGCTGTATCACTTCAATCAGGTTAACTTTTTCAGTCACAGAGAGCTAGTGATACTAACTGCTATTGCCAGCAGTTACAGGCAAAGAAGTAGAATTGAACAAAGCAAATAATTCATTCTGCCAATTTTTGTTTTGTATTTGTGAATCATCTGCAAATAAATCTAACTTTTCACACATTCTTAATTACTGAAGTTATTTCAGCAAATAGTTATTAACATGAAACTGACTTATGCATTAGGAAAATTTTCTCTCTGTAAGTCAGATAGGTCTTTCATGAAGCCTAGTCCACTGTGAAATCAATGACAAAATTCTCATTAACTTTGTGGCATTAAGATTCATTATTGTATACTTTGTCTTTTCCCTGATTACCTGTAATTGACTTCCACTGAAACTTCCCTCACACAAGTCCTACTTTATTGACTGTGCTCGCCAACTAATGTAAATAACCAAACATGGTTCAACTTGTAAATTTTAAAATCAGATAGATATGCAATTTTAAATGTTTTCAGCAAATACCTCAAAACCAAAGATTAATATTTGCCTTCCTTGAAGCTTATTATCTTCTCTCCAGGCTACTCCCATTAGTAAAATCTGAGCACTTGAATACTCACATGATGAATATGAAAGATCACTGTACCAGTGAGTAGTGGGATTCTGCTGGCCAGCCCATGAAGAGATTACATAGATATCCATCTAAAGCTGCTAAAGCTGTGCTGATTTGTTGCAGCAGGCAGTAATAACCACACAAGACAGATGAAAGGATTATATCTGGTCTTTAGGGAATGGGTAATGGAGATCTATAATAGAGGAGACCTGCAAGAAAAATCTTTGAAACAGCCAAGCTCAGGAAAGAGAATTAGGTCAAAAAAAAAATCAAATAACGTCAAATCCTAGAGATGAAGGGGAAATTCTGATTTCACTATGGGTGTGCTCCTGCTCATCTAGCACTAATTGTTTAAAGGTTAGGTATCAGATCTAATTCAAACCTCTCTGTGAAGGCAATGGACTAAAAGGGAAGTCTGCAGAATATGATTTATTTTACTATAAGAAAAGCATCAAAACCAAACCAAAGCAAAAAAACCACAAGAAGCTGTCAGGGAGCAACAAGAGCAGCTCTGCTCCCTAAGGGGAGTTGAGCCAGGAGCAGCAGGGGGTCCTCATGGGGACCAGCAGGATAGGGCATCCTCAGCTGGGACCCATCCCACCACCCCAAGCTGGGGAGCAGGGCAGATCCTGAGATGGTGGCCAGGTCCAACCAAGAGTCCAAGTCATAAGGCAATACCATGGTGATAAGGCAGGTCCAAGTTCAAGCCAAGAAGCCAGTCCACAGGTTGAGGTCTGCATCAAGGGGGTCAGTGGGCAGGCAGGGCATCACTGCGGGTGCAGTAGAGACCAGCACTCCTCCAGTGTAGCTCAGGGCAGAGGTTAAAGACTCTAATGGGTGGAAGTCCCTGGTAAGGTTAGTCATTAAGGCATATTAGTGCCCTCAGGGCCCTGACATAAATCCAACCTTCCACAGATTTACAAAGACAGCAAAGGACCTGCATTTTAGCCAGAAATCCAGTGCAACTCACAAAAATGCTTAAATAGGTTAGGCACTTATCTTTTACTGATTTCAGTGCACCTTTAAGCAAACCTAGTCCCACTATCAGAAATAGTCTCACCAATACTTACCTGCTTTGCTCGATCAAGGGTTTTGACAGAACTGTTCCACATTTCCCCTTCCATTTCTGGCTACTCATCTTTAGCTATGCGTTAAATCAACCTGGAGGCTTGACTCCTTTTCTGTCTATGCCAACTTTGAGGCAGCGTGGGGAAATTGGCTCAGAAGTTAGTCAAGTTGTTCTATAATAGTTAAATAGAACAAGACTTTATTGATCATATGTCTTTCCTGAGCAATGACTCCCAGCTGAATTACACAAGAAAAAATAATCACAGTGCTTTCTTGTAATTATCATTTTCTGGTTCTCTGACCTGACGTGAATTTGCTGTTCTAGATCTTTCAGTATAGCTTGGAAATTGGTCCCATTCTTGGGCTCCAAGAGCAAGGGCTCAACTATTTCTTTTTTTTCTTTTTAGGAGAGGCCACCAATTTTCCTAAGCCAAAACATGTCTGCAAAATAATCTTCCAAATGTATTCCATCTGACAGCCAAAATTTTACTGCACACTTTATGATCAGCCAAGTTCTGGTGTCATTTTCCCTTCCTTAAATTCCCAGAAAGACCAGTGGCTTTTCATGTATAAACAGGAGAACAATTTGCTGCAAGTGGCATAGTCAAAATCAGATTACATTCAACCAGTGGTGAAACGTGAAGTTTAGAATCAGGCAAAGATTTATATACTGACTCTATTTTATTATTTTTTTCCCACTAGTGTCAACAATAGGCTGGTTTACTTCTCAAACATAGAGGTCAACCCACCCTCACATCTCAAGGATGAGTTCCAATTCGGTTAATTACATACAGTTTGACCATCTAACCCATTCTTGTTCTGCATAATGTCCTCTTGTAAGCATGGTTTAAAACAATAAGCTTATTCGCCTTATTATTCTAATCACTCCTAAGGATATCAGGTCAAGGAAGTGAAAGTCTCAAGAATACTTTTAAGATAGGAACTTCAGATGAAGTTCCCTTCCACCAGCATAAAGTAGGTTGAAGAAACAGCACTGTCAAGCCACTTTAAATATTCTGTTCCATCCTAAGGTATATTTTAATGGTAAGGGGAACTGACACTTTACTCAACCAAAATATTGTTTAAATATGATTTTAAACAAAAAGGCACATTAACTAAGACAATTCAGTGAAGAATACTTACAATTATTAAAGTTATAGTATTTAAAGGAATTTCTATGCTTTTGATTCAGTGAATCAATAGCAATACTCAATGGAATGCAAGAAAAGGCACAGAGTGAAGAGGAGTTAATTGTCTTCACAACTTTTCCTTTTTAGCTTTCATCACAAACGCCTCCAGTTTGTGGAGTTACAGAATGATCTGGTTTCATTCCATGCCCAGTTTTCAACTGGGGTAAGGAAAGAGCCAAGAGTTTACTCGTGTCTTTTGAGGTCCTGGTACAAATTCTACAAGTTCTCAGTCGTACAGTTTTGACTAAGGGCCTGATCCTGCAACTGTTAAAGTCACTGGAGGTTCATACTGGCTCAGCATCAGACCCCACTGCAAAAAAGAAGCCAGGTCCAGATGTTTTTTCATTCAAAACACACTGTGGTATTTTCAAAAACAGTAAATGTTTCAAGGTCAGCCTATAAACTCTATACATACAGTCCATATTACCTGAATGGAATTTACCTAAAGATAAAAGCAATTTCCACATAGTCTTTTCTCTATAAAACCTAATGAGCTTTCAGAGTGTGGGGGGGGAAAGTGCGGGCAGGAAACCTAGAGAAAAGGTCAACATGAAGTTACAATGTTAGGCCTTGCCACACAATGACTCATATCATCAGCAGAATCTAATGCTGACACTGTTACCACCAAGTCAATATGGCCAAAATTGCTATCCTGAAGCACATTATTTGCCAGTGTTGTCTAGAGAAATATTAGCAATATCTAGAGTGGAATAAAAATGGGTTTGTCAAATGTTGCTTTCAGCACTTGGGCTGGAGAACAGTGGAAAGACAAAGGTTGGTAAAACAAAATGGCTCCTGCAAAACACGTTATATTGAATCACAGCCTCAATAATAATTTCTCTTAATCCTTTTAAGTCTTCCTTTTGGATTTAATTTCTTGCAAACTTTTAGCCTATTCTTTCTTTTCTTCTAAATACTTTAGAGGGGCACCCTCTCACTCCCTGCGCCTTTGCTTCTTGCGGGTTTTGCCGCGGTTTTGCCGCTTCAGGAAGGGTCCCCCGGCGCGATCCTCCGCTTCGGAGCCCTTCGCCTCGGTGGCTTCGAGGTCATAGAGGTCAACCTACATAGAGGTTATGTATGTAACCTACATACAACCAACATAGAGGTCAACCCACCCTCACATCTCAAGGAGGAGTTCCAATTCGGTTAATTACATACAGTTTGACCATCTAACCCATTCTTGTTCTGCATAATGTCCTCTTGTAAGCATGGTTTAAAACAATAAGCTTATTCGCCTTATTATTCTAATCACTCCTAAGGATATCAGGTCAAGGAAGTGAAAGTCTCAAGAATACTTTTAAGATAGGAACTTCAGATGAAGTTCCCTTCCACCAGCATAAAGTAGGTTGAAGAAACAGCACTGTCAAGCCACTTTAAATATTCTGTTCCATCCTAAGGTATATTTTAATGGTAAGGGGAACTGACACTTTACTCAACCAAAATATTGTTTAAATATGATTTTAAACAAAAAGGCACATTAACTAAGACAATTCAGTGAAGAATACTTACAATTATTAAAGTTATAGTATTTAAAGGAATTTCTATGCTTTTGATTCAGTGAATCAATAGCAATACTCAATGGAATGCAAGAAAAGGCACAGAGTGAAGAGGAGTTAATTGTCTTCACAACTTTTCCTTTTTAGCTTTCATCACAAACGCCTCCAGTTTGTGGAGTTACAGAATGATCTGGTTTCATTCCATGCCCAGTTTTCAACTGGGGTAAGGAAAGAGCCAAGAGTTTACTCGTGTCTTTTGAGGTCCTGGTACAAATTCTACAAGTTCTCAGTCGTACAGTTTTGACTAAGGGCCTGATCCTGCAACTGTTAAAGTCACTGGAGGTTCATACTGGCTCAGCATCAGACCCCACTGCAAAAAAGAAGCCAGGTCCAGATGTTTTTTCATTCAAAACACACTGTGGTATTTTCAAAAACAGTAAATGTTTCAAGGTCAGCCTATAAACTCTATACATACAGTCCATATTACCTGAATGGAATTTACCTAAAGATAAAAGCAATTTCCACATAGTCTTTTCTCTATAAAACCTAATGAGCTTTCAGAGTGTGGGGGGGGAAAGTGCGGGCAGGAAACCTAGAGAAAAGGTCAACATGAAGTTACAATGTTAGGCCTTGCCACACAATGACTCATATCATCAGCAGAATCTAATGCTGACACTGTTACCACCAAGTCAATATGGCCAAAATTGCTATCCTGAAGCACATTATTTGCCAGTGTTGTCTAGAGAAATATTAGCAATATCTAGAGTGGAATAAAAATGGGTTTGTCAAATGTTGCTTTCAGCACTTGGGCTGGAGAACAGTGGAAAGACAAAGGTTGGTAAAACAAAATGGCTCCTGCAAAACACGTTATATTGAATCACAGCCTCAATAATAATTTCTCTTAATCCTTTTAAGTCTTCCTTTTGGATTTAATTTCTTGCAAACTTTTAGCCTATTCTTTCTTTTCTTCTAAATACTTTAGATTAGTGGGGTGGAAGAGCCATGGGGGAAATGGACTCTTCTAAGCAACTGTTTCCTTCGGACACTTGGCACATCTCTTTGGGCTCCTCCTTTTCTATCCACACTTTGTGCATTCAAGACTAGAAGACATGTCACTAGTTCATTGAGAGGAACAAACAGCTGAGGCTGAGTCACAGCAGGAGTATGCCAACCAAGTCCTAGAGACCCGATCTCAGACATTTTGAGGTTTTCCTCAGATCTTGGAGCCTATTTCCAGAGTGCCAGTAAATCCAGGAAAGCAAGCACACTGCAACTGCATATTTTGCATCAGAGCAAGAGCAGCAACAGGAGCTGAAAACTGCAGAGACAGTTGCTCTTGAGAGTGAAGGACTGAACAAGGAGGACACAGACATCCTGGACTCACTTCACAGCCTTGCTACAGGCTTCCTGCCAGGGGTGAGACAAGTCAGTAAAATGCTGTGGCCCTTTTCCCCAGCTACACAACAGGGTCATTTCTCCCTTTCTCCCACGCACATTCTGTCTCACTCAGTCACAGTCGGAGTCTCAGCAGCGCTGGTCCTGCCATGAAAGCTCCTCTGCATGAGCCTGCCTGAATGGGCTCCCCAGGGGCCTACACACGTGGATTGAGGAACAATCACCAGAAAACAGTGGGTGAAGAGTGGAAACATATGTGCCATGAGATAGCACATGAAAGTCTCCCAAGAACTGGTAAACTGAGGACACCAAGAGTCTGGTGAATGTGTCCATCAACCAGCGGTGGGATAACTCGGACCATGCCAAGAGACGAAATGGGCTACTACATGCAGACAGAAACTACAGGTATAACACACACCTGCTGACACAAGGGACCTCAAAGGAATTTCCAAACACCTGTCTAGAAACCACGGCTGTATCAGGATGACCGTCTACTTCTGAGTAAGTGTACAGCAGGGTTGGCCTCTCACTGTTGCTCCAACTGTGTGCAGGTGTGTGAATGTGCAAAATAGTAAGTGAATGAATAGTGCAAATAGTTTTCTGCTATTAACAGCTCAAGTCTACTAATAAAAACAACTTTATAAAAGGTGTTCTAAAAAAAAAAATCTGGTTGTGATCTGTTGCCCCCCAGGCTCGATCCCCTTTCAGGGAAGTTTACAACACTTCATCAGGTGTATTTGAAGTGTGTAACACAATACAGTCATAATCCTTTTAAGACCTCAAGATGCTACTTCTACAGTCATTGTGTTGTTATTATTATTACTGACAGTAGCAAGAAATGGTTGCAGTTCAGGGAAAAGAAAAAAAAAAAAAAAGAGTCTCAACTTCACTTTACTATCTTGATTTATACCAACTGAGCGTAGGCTCTAATCTGCTTTGCTTGTAAACAACATTTGTTCTGAGCTTTTATAAAATAGCAGTGAAATGCAATAAGCTAGTATCATGATGCAGACAAATAGGAGAACAGAACTGGGTTGCACAAGCATTTCCAGATTGATGAATCATGCAATTTGCAACCTTATTGCTCCTTTACCATGGAGCATGAGCCATTATATTTATTATAAAGACATTCCTTCTTTTCTTAAAAAAAAAAAAAAAAAAATCACATCAGGGATATTCTATGTAACACGTATTAAATGAAGTCAAGAGATTTGGGGGTTTTTAAGTTTCCTGCACTGATGCCAGGGACTGAAACCAATAAATGATAAAAGAAAAATCAAATAAGGGAAAAGGCATTCATTTTGATGAACCACGGTATATAACATAGGTCTATCAGATAGCAGCCTGTACATGTCCTTGGACTGTCCTGAGATGTCCAGGCAAGATTAGCAGAAGGAGCAGCTGGAGTTTTGGAGGTGGATCGAAAACCTTGTTCTTCTACAGAATTGCATGCTTATTTACCCAGTTCATATACCTGAAATCAGAAAATAACAAAGCTTCACCTTTGACGCTTCATGCTTTGGGTGTGTTCACATGTTAAAAAGAGTTTTTAGTCAACTGTAACTGATGTGTATTTATCTAAGATAACAAAACCTTTTTGCTTTTGTAAGCCAGTAAAAAGCTGATGTTTTAGATAGAAGTTCCTGAAGCAACCTGATGCCCAGAAGCACACTCAAGGTTCTCATGGTCCAAGACAGAATTGAACAATAGGAGTAAAAATTATAGACATCAAAAGAGAAGCTGTATCTTCAAAAAATAAGTTGGGTTCTGCAGTCCAATTCTAGATTTTTGGGGGTGTGAGTTCCCGCTGCCACCCTCCCCCAAACTAATGCCATTCACAAAGTATAGCAAGACATTCAGCTCTAAACCTGACTTCAGCTTTCGGTCCTTTGCTGATACTTTCATATTTAGGTCAAAGGATTATGCTAATGCAAAATCATGGCAGAGAAATTAAATACAGGGGGGAATTTTAACAGGTAGCAATACAGCTCACCATGTTCCCTGCCTTACTGACAGAATGAACAGCTAATATCTGTGCTGAAAAATGCCCGCAGTGTCACTCACCTACAGCAGGGGTTGGAATTTCCTGATTTCTTTACACTTATAGCCATATATGCTATCAGGCTACCTTCTTACGCATAATACTCATATGGGTTGGATTATATTTATAAATGATAATGTCCAACTTTTAAGTAGCATTTTTCAGCAGTGGATTTTGAAGCATATCAGAAAGGCAGCCAGCATTTTTATTCTCTTTTTATATGTGGGAGAACAGATTCAAAATAGGAAAGTGACTTATATCAGCTCTCTTCACCCCACCAGCACAGAGTCCAAAATAGTACGTAGTCCATAAGGAAAACTTTTATCATAGCAGCTAATCTGTTATCAACAGTTGTTAAAAATCACAGAGGAAACTCCTGGATATTGGAAAGAGTTAAATATTTGCTCTGCTCTGACAGGGAGAAAAGTATTTTCACGTCTTTGTCTCCTGAACTGATATAAGAGATTGCCTAGCTAAGGGCAATGGCATCTTTTAACCAGCACACAGACTATCTGACAGGGGTCTCTGTCCTGCTCCCTCTAAAAGTAAATTGGAAGAGAAAACAGGAAGTTTCAGCACTACAGAAACAGACAAGCCTGGAAAAAACAGGCAGATGAAAGAAAAAGAGAAAACAATATGATCGGCAACACCAGAGGGCTATACGGATCATAAGACAACTGAGAAATCAATTCAGCCATGAGACTGTCCCATGAGGCACATTTCCCCGACAAGTGGAGTCGAAAGGAGACCACCAATCTCAAACCCTCCACCAGGGAGCTTCTCTCAGCCCCAGTGCTGGCCACACTCCGGTGGGGCTTGCCAAGACCATGGTTTGGTGCCTAAGCCTATAACATACAGTAACACCAGAGCAAATAACTAGAAACCCGTTTCATCTATTATCTTTCATATAACTGCCTGGATTCTCAAAACACGCTTTTTTTTTTTTAATGTAAAAGCACAGAGAGTGTCAATGGTGGGGCCACCAAGCATGTCCAGGCTCAGACAATGAGTCCAAAGAGACCATCCAGGAATCAGTTCCTGGCTGAATGAGCCAGCAACTCAGATTTAGGGGACAGCTGCCCACCAGGCAGCAGGGGCCACCCAGACCTGGTCCATGACACCAGTGGATTACACGAAGCCATGCACACCTGGCCTCATGAAAGCAAAGGAAAAGCAAGACTAGGGCTGGGGAAAAAAAAAACAAACCACAAAAAAACCACAGCAACATCTCTCTCACATTAAATATTTGAGGGAAGAAACAGCTAGCTAGAGTGAATGACACAAGTGGAAGGAGGCATCTATTGCATGTGGTACCAGGCAGGGGACAATTAGGAGTGGGGTGTCTCTAAATGCCGTTGGCACAGCCCACTCTCCCAGAGATTCAGGTACCAAAGCATGCCAGAGGAGCAGTGGACTGAGCACGCTGGCACTGATCTGAAATCCGATGACATCAATGGAAGCACTTCCTCTGGCATCAGGAGATTTTGGATTGCACCCAATATCAACAGCAGCTTTGAACTGGAACAAACTTTCATTGTTACACAGATCTTCCTCAAGCTCCTTCTTTTCCAGTTTTATTTAACGTAGAATGATGCCTCCTTTACAAATTAAACAGCTGGGGAACAAATTAGCCACATCTACTTACAGTGTAGAAAATTAAGAACATAAGTTAGCTTTTTGCAGTATCAGTGAGAAAGCTCTGGAAGTTCCCGAATCAAATTAAGGTTAAAATTCACCCAGTGAGCTCGGGTCACTGATTTGTTCAGCATGTTCACACCTCCCAGCACACTGATCGCTAAGCATAGCAGGAGTACAGAGCACAGGCCAGCAATGCCCCACAAACCTGCAGGGGGTTGTTCCAGTTGATGCCACTCACACACAGTAGCCTTCCCCCTAGGCCTAAACTAATTCAACTTAAGGGAAGATAGAAAAAGTCAGTTTAATAAAAAGATAGAGGGAGAGGATGGGAAACACATGAGGCAGGTAAGAGTGAAAGGAACACTTGGTTTCACAGAGAAGTTGCATGCAAAATTAGCATGCTCACATATATTTGGTGAAAAACAAATACCAACAATGTTTTTTGTCTCAGATTTTTTTTTCTAGACAGCTTCCTCCAACAGACCTTTCTAACATCTTTACTTCATCTATTTGCACAGTCTTAGAAAACTCAGCACATCAGTAATTGAAATAAACAAGCTGAACCCCCATTGGAAACGCCAAAGCACACAGCATAACAAAAGGACCTGCACGACAAAATGGTGGGAGACGCTGGACTGTGGCCAGAGTCTGGAAGGGTTCCCCTCTGTCCCTCCTCCAAAAGTTTGTTCCCAAACATATTCCCATACATAAATCAGTTCTCTATACTTTAAGATAGGTACATAAGAAATATGATGTGGATGTTGTTGTTATTGTTCCTCACAGTTTCATCTCTTCTTGGCCAACGGCAGGAAGACGACATAAGGCAGCAGAGTGAAAAAAAGGCAGAGGCAGAGACATTCCGGAGTGAAGGTGAAAGTAAGAATGTGAAGCAAGGAAATGTCAGGGATGGAGTAGAAATGAGAGGTCTGGATAGATAAAGCAAAGAATTACTGGGCAAGAAAACTCGATCTGGAAAGACAAATCATAGAATCATAGAATCATAAAAGCAGGAAGGTTGGAAGAGACCTCCAAGATCATCGAGTCCAACCAACAACACCATGCCCACTAAACCACGAAACCAAGCCCCTAAGCGCCTCATCTACCCGTCTTTTAAATACTTCCAGGGATGGTGACTCAACCACTTCCCTGGGCAGCCTGTTCCAATGTTTAACTACTCTTTCAGTAAAGAAATTTTTCCTTACATCCAATCTAAACCTCCCCTGGCGCAACTTGAGGCCATTTCCTCTCGTCCTTTCGCCAGTTACTTGGGAGAAGAGACCGACACCCACCTCGCTACAACCTCCTTTCAGGTAGTTGTAGAGAGCAATGAGGTCTCCCCTCAGCCTCCTTTTCTCCAGGCTAAACAACCCCAGCTCCCTCAGCCGCTCCTCATAAGGCTTGTTCTCCAGACCCCTCACCAGCCTCGTTGCCCTTCTCTGGACACGTTCCAACATCTCAACATCCTTCTTGTAGTGAGGGGCCCAAAACTGAACACAGTATTCGAGGTGCGGCCGCACCAGTGCTGAGTACAGGGGCACGATCACTTCCCTGCTCCTGCTGGCCACACTATTTCTGATACAGGCCAGGATGCCGTTGGCCTTCTTGGCCGCCTGGGCACACTGCCGGCTCATGTTCAGCCGGCTGTCGACCAACACCCCCAGGTCCTTTTCCGCCAGGCAGCTTTCCAGCCACTCTTCCCCAAGGAAAGACAATACCAGCTGAGAAAAAGACAGGACATGAAAAAAATAGTACATTGTCACTTAAAAGTTGGCATAACACATACACAGAGCAGGGCTGAATTAAGGATTCACTATCAATGTTCATTCTGTTATTGACTAACTTTTTTTGGCAAGTGCTTAACTTCACAACCTTAATTAATGTCCTTTTAATGGTTTTTATTTGTGCTTATAACATCTTATCTGAGAGGCTGAGACGTACCCATCACAATTGCAGTTTTCAGATTTAAATGCTTCTGGAGCAACCAGAGCATAAAAGTGTGTCAAAACAATCTTTTTCACACCCAGCTCACTCAGAGCTAAAATGATTTTCTTTGAAATCCTTTGAAAAAAAATCACTTCTGAGAGAAGAAGCAGCTCACCAAGAAGTAATTTCGGGGGATGTTGTAAACCATGTACAAAGATAAGTTAGAATGGAAGAGTCATCATCTCTGTGCCATCTAAATTGTGGAGTACCCCCATAAATACAACGCATTTGCCAGTAATCCTCAGGGAAATCATGTCCAACAACAGATTTCACTTAAAAGATTTAAAAAGAACATGCACAATGTAATCCATGGTTTGGAAGTCTTAGGACTTCGGAATTGCACTACATCCCTTTTTATGGATGAAATCCAAACATGAGACATCTTACTTAGCATCAGAGATCTCCTGTGCTCAGTACGGTTAGATACCTTCCTGGATATATCTCTATAGATCCCTTTGAACAATGCTGTGGCTGAAAAACCGCTGCAAATAATCTGGGTCCTAGACAACTTTAAGAACTGCCTCCAGTGGAAAGAGTTAAAACTTGCAAAAGATGCAAAAACCTTACGTAGGCCATTTTGTTAGGAGCAAACACCCTATTTTTATTTCATACTTATTTACTTATTTCAACTTCTCTTACGTTTGACAACGTAGACAAGAATTTCCAAAGTCAGCTTACAAAACAGTCTTATATGATGCCCTTTGAGATCTTTTCTTGATAGCACAGGTAATGTATTTTTCTTGATCTTCAGCATCCTAAACATATATTATTCACAATGCCAGTTGCAATAAGCATGAAGGGACTATTTTCTTCACCTACAAGATGGAGATCACAGATCCCAAATGACAGAGCAGATGACAAATGTTCAGAACAGATGAGAGCACTGAGCAATGCATGATCAGCAACCTCGGCACAAGCAGCATCTGATATCCTTTGAGACCCTTCTTGTGAGTCCCCTGCTTTGATCAACAGCCAAGACTAGTTGCCTAGTTATAGTCATTAGGTGACACAGTACACATTACTCTAAGGAAACTGATGAAGCAAGAAGGATGGCAGTACATTAGTTTAGACTGTAATAACCTAAAATCTGTAGCCCCTCTGTTTTAATGACTCTAAATCCTACCTTCATTTACTGTTAATGTTCAGTTAATAAGGGGATTCTAACGACTTCATTGCCACAATCCCTATTCATTACCCTGGAAGAAAGTTGCACTTTCTAACTTTTTTTTTTTTTAAGCCAATATTAAGCCTTATTTAAAGGTTTATTTGAATAAAGACCTTCTTGTTTTAGTCAATATAAACTAAGGCACTTGGTGCCACCAGTAGTAGGCATTCAGTAGACAAACAACATCAGTTACTTACGTGAGGTAAGGGGGTTTCTTTGTTGCTTTTAATAAATCTCTGCATTGTAGGCATCTCAGATTATTGCTAGAGGTTTCTGCCACATCTGCTGTTCATGAGATACAAGATAAGTTAGCACTTTTTAAAGTGCTTTTATGTCATGCTTTTAATTTCATTTTTGCAAGCTTGGATAATTTTAAAATTGCTTCGTTTGAGCATTTTCTAAGTTTTGAGCAGCCAAAAGAGGAGATGCAAAATAACCCCATTCATTTCCCATGCTATTAAAAGGAGCTCGGCAGGTTGAGTTCTTGGCTGGAACAACTGACATTAAAAGAAGCATATGTAACAATGTGATTATCACCAATACTGCTCTAGCACCACACCCAAATAGGTGGAATTCTCTATGCCTTTATCACTTTCAATTTTCTCCAAATTCTACATTCTCCTGGGAAAGATTCATGGCTCAGACTGATACATTGCTGCCTCTGCAAAAATCAAGATTCAGCCTAACAGCAGCATCAGTAAATGTTATAATGTCCCATTCGATTCACTGTTCCAGACATGACTTTCAGAGCCTAGCAGGACTACTTATAAAACAATGTTATTAAAAAAGCCATTTTTATCTTTCTCCATACTATTTGAATTTATTAGAAAAGGAAAATAAGTACAAAAACTACTAGTGCCATATTGAAGAGTAATAAATTAAATCCCCAAATACAGGAAATGAAAATACTCTGATCCTCCTAATAGCAATGTCTCTGAGTACATATATGGAATAAATTTAGCTGCACATTTAAACAATCCAACTGATAATTAAAGCTACCACATATGCAGCATAGGGGAAGTAAGACAGTTATGTCAAAATGAAAACAGAGTACCTTGGTTTTTCATTTCCTGGTTCTTTTTCTGGATTTCTATTTGTAGGCTTGACGTTTCTTTGGTATACATTTTAGTTTTAACATCTGTGCATAATGATAGATAGCTAAAGCATATACATACATATGTATGTATGTATATTTATATATTTTATATTTCTATATCTCTAAAGCAAAACATATACAGAGGACTAATAATGCTGCTTCTTTCCCAGAAAGAGGTATAAGTTCCAAGAGTCTGGACATATCTCAAGGATGACATATTTCGGTCTCTTAGGTGAAAGGAGGCAAGGAGATAGCCAGCTGGCTCATGTGAAGTTGAATCTTCCATGCCAGCTGGACAAGAAGCAGTATGGCTGTTAGCTTTGGAGACTGCTGCCTGCCTACTAACTACAGGAAGACCAGAAGCAAAATCTACGTGCAATTTTCCATTCCATATGGAGTTGTCATTATCCCTCTGAGTATAATTATGTTTGCCAGATTTACAGTGCTGTATGAGGCAATATACTGAATCAGACTGCTCAGCTTCTTGCCACTCACATAGCATTTCTAAGTCAGGCCTCGTTACCCTCCTGGCAGTGAGCGATGAGGAGAAGGCGGCACATTAGAGCTCTTGGTCCTAGAGGGAAGCTGACAAAACTCTCTAAAGGGGAAAGGAATGAGACACTCAACAGAAGTGAAATATGGACATGCTTCTAACCATTCTGCTTCCTAAAACCCAGATGACCGGTTATGGTCTTTCAGTCCAGGCACTGCCAGCATATCTGCCACAAGATGTGACTTACTGCAAAAAACCTTAAAAACCCCACATTCAATGACTCTCAGCTGCTGAACTTGAAGAAGCATACAGAATATATTTAATTTCTTTTCTTTTTTTCTTTCACTGACTTAATATAATCATTACCACATTTTTGCAATGTTGCCAAATACACTTTAACATGCCACTTGCTTTGAAACCCCTGAGGCAGAGGCCATGGCTGAACTCAAATTGTAAGGTGTCATGGACTGTTAAATTGATGATGTATGTTTAAGTTTTATAGACAAAGAAACTAAAGGGCAGAGTCTGACCTACGCTTATCCAGCAGATCCGTGGCAGGGATGAGAATAGAGCACACATGCCTTGACCTCAATCTTGCATGTAAGCCAAATGCCGTGTCTCTTGATTTAACCTGTAAATTTAGCGAAGAGACAGTTGCTAGAGTTATGGTATCTCCTGTTAACCAAGATCACTAACACACTGGGTGTTTGGAGCAGCTCTTTCCACAGTTATCTATGAAATGCTAAGAATAAATATAGTCTCCTAGGAAGAAGTCAGCTTGTTCAAATAAAGTTATCTTCATTCTAAATCTTCATTCCAGATGTAAAGAGACCCCCTCAAAAATACCAAAAAGACCACCTGAACATTACTATATACTCTACCTCCACCTGAGCCCAGCAACACAAAGAAAAAAAAAGACAATACATCAAAGCAGATTTTAAATTATTCCATATCTAGCCAGCAATTACATAAAGATCTGTCCCACCCAAGATTTCAGCCATGCTTCTCACCCATAAAGATTCGAGCATCTGTCTAAAATGCTTGCATCAAGCCACTTACTATTGTGAATATAATGAGTTGCATTGATGGCAATAGGATGATATCAAAAGCAACATGAGATAAATGCAATAAAATTGATAAAATAATTCATGAAATAAGTATAGGCATTCCAGAGTCTGGAACCTACAGTCCTGATCCTTGATGGTCAGGAACACGGGCAAAGTGCACTGCATCTCTTCCCACATGTCCATTAGGGCTTGCTTTCCTTTCAGCTGGGAAAGGAAAGACAACCTTAGGTCTCATCACACAGATGAAGTCTTGGCATATAACAAGAATTTCTACTAAAGACTCAGAGTTCACTAGCTGGAAATGCCTGGTCACACAGACTGCAATAACCATGAACCATAAGTACAGGCATAAAAAAGACAAACGCAATCCTATGACACATCACAAATGGTGTAAGAAGTCAGAGCACTGTGTATTACCTCTGTAAAATCTTATCTAGAATTAAACTTACAAATTCCAGTTACCTGTTTTTGTGATGAATTAATATTACTACAGGTCAAAGAAGGGCTAAGATGATCAGAGGAATGAAGTTTATCTTACATGAAAGGCACAAAATTGGGGCTGGGGGGAGGGGGGGGAGAAAAATGGCAGAGAGAAGTCATCTTTGGACCACTGTATATAAATAAACCATAGTACGAACACTGGAGGGAGAAAAAAGCTGTTGTAGTGCAGTGCAGACTGAAGAGTCAATGGATATAACCAGGTTATAACAAGCATAGACCGGACCCTCCATAAGCCAAGTGCATTTCTAGAATGTGCTGCTCATATAGGTAAGAGGAGCAAACATCCTAACCAATTTCGATGGAGCTGGCACATTTATAAATAGGGTGATGTGACAATATGCGTGGCACAGCAGCTTGGATTTGATGGTCTATGAAATCCTTTTGACTTCTGTCATCACATCTTTTGCTAAGTGATTACCCTAATGATTGAAATAGGAAAATTCACGTATGACTACAACAGCAAAACACATCATAGGCTGATGTTAAACAAGGCAGGTCTTGTCAGTATATTCATACTGTTGGAGTGGAGGGGTAATTTTTGCTTGAAAGTTTTTCACTGGGATTTGATTTTGGGTTTTGTTTGGTGGGGGGGTTTTTTGTTTGGTTTTGTTTTGGGGTTTTGTTTTTTAAGATCCACATCCCCAAAACTGATTCTGTAACTTCTAGCATGGTTTCTTTCCACGTGGTTCAAAGGAAGTTTGTGCACAAGAAAGGAAGAAAGAAACCGAAGTCCTTTGCAGCTGCAGTATTACACACAGCCTAAGAACCAAGATGGAATGAGGAAGAAAGCGTTCATCATTGCTGCCTGGTGACAGCCACGTGCATTTGCTATATGTCTACCTCTCCTGCTGGCTCCATCTCCCACATCATCAACAGCCCCACTGCTTGGGCTTCACTCACTAAGCTGCAGAGCAGCACTGGTGTTGGGGTTTGAAACGCCCTTGTTGCTGTGACCACCGTCACTGAAATAGTCATTTTCCCCAAGAAGAAAAGTTGAGATCACTTGCTTCTTAGAGACACTACTTCCTACAGACGCTTTCTCAGGTCATGGACAGCCCCAGGCATCCAGCTGCCTTCCCAGACAGCCAAGCATACTTGAGACTTCATGATACCTTCAGAAGTAGCTAGAGGAATCACCATGACTGATCAGCTAACTTACATGACCCTGTGAAAGCAATTTCAGAATTAAACTGCAGCAAAGACTAAGCCAACATGATTGGATAGGGGTGCTACGTCCCTCAGCTTTCTTGTATCTAATGCAGACAGGTGGGTTTTTGTGGGTTTTTTTGTTTTATTTTAAATAGAGAATTGAATACTGAACTATCCATAATCTCCAGCTTCTTATCAGGCAGCCAGGTTCCTTCCTGAGGTAAAGTCTTATTATCTTTACATTCAAAAGGGTATTTTTGTTGCGAATCAGTAAGGAGGAAGAGCACCATCCTCCAGAATACAAAGTGGTCAAAATTAATTTAACGAGTAACTCCACAAACAAAAACACATAGGTGGATCAAAAGATTCTTATCCTGATCAACCAACAAAGTTTATGCATCCAAAAGCTTCATTTCAACTATATAAAGTGGATTCTTAAAGAATACTGTTGCTTCTCAAACTTTACCAGGCTCATAAACAATGCACTATAACCCTTGGTCTCTGATCTAGCCTCACTTATTTCTCCCATGAAAAGTTGGAGGACAGCAGAATCTATCATTTAACTGTTTGAGTCCATGTATAACAACATCAACCAGCTGCCTTTGGAGTGGCATAACACAAGACATGAATGCAAATTGAAGATGAGAAATTTGTCACCACAGTAGAAACAATTTCATTCCAGATAACATGGGTGATATGCACCTATTCCTCATATTTTAGTTCTCCTTGCTTTGCTTTATTTATGTGTCATAAAGCTGTAATTCACCAGTGAAGAATGAAACACTTTATTGAACATCTATACAGTATTTACACTCCCTGCATGAGATGCCACTTTTTCATCATAATGGGACATATTGGGAATCCCAGAGCTACGAAGATTTATGGACTTCTTGACTGCATTGGCAAAAAAACAGAGCACCATGAGCAAGCTCTCGCAATGAGCCCAATCTAGTAAACTTTCATATTAATTAGAAATCTCTAGAGGGTTTATGGGTAACAATTTAAATAAATGGGAACATCATTCTCTGTCATCCATCATTCCTGTAGGGACAGTAATAATGTAGGAAGAAAAAAAGAAATTAAAATAAAGACAGTGTCTGAGAAAGGAATTTTGAAATGTTGTAGTCCTTTCAACTTACAGGTTTTGTCAGAAGTTGTGCCGCCCATAATTTATGATCAAGTCAGCTTGTAGCATTTTTTTTTTCATGGCAATGACATTTCTAAGAGGAAGAGCAATTTTAATTTAAAAATAAATAAATAAAGGAAGACATAATGCCTCAGGGAATTGATGATTAAAGAATCTGTTGCCTCTAGAATATTGTTAGTGGTTCAGGTCAAGCTTCAAGCCAGTCTCTTGCAGGTATTTATTATTACCCATATGCACGGACAGCCCCCATTTAGGACAGCAGGGCCATTTGAGATGAGTCAGATTAAGCCCAGGCCTGTATCTCTGGGGGAACACAGCCTTAGCTACACCAGAAAAACTACTCGTAATTTTACAGCGGAGCCGGCGTCCCAAATACATCAGCTGCACTGTGCTCAGTTCTGACAGACGGGAGCAAAGGCAAAAAATGCCTCCAAACACAGCTGGGAAATCACCACAAAAACATAGATGTCTGCTCATGAGAGGTCGTTTTAGCCAATGCTGGGTGAAACCACCAAGGTTTAAAAATACAGTTGGGAATAAGTGTTTGGGAATCATCACCCAAATTTATGAGAGATTAATTGAATCATACCTAGATTCTCAGGAGAATCACCAGGAAATTAATTCATATGCTTTGCTATTAAAATTGTTGGCACTTCTTTTTTTCCCTTTGTTTTAGTTCAAAGGGACAATCCTCATTCAAAATTTCATTTTCATGTCAATTCTGTGTCAGATAGAACTCATTTCCTCAGATGAAAATTGTTAGTTTTACTTGTACTAAGTTTCAAGAGTCACAAAATGTGAGAATGTAAGTAGTATGTAGACATATCTTAAAGTAACTACATCTACGTATATCACATATACGTATATACGTGATATATATACACATCTACATCTACGTATACGTGCTTCATTAGTAAAAGTCTTAGCTGTTTGACTTTCCTGGCCAGGTACCACACAGTGCCATTTTGGTGTATCTACCCACTATCAAAACAGAATAACAGGAGTGAAAAAAAAGCAGAAAAGTTAACAAATTACCCTCTTAATAACCCTTCCTCCAGAGCCAAGCTCCATGTGATTTGGACTCTTTCCAGAGTCGCAGATTAAGATAGGCAGCACATGTCAAGAGCACCTGAAGCAAAACAGAGATGTTTGTTTTACCTAGAGCCATCTCAGCATACCAGAAGTAGCGATAAACAGTTGTTTGGCTAGCCCAGTTTGCCTCACTTCTGTGGAAAGACTAATGATGGCATAACAAAAAGCTTGATTGCTTCATTAAGGCATGAGCGTATTTATTTCCTTTTACCAGGCGAGCACTGTGAGAGACAAAAAGCAAGCTGTGACATAACAGGGACAGAATGAACAACAGTAGATCAATTTAGAGGCAAATATTTCAAAGTTACATGGATCATGTATGGTAACATCACTGCAGATAACCTCTATAAGGTAAACTTGCTTAAAATATGGTCCTATAGAGGGGTTGTAGATCAAACTGAGATTTTTGGATAAATAGTAAGACTTGATTGGAGTTTAATAGGCATGTTAATGAATGACTGCCACAAAAATTCAGATACACTTTTGTTTATTTGATGTCATAGGACTTGGGTACAACCACAGATATTTGCTATTTATAATTTATTAGGTTTTCCATGGTAAATGAGTAGAGGCCTTCCACAGATTAGTAAGATTTCCTTGCCTAGCTCTAAAGGTTTATTTACCTAGGATGTACCCTAACACATGTTTCAGTTTGGAGATTTAAGTATCTTGAGGTTGAGATTAACCTCATTGTCAGAGGTCCTGTTTGACTATGGGTTTTCTCAGAAAAGAAGGTGTAAATGAGGTAGCTGTTTGTGTTGGTTTTTTTCTTTTATAGAATCATAGAATTATTCAGGTTGGAAAAGACCTTTAAGATCATTGAGTCCAACCATTAACCTAACAATGCCAAGTCCACCACTAAATCATTTGGTCCCTAAGCACCAAATCTACATGTCTTTTGAAT
>NW_008825260.1:2603923-2619091 GCF_000699105.1 Pygoscelis adeliae
TCCCTCACCAGCTGTGTCAGGAAGTTATCTTCCACACACTCCAGGAACCTCCTAGACTGCTTCCTCTCTGCTGCATTGCATTTCCAGCAGACATCTGGTAAATTGAAGTCCCCCACAAGAACAAGGGCTAGCGATTGTGACACTTCTCCCAGCTGCTTATAGAATATTTTGTCTGCCTCTTCATCCTGATTGGGTGGTCTATAACAGACTCCCACCATGATATCTGCCTTGTTGGCCTTCCCCCTGATTCTTACCCATAAACACTCAACCCTATCATCACCATTATGAAGCTCTAGACAACCAAAACACTCCCTAACATACAGGGTTACCCCACTTACCCTTCCTTGCCTATACCCTGAAAAGTTTATAGCCATCCATTGCAGCACTCCAGCTGTGCGAGTCATCCCACCAGGTTTCTGTGATGGCAACTTTATAATAATTTTCCTGCTGCACAATGGCTTCCAGCTCCTCCTGTTTGTTGCCCATGCTGTGTGCATTGGTGTAGATGCACTTCAGTTGGGCTATTGATCCTGCCACCTTTTTTGGGGGAAGAAGCCCTAATTCCCACATTCTTGGCATTTTTGTGGTTTCTAACAGATCAATAACCCTTGTGTCTTCGCTGCTGTATGAATCTCCATCCCCTACCTCCACTGAGACAGCGGACTGAGGTTCCCCTGGTTCGGGAAACCCCCCTGTGCACCATGCTGGAGAACTCCGCTGCGGATTGTGCCGGCACCGGAGCTGCTCGTCTTGGCAACTGACTTTTCTTTAGCAGTACCACAATAATCATAGTTAACCACTGCTTAGCTAATCATTTTGCTTCTTTTTAATTGTGAAATATCCTGAGTTGTACAACCAAATTCCATGACAGTCCCATTCATGAGTTTTTCTTGAGAGGCAATCATTAAGACTTGCCCTGCTGTGTCTCGTTGCTCTAGGCCCTTTTTGGTAATCTTCTGGATAAAATTCCTTTATGTTCAACTGCATGAAGCACCTTCTTCTGCTCCCAATATCTCACCTAGGAAACCAAATAAGTAATCCTCAGTGTAAATCCTTAGGAAAGCATTTCTCTGTAAATGGGCTGAGTGAGCAAGGCTTGAATAATTGAAGCTGGATTGTAAAATTTACAATTGTACAGCTGGACTGTCACAATTTACAATCACTTTTCAATTTTGACTTAACACACAATCTTAATATTTTAATCCAGTTTCCTGGTGGAACTTCATAATTTCAGTCATGATCATGTATGCGGTCATGATGAGGTCACTACAGTGCTGGGAAGGTTTTTGTCTGTCTGTATGCCATATTGCAGAATCTATTCTTTCTGGGCTTTCTTACCCGTCTGCTTGTTATTTCCTTGCACAAGAAAACAGGATATTCATCTTCAGCTCATGAATAAGTAGTCCGTTATTGCTGAGACAGAGTCATTTGTCAATATTCTTGTAGCAGTAAATTCTCAGAGCATCTTTAGAGTTCCTCTTTCAATGCTAAACAGGAGATATCCCTGAAATATCCTTCAGATTCATCAAATTTAATAAGATTTGATACTGTTTCAAATAAAGGCTTATTTCTTCTGCTCTTAAATCTCTCAAGCTCTTAAGAGTCCTAAAATTTAATTACTGCTTAAAGGGTTCTTTCAATTTAAATAACCTTTCAAGATGGCATCATATCTTATGAATAGTCTTTAGAAAAGTAGTTCTTTAAGTTTCTCACAGAAATTTGTGAAGCGTTGCCAGATCAATTCATTCCACAAAAATATATGTTCAAATGACTTTTTATATTAGTAGCTAGTTGTGGCATCATATAACCCTGCTATATTGCACCTAACTCATCTCACTATTCACGTAAGAAGGAAGAAGTATTATGTGACAGTTTCTATTAAGATCTGTTTGCAACACAGGTCCAATACAGGAAATCAATCCCGTTCGAAGTAAACAATTAAGCATACTTCCAATCTACTGCAGTCAAAGGAACACAAATATGTGCTTTAAGTGCTTTCCCAAACACGTGGGCTGTTAGCTAGACCTTAGGGTTGACTCAAGAGCAACGTAGTCATTACCAAGCAAAGTTTATCGTGGCTTGAGTATTTTGCCCTGACTGGACAGTGCTCAGTATGAAGTAGTTAACCACACTTGATAGATAGCTTTGAAAATAAGGAGTAATTTTCCTCATTATTCACTTATCTTTGTCAGTGTCTCAGCTTTCAGAGCACAAATGAGAAGCCTCTCCAACAACTGCAACATTAGAAAAAAAGAGCAGCAAGGGAGGGAAAGCACTTCATTGCATTGGCAGCTCTTTTCATGCCTCAAGTTTCTCAGGATTTTCAGTTGTCCACTCCAATTAGGAGACAATTATGGGAGAAACAGGAACGAAGTGAGGATGGAGACCTGACAAAGAAGTTTTGTTGGAGTATGCAGGTATGAAAGTGTAACGTAAAACTAACAGGCCTAAAACACAGGGCTTTGTCAGCAGCCGGCCAATGCTCTGAAATAAATTCCTATAGGAATTAAGGACTATCACAAATGGCATCGAATCTCACTCCAACTGCAAATTACTTCTTCTGTCTATCTTGCTTCCCATAAGCAGGAAACAATCCTATCAAAACAAAGCACTCCTAAGTATCTAATTCTTAATGTAGGGAAGGAACGAGCCAAATATGACAGATGCTAGTCACCGCACATAGCATGAACTTGCAAGGTATTCATATACTTCACGATGAAAGCAGAATGAGAACCTACATAAAATAGAATAACATACAACAAGAGCCGGGCAGGAGGGAGGCTGTGACAGGGATATCATTACTGGGAGAGCAGGATACAAAAAAAAGCTACTGAAGACATGCTGCTGCAGCTGAATTATGTAGAGCTCTGAAAAAGAACAAGCTCAAATTTAACACACATTTACTCTCTGTTTCTGTTTCCTCACTTATGACGTAATCATTAATCAGCTACTTTTACAGTGAGAAAAACTGGGGTTTGATTAAATTAATCATGAATACAGTCCAGAAATAGTTCCCTGCAAGTATTCTTTTGAGCAAACACTTCACTCCCACAGCTCTTCACAAAAAGCTCCACAGCAGATAAAATAGGTACAAACATGATCTAAGCAAAACTCTATTTAGCAATTGTCAAAACACTAGCAAGTAGATTTCCTCATTATTCACTCGGCTCTGCTGGTATCTTCGCAGCCAGGGTGCAGATGAGAACCCTCTGCTGTACAGCAACAAAAGCAGGAGGAACAGAGAAAGATTTCTAGCTGAGCTGGAAACCTCTCTCCTCACCTTGGCGCTAGGTACCTCCGAATTTAAGGGCCAGAACTGTTTCTGGCAATTCTCAAGAGGCAGAGAGGAAGACTGCAAGCCAAAGAATGGCTTTTGAAGCAAGAGCAGAGCTCCTGCAAAAGCCATTTCCTTGCCTACAATCACTCTTTCATCTCAGGCCATTTGTCTGATCGAAGCTGCCTGAGTTATCATTACTAAATAACATTACAAGGGCAGTTCTGTTCGGTGATACTTAAAGGTTTCAGCTTGTCTCTAGATTAAAGTAACTTCTGGAGGGATTCCTGGACAAAGCTAGGAATGGGAGTCATGTGTTCAAAGCACGTAAATGCGTTACCCTTTGAGCCAAAATTGTAGCTCCTTACTTCAAGAGGCTCCACCACTGTACTAACACTAACGCTCATTACTCTAATTGCACGTTCAGATAAAACACCTGGCTTACAAATACAATGCCAACATGTTATATGTGTTTAAAAACAACAACAAAGTCCACTGACTGAAAGATCTGAGGATTTGCCTGGAGGCTTGTGTATAACAGCCATTTTGAACAATTCTAAATTTAACCAATATGCTATAAAAACAAAATGCACAGCACTTCATACACTTGTCACTAGCACTAATTTAAACCACACTGTGGAATAAGCTATTTAAACGGGCTTGTTGACCTACTTTTTAATCCCAGCTTTTGGGAAAGAAAAGAAGTTAAGTAGCAACTTAGAAGATTGTTATTTCCTACAAATCATATTTTTGTATGGCTCTTGCCACACAGTATTTCATTTTATGAGTTGTTTTTTTTTTTTCCACTGAATGCAGGTACAGATTAAGCTGTGGAATGTTAGGAGATGGAAAAGTATTTTAATTCATTATTGCCTTGAAGTGATCCTCATTGTCTGACATTTTGGAAATCATTTTGCCTATAATCAGTCTTTTCTCTGTCCTCTCTGTCACTTCCATTTGAAAAGAATGAGACTATCTTCAACATTAAAAGGAGCTTGACACCATACAAGCTACTTACAAGGAGGGACAAAGTCCCTTTGTCCAATTTAGTTCTCTGTCATAAAAATTCTTTCCTCAAGATCATTCCAAACAATTATTCATTTCTCTCTAATGTTTGTCTCAAGCATGTATTTTTAGGTTCTCCACTGTTCTGTTACACCCTGTACGTGTAAGCTCTGTTCCAGAACATTTTTCTTAGGACAACAGTTGTTCTATATATTTCTCAATAGTATCCAAGTTATAGAGGTGAATTAAAATAGCTAAAAAAAAAATATACAGTGCAGTTCTCACTAATACCTATACACTTATATGTGGAAGTTGATGAACCAAGTTAACAGAACAACTTATGGGTGAAAGTAAGCATTTGCATTTTTACAGGTATATGATTAGAAACTGGGTGCAAAAGTGGGTCTCTACGGCTCAGCATTTGTGCCAGACAAGTAAAAGATAGAAAAGGAGTAAAATACAACAGGTTTCTGATAAAGGAAAGCTGTACAGCTGGCACATCTCCCTGGCTTCTGTGGACTTCCGTCAGCAGGCAACTGGACAATAAAGTCCATCCACAAGTTGGATGCACATGAATAACATACACAAAATCTATCATGTTTATGACTTTATTTGATGCACAGAAGAGACCGTAACATAGCTAGGAGCTAGAAAAAATGGCTTTGAACTACTTATTCTGCCAGGCATCTAACTGGCAAGCTGGACTTTGCCATGACCATGCTTTAGGATATTCATCCACTACTGTGTTTAAGTGACACAATACAAAGAAAGAGAGCATAGGACCTACCATAGAGAATAGTCCTGTTCCTCTGAGACACAAACAAAAAGAGGAAAAGGAACAAAAAAAAAAAAAAAAGGTGAAAAAAATTTAGTTATTCTGTGTCATGCACATCAAACGTAACTGTTAATACCTTTATAGAAGAGGCCACTGGAACTGCGCACATCCATAGGACTGAAGGCTTCATCTGAGTAATGACTAACACATTGTCAATCTAAATTTCTCTAGAAACCTATCTTTGGTAAAGAAGGAACACGTCCTGCTTTCCTTGGGACATGTGAATTCCTTAGTGGTGTGCATGTTTGCACTTGACAGGATTAGAGAACTGTGAATACCATAGAGAATAGTCCTGTTCCTCTGAGAAAAAAACAAAAAGAGGAAAAGGAACAAAAAAAAAAAAAAAGAGATGAAAGAAATTTAATTATTCTGTGTCATGCACATCAAATGTAACTGTTAATACCTTTATAGAAGAGGCCACTGGAACTGCGCACATCCATAGGACTGAAGGCTTCATCTGAGTAATGACTAACACATTGTCAATCTAAATTTCTCTAGAAACCTATCTTTGGTAAAGAAGGAACACGTCCTGCTTTCCTTGGGACATGTGAATTCCTTAGTGGTGTGCATGTTTGCACTTGACAGGATTAGAGAACTGTGAAGACAAGCTTCTTCCACCCAAGGATACAAGGGCGGCATTTTTACCTTTGATCACAGTGAAGCAGCAGTAAAGCAACAAGGGGTGCAGAAACTATAGGGTTAAAAAACAAACATTAATAAAACTAGAAAAATCACAGCACAAAATTTATGTGAGAGCTGGCAAGGCAAGATGGGATGAGGAAAATGTATCTGTTTTTCTTTTGCATAGTCTCTAAAGGGGGAAAAGAAAAAGTGTCAATTATTAACACAGCAGCAGAAATGCTGTGAAAAAAACGTATAAATAGTAAGGGACTCCATGCAGAGTCTGGAGAATGTAAACCATATTTATATGTGCAAAGTAGTCAAGAAAGCATCACCTGAAAAAGGTCATAGAAGAGACAGTCTAGGGGCCAAACACGTAACTGGAGAAAACAGTATAAATTCAGACTTTTAGTTACATTTAAGAGCAGACAGATGGGACCGCATAGACAATACTAGACTGCACAATCACAAACCTGCAGACCAAACAAGCCCCCTTAACATTAGCAATGGGTAAACTATAACAAGATATTTAAAGAAAAGCTTACTGACCCAGGATGCTTTTATTTCATTGCCTGCAAAGCTTTAATTAGTAGAAGCCCCAGGCATACCTCCTGTTTTTAGGATGGGGGGGGGTCGGATAACGTTATTCTGAGTAAGTCAGCCCCATTTCAGCTAATCGTAGCCTGGCCTATCATCTTGCCAGGAGAATCTTTTCTGCCTGAATTATGGGGGGGGTTGGTTTTGGAGTTTTGCACACGTGAGCTTAAAATCGTAAACAGAAACCTGACAGAAGGCTCAAAACAAATCTTTTACTTACATTTTAAGAAATATGCATTGAATTCAAGTTGCACACAAAAAGTTAAGGGGACAATTTAAATGGGTACAAACTGCATGCAGAAACAATTGAGATTACTTTCCAAGAACCTAATAACAATCAAGAACTAGAAAAACCTGTAAGTACTCTTTAGAAGAAAGATGACACTGAAGATTAAAAGGAACACTTGGTGAACAGATTGACTTAAATTGTGGGTTTTATTAGTATCTAACATAGGGTATCTTTCAGAAGGCTTTCAGATAATCAGCTTGCTTTAAAATACCACATGTCAACATGTTAGTCAATATCTCTGTGGATCAACAAGCCAAAGCAGAGACCATTTTCTCTGCAGCAGGCAGTACTTCTTACTTTAGCGTAGAGCACATGCAGATCCAGCAGCTCTGGTGGCTTTCTTTTAGCATCAGATGTCTCCAGATGAACTCTGGCTGCAGAGAAGAGGACTTCTTCAACAAATCAAAACACATTACCAAGGGTGGTGGAGAGGAGAAGGGTGCAAGGGAAGTTTTGCTATGCAGAGAATGAGGCTGTGTCTCCTTCCCTCTCTGCTCCATTAACTCTACCCATGTGGCACATGCTTCATGTCACCTACAAGGCTGCAGACCTGCCCCTTCTTCCAACACAATAAAGGAAAAAGCTGTGCAAAGTCTCCATGGTACACTGCTGGCATACGGGCCAAAACATATGGCATTTTCCAGCAGATTCCTGTTTAGTGAACATGAGAAGTTATAAGCCTGAAGCCCAAATAACTCCTCAGGGCCTTTGAGAGCCTGCCGGATTTCTCCCTTTGGAGAGAAAATAAAATATCCCTTTACCCTTCAGAGGATAAAGTATGGGAGTTATATCACTTTCCTCAGCCAAGGCTTGAAGGAAAACACAACATACCATCAATGAGAGAGTCAGGCCTTTGACTTGCACAGTCTAGAGAAAGGATTGACTTTTTGCAAAGTACTTGTGCTTCTTTTAATACATACACACAGGATATCCATAGGTATTCATCTCAGTGAGACGCTTACCACACCTTTGCCAGCAGAGGTGCCCAACACCACATATACTTACCAGCATTATATATCTTTAAAATAGTATGGTGTGGGGATCACGAAGTTACTACTGCTGTTCCAAGGAACTCTCAAGAAAAATTAATCTTAACTACAACTCTGATGGAATTGCTTACAGCCATAAAAAGATGTCATAATGCAACATCTGAATTTAAGATACATATACATGGAGGTTGTGATACCCATTTTTCACAGCATTCTTCCATAAGATTTTCCTGAAGTCTGAAGGCAGGTCCCAAAGCTAGTGGAGAGTAAAAAGAAAAAAGTTACTGTCTTTAAGGCTATCCTTTCTCAGACTGACCGGGAGAAATCTGAACCTACAACTATGAGACACAGATGTGACACCTGACTCTGTTCAAATCCCCCACATACCCCAAACTAAAACCTTAAAGCAAAATAAAAACAAGGGGAGTGAAGGCAAAGGAAATTGCCTGCAGAGAATTTATTCAGCCAAAGCTATGCAGACCAGATCAGCACTTCTTCTGTCAGGGAAAGGAGTTACTTCAGAGGACATAATTTTATCCCTGAGCTATGTCAAGCAGTATGAATTGTTTAAGTTTGCCTGCTGAAATTAAGTGGCATACTACAAAGAACAAGAGGCCAGGTCAGAAGAGCTAATATTTAGCCACATGGGCAATGAGCCCAGACAGGGGCAGCCAGGTCCAAGAGCAGTTTATAGCTGCTCCTCAGAGGTGACAAAAATCTGGAAGGGACACAGCAAATAGGGACTGACTTCTTGCAGTCACACCTAACCTACTTCCGAAAGAGAACTAAGGCTGTATTCCCAGTTAAGAGCAGCACAGTGTTGATCAGAGAAGCCCATCACAATAGGAGAATATACAGTTTATAATAAGAAAACAGGGAAAACCAGTAGAGTGCAATTCCAGAGCAACAGCTTTTAAGGTTGTGTACTTTTCTGATATATTTTACCTCTTCTTGTGGATGAAATTGATGGCCCCGTGTTGTTTTTCAAAATCTAAAATAGACAAGTCTTTTTCATGACTTAAAAACATAATTTAGCCTTTGCTGAGCAGTCTTATTTCTACACACAAAGCATGCCAGTCAATTACATCAAAACAATTTCATTCAGGTCACTAAACATCAGTAGGTAGCATGATTTAGTGCCAGAAGTGTATTATACAAGAGCACAGCAATTTTGAGGTTTAGAATTGAAATGGAAATTGCAACGTGGATGAATATTGACAGTAAGCACATACAGCAGCAGGGAGCATCCTCCACTTACCCAGGGCCACGTGACCAACCCCTTCCTGACAAGGAATCTTTCTCCAACATCACACAACAACATTGTATTTTCTTAATTCAAGTTAATTTCTAGCATTTGTGTTCAAATGGCTATACAAGTGTAAAGGAGTTACATATATAAAGAAAGTTTAAAAAAAAAAAGAAGTTATTACACTTCATAGTTCTAGATTCATAAAAGCTATTTTATTCTCTTACATAATTGAAGGCTTTTATTTAAACCTGAAATAAAACAATATTAGATATTCCTAGCCCCACCTTTTTCCTCTGAGAAAGAACTAGAACTGGTGATGACATGTTTATTGATCCAACATTTCCAACATCTTTGAAACACAACTCTAACACACAGAAAAACAAGACATCTTGTTTTGGCCGTTGTTCACAAAGGTCCCTTTGATACCTGTCAAATAAAGGATTTTAGCATTTTCTTACAAAAATGAACAAAATACACATCAACTTCTTGTAATCACAAGCAATTGCTTAATTAAATAAGACTGACCTGGGGTCATACCCTCTGTAATACACAGTATGTTTCTGGAAACACTATGGCTCCTAAAAACAGCCTTGAAAGATGAGTTCCACTTTAAAAAAATCCTGTCTCAATCAACCATCACTACTTATCTAATTCAAAGCCAGCATGCTCTGTTGACCAGAAGGCAGCAGAGAACTCCGCCAACTACTTACTTTCTCTGTCCAAAGTGATCATTTATTTTTTACTATTCAAAAAACCATCATCTCTGAGGATGAGGCCTACTTCTTAGCTGTGATTACCTCTTGGCTCATATACTCTGACAATCAGAAGTATTACTCTGTGGAATTATTTTTTTTTTACATGATGGATTTCATCAATTGCTCTCTATCAGTATATCTAAGCTACCATCATGTTACACCAACCAAAGATTATCTTTCCTCTAAAAGATTTGGGATTATGACAAGATTTGGCCTTGTTTAAAAACGTGGTTAAAAGCAGTTCACTGCCTCTAAACTGCTGCTTTTGTCCCTTACACACTAGCAATACAGGATCACATTTTCACTTTAAAAGGCCAAAAATCAAAAAACTATACGTTTTCCAATTCTGTTCTAAAAGAATATCAAAGGGGAAAACAAATGGTCCACATCTTGGGAAACATGGAGTGAAACAAAAAAGAAAAACTGCAGCCTGCTCCCAAAAGCAATGATTCTCCTAAGCTGGAACCAGCACAAATCCTTTGTGTGTTAGATTCACGGGAATTACAAAAATATTTCTTTCACAAGTCCCCGTTAACCTAAACCACACACTTTTTCAAACTCTGTTCTTCATTAGGAAAGAAAGAAGAAAATCAAAACCCACAAAACCAAAAAAAGGTTGTTAGAAAACTTATTCTTCAGAAGTAGGAAGATGCTTAGATGGATACACCTTGTTTTACCAACTTAGAAATCTCTGATGGAAAATAATTAACCAAGATAGAAACCACCACCATGTCAATCACTGAAAAGCTTTAGGCAATAGCGTCCAAAACAACTGTCACAAACTGTGACAGCGCATGTCCCAGTAGAGGCTTTTATCATTACCATCATGAGCCTTGCAAAGCTCAAGCATATTTTACAAACTAGAAGATATTTTACTGGTTTATATCTCGCAAATCAAAGAGAATTATGTATTCCCTGACTCTAAGTAACCATGAGTTCATTATACCTGTGAAACAGCATGCAAGATAATCTCAAAGTCTGAGGGTATATGCTCAGAGGGCCTGACTCTGCTCTAGCATTTTCCATGAAGTTTGAATTAGACAAAGGTATTTGGATCTGAGAATTAAGAAGTGCAGCAGGCAAAACCCAATTCTTAATGCAGTAGCTACAGTTTCAGTCAATTAAAAAAATCAGTAATGTGGGCACTTAGCAATGGTTTAAAATAGACACAAAATTTATGAATCATGACAATTAAATAATGACTCATCAGGAGAGGCAAATAAGCAAAATCAGTTCCTTTTTTAACCCTGCATAAGAGTTCAATGATTTTTTTTTTTAATTGCAGTAACATTACTTCTGAGGGACGAATACAATCACTTTAAAAAAACCTTTCAATCTGCATAGACATTTACCTATGTTATTATTTTCTCAAACTATTTTCAATTAAGTACCACTTCCACTTACCAAGAATATATTTGAAAATATAACTGTGCTCCTAAACATTCCCAAAGCAAGGCACAGACTTTCATGGATGGATTTAAAAGCAGGAGGTTTCACGGTATTCTGATTCTCTGAAGTATAGGAGCTGACGAACATGTCTGACTAGCAGCACAGAGTGTTGATATTTCTTCAGTCACACACTAGTCAGAGCTGATTACAAATTAGGTTTGATTTCTATTTTGTTGCTTTTTTTGTATTTTGTTTTATAACCTAGGGAAATCTGAGTCTGCACTACTTTTTCATAACACAGTCTCACAGCAAAACAGGAATTGGGCAAGGAAAAAAAGAAAAGGAAAATTGTGCACGCCCCACTCCAACCTCATCCTCCTAGAAAATCTGAGGCTGCAAAGATCAATTCTCTTCTTCCCTAAGGGTTCTCTCTCCATGATGAAATCTGCCATAGGGTAAAAGGAAGAAACAGTTTTAGGAAGCTGGAGAAAAAAAGGCCAAAAATAGCAGGCCAGTAACATACATGATAGGTACTTCAACGTTTTCTCCTAATAGATCAGTGAGTTCTTAGTGATACACATCTTCCCTATAAACTGTAGACAAAATTAAAATGGGACTACTTGCCTTCCTCAGAAGATAAAGCTTCCTCTTATTTTGCCACCTAACTAATTTCTGCTGCGTTGGCTTGACTTTACCTTCGTGTTTGGTATGGTGTTTCTGTTACTCTTCCAAGTAGATGTGTCCCTTCCTAAAGGGAAATTATCAACGTAACAAGGCTGTAAGTGCCTCCTAATACTCCATGGGCACTTTACAGACTGACAAAGGAGCTCAGGAAAAGGAAAGGAAAAGAATCGTAAAGTCCTGATGTGTCTGAGATACAACACATAACATGTCAGATGCAAATGAAGACTATACACCGCAATTAGCTTTTATTTTGTTGCAGGGGAAAAAAGTTTTCTTTCTACAAGCACCCCCAAGTCACTTGGACGAGCTGTTACAAACCATTCCTTTCTCTGCTTTCCCCCACCCCCCAACCTGCTACACACCTATATATTCTCTAATTTTAAGCATACATTTACAATTGCTTTGTCATTTTAGCTACTCCACAGCAAGGATTAGGATCCTTCATGAGATCTTTTCATTCACTGAACAATCAAGCAAAATAAAAGGTTAATAGTTCAAGAGTACCTACAAGGAAAATGGACCAAAAGCCATTCCTGGTATAACCTCATTGACTTCATGGACTCTGCTTTTGCTGCCTGTTTTATACATAGCATCTTTGAAGTAAACAAAGCATAAGAGCTTTTAGAAGATGTTATATATTATAATGAAATGGATCAGAATAATTACTTGTTTTAAGTACATTCCTCTGTCTCAACTTCATGATTTAAATAGGACACACTAAAGAGTAAATAATATATATTACAAGAGTAGTAGAGTCTGGCTTGCTTTCTTTAAGCATAGGTGATGTTAGATTAATAGGTTTTAATGCTGGGGTGAAATTTCACTATAAACTGATGTTCCTTTTCTTAGTATTATATCCCTGCATTTACTCTAATATGATTTACTGAATTAAGACAAGTATTGAAAAAAATTGAATTACCTAGATTTTCCTGTGCAGGAAGAGGAAGGACAAAGACATACCAAGAGATGCCACAAGCCTTCAGGGTAGCTAAGAAAAGAAGCTGGCATTCCATTAACAACAACAAAAAAAAAAAAAAAAAAGAGGGAGAGAAAAAAACACACTATTGGGGTAAGCTACACAGCTCTGTGAAGGGATAAGAGATAGCTGGAGTGGGATCTTGCTTGCCAGCGGGCAAGGTTCAAGGGCTCACTGACGTCAGGTCACGTTGAAATAGATTGCATTTGAGATGGAGTCTCCAGTGATTTAGTTGAACTTTATGTTCCAGATGTCTTCATGTAAAAGTGCACTTCCGTAATATTTAGGAGCAGAGACACGTTTTATAACCCCTTTGTTTCTGTAAAGGCCCTTACAGGAAAGGATTTAGCACAATGGAGATTCTTCCATATTTTCATATTTGCTGTAGAATTGCTGATAGACATTTATTCAATAAGCAGGTACACCTGTTACATTTAAATGCAAGTAAACCAAGTTTATCTCCAAGAACCCCCTGTGCTGACAAAAGTTTAGTTACACAAGTCAGCTTGACAAACTACAAAACTTATGAAGCCTGGTGACCATTGCATAATGCACTGTATGATGGGGCGCAATCATGCAGGGGATTGTGGATGGGATGAGCAGTTTAGGAAAGTGCCATTTGGTCAGTTAATACATTTCTGAGGGGAAAAAAGGGGGAAGAAACAGCCAGATATTATTATTAATTTATTAAATACTGTCTCCAAAAGAGGTACACACTGTGGGTCCTGTCCTTTTCCTGTAAAAGCACTGCTGTGCATTAACACTTATGGTTACAACTGAGGCCTTCGGGCATCTGCACTTTAGCAGTTCTCTCACTCAGACAGTAATTTATTAACTTCAGTATACAGCATCCTAGCACCTTTCTGCTAGTGAGCCCTTACAGAAGCTCACACACCCTCATCATGCAGGTAGTTTGATCAGGATATCACCACAGGGAGGATATAGACAGATCTATGAATTTTTTTCTCTTCTAAATAGAGAAGGTCAGGAGATACCAGAAATGAGAGGAAAAAAAAATGGATATCTATTTAAAAACCCTTTGTTGAAATTTTCATTACAGAGTGTGCGAGGAATAATTAAAGGACAGCTATATTTCTTTGGTCTACTGACATAAACAGAAAAGAAGGATAGGAATTTGATAAAACAGGGTAATTCGCAGGGCATAAACTATGGTAATGAGATGAAATTAAGAACAGGAAGTTTTAGGCTAAATATTGTAAAATACTGACAGTTGGTCATATTTGTTTTACAGGGGAACTCTATCAACTGGGAGTAATGTAATGTAGGAAGCCATATGTAATACTAGCAAGCCAAAGCAATCATGAATTTGTGGAACCGCAGGTATGAATTAGGTACTTTAATATTTTTAACCTCATCTCAGATTCTTGGGCCACAGGCAAATGAAAAAGGGGTCCGGTTAACAGTAGCAACATTTTTTAATATTTGCCATTCTTTTTGCAGCCAGCTCAGTTTGGAAACTTGCAGTCCTCTGAATACAGACAACGCTATTAATCATGTATTATACCTCGAGATGGATATCCATCCCTTCTCTCCCTCACACAGGTTGAGAAACTATTAAGGAGAACAAAAGTAGAAAGGCACAGCCTGTCAAACCGCACAGCACTAGAAAGGTTATCGTAATACAGTTGCAGGCTGCTGTCTTTTCCAGCCTGTATGACAGATGAAAAATTTCATTCTTGTGACAAAAACGGTAATGAGGATAGAAAATGGCACAACATGAATCCAGCTTTCTGACAGGGTTCGTAATGAGAATCAGAATTGTGCAAAATTAATCTAATCCCATCACGACGTTAGAACTCAAGTCACAGGGGACTTGCTTATATCTATAGTTTCATATACATTATCTCAGGAGCACAAAGCTTACATGGAAAAAAAGATACAAGAGCAGCATTTTGAAGCTGAAAGAGGCTTGCACTATCATAAAATAATGGGGACAATCTGAGAGAAGACCAGCCTCAACTCCCAGCACTGTAAATGCAGCAGATTGCACCATCATAAGTGAGTACATACTAGTACAAACATTTATTTGCATGCACAAGTGACAAACCACAATCTAAAGGTTGATTTCCTCTGATCTAGAAGATAGACCGTACAGTGCTTTTCATCAGTCATATGCATAAACCTCACCATTCTAAGAATGGTCTGCTAGTATCCATTTAGTAACTGAGCTCATATTACACAGCAACAGCAATTCTTTACATAACAATGTATTGTTATTATTATTTTAAAAGTTTAACTGACTTTCCAGCTTACTTTTGAGTCTTTAGGGACTGTCTTCAGACTAACATCACCTTTCTTTCTTTTCCAATCCGCTGTCATAAGTGAGATCTCAGAATTTTAAGTGCATAAAAAACAGTTCTCTAAACAAAGTTGTGTTTCTAGGACATGAAGAATATAGTTTCTACATAATGTACACAAAAAATACTGTAGACAAAAATACTGTAAAATTAGGCGTTAGCTGGCAGGCACGGCACTAAGCCTAGA
>NW_008825260.1:2619137-2639687 GCF_000699105.1 Pygoscelis adeliae
GGGACCTCCATCTTATATGCACTTCCCAATTTGGAGAGCTTGTGCTTCAGATGTGTAAAAACATCTAGGATAAAATACTCTCCCTCTCATTACTTCCCCTCCAGTCTCGTTATTCAACTGATATTGAAAACACACATGGGATTACAAGTTAACCCCTTCTTAGCTAAAAAAAGCACAAAACTACATTTACCTTGCATCCTAGTGAGCTGCATCAGGCAGAGTTAGATGTTAGTAAGTCTACACAACATAACTAGTTTGACTCCTGTAGTCAAAAGTAGCTTATTAGTCTGGGCTGAAAATTGCACAGATTTACCCAGCTCCTCAGAAGGAAGCCACACGGTGCTTGTCTGGAAGAATAATTGGGCTACTTCCACTCAGCACACTCTTCATATGTGAAAAGAGATGTTACTTCATTGGATTGTAAAATCCTAAGTGTCATTATTTAAATATATATCTTTATAGACCATAAAAAAAAACCCCAAAGTTTTTTTAAAGTGGTTCTGAGAGGATACACACTGAAACAAATCTAAACATTGGGAAGCATACATATATATGTAAGACAAGATCTTGCATGACTAAGTTATGACAAGACCAAGCATAATTCATTGTTTCATGTCTTATTTTTTCAAGATTTAGCACTACACAGCTAAAATGCTGTTGAAGAAAGCATTTAACTTCATCTAGAAGATTTAGTCTAGGGCACCTATAACAAAAAAAAAGTCACAGCAAGTTGTTTTTAAATCTATTATTTACATGTTGTGACATTCACTGAGGTAAACATCTTCATATATACTTTTAAAATCTAGTATGGCTTTCCTCTTGCAAGATTGCCATGCCCCCTGTGCAGGGTAACACTTTCGCTTCAGAGAATAAAAGTTTCTTCAGTTACAAAATACAAAAGAAAAGCCCAAAATACCATATTTTCAGCTATTTTCCTCTATCTCTACTTCAGAAGACACCATTTCCATGACTCCTTCCCCCACCATAGTCATTTGTATAGTTTAAGCCTGTAAGTTAGCAGAAAAGCCAACACACTGGCACAAAACATCTTTACATACAAGAAGGATTCAACTGCTGTTACCGCTATAAACACTGATTATAAAGTTATGGTGGATGTACTCTTGGAAAAGAATGGATGCAAATAAGAGTGACAGAAAATGGCCTACTTACAACCTTACTTTAAGGATAGCAAAGCATTCTCAACTGCATCGTCAAGGTTTTTAGCATCTCATTCTCATTAATATTTGCAGCAGTAGAAGGCTCAAAAAAAAAAAACCAATGAAAAGGAGCAAAGAGGAACAGAGCAACATAAATGACAACAATATTATGTGCATTATTAACACCTCCCTGAAGACCTAGTAGCTCGTTGCAGTCATTTGGCTGAGAAGGTGCAGGCACAGCAGAAATCTCATGAGAAACCAAATTGAGAAGGAAGCCTGACTTAACAGCCCTTCACACTACTGCTTCAACTAACGGAGAACACAGCTGTACAGGACTATCTACAACCATTTTAAAGCTTTATTTTCCTCCTTACATATCTTGCTTCTACTTGTACAATCAAGGAGTTGGACTCTTATTTTCCAGGACACACTGGTGGCAGGGAGGTGATTTGTTTAAGCTCTTCTGATGTAAGAATGATAAAGTTAACTTTGGCAAGCATGAGGAGTGCTATTCCCCTCCCCCCCCCCCCCCCCCAATTTTAACTAAGGGAAACACTTTTAAACTCTTTGACCTTTAATGAGTTTGTGGGACTCATTAGTCCTGCAAAGGGACTGCAGGAAAAACATTTCATATGGAAATGGAAGTGGAAGTGTTAAAGGCTGGAAGCAGCAGTCTCCAGGACATAAAAGAGGCTGTGACCAGTAATAATATTGCCCCTGGAGCAAGAAGCAAGCACTGGGAAGATAAACTCTATTGCTCTCCAGTTCTTCCAGAGGTTTACAAAAAGCACTTGGCACAGTATCAGTAAAGGGCAGTGGTGGGTGAAAAATCCCACACTCTTGAGCTGCCTACGTCTCTGTAGGTCCTTAGTGAACTTGGGGTATTTCTACTCCCAGCTAAATCAGTAAGTTGTCAGCTGGTGCCTTCCCACACGCTTCCACAAATGAATATTTCAAGATTTTAACAGAGATGGAGTCACAATAATAGTATAGTCAAAAAGAAACCTTCATACTTGTATTAAATATGTGGGTAAAGTTAATTTTTTGTGACTCTTACCTGACACGTTGTTATTAAACCACCAGTCATTGTAGCCAGATCTCAGCCTGCAGGATTTCTGCACTGGTCAACAGTTCAGTGGCATTTTTGCATGACAGAATATCACATGCTGAGCAATGTGAAACTTACATTAAAAGGTCAAGAGCTGTAGTATACAGATGTACATAAAACTGGAAGATTCTACTTAGTGTTTCTCAAAAATACCCAGAATTTTTTTTATTATTGTTCATTTAAGTTCAAGAGGAAAACACACTTTTATTTGGGGTGAGGGTGTGTGTGCATGCATAAGCTCTACACCATATGTGTCCTGCACATCCTCAGGGTAGGCATTTGACTCAAGAGTGAATGGTGGAGCACACACAGCTTCCCTGCCACAGTCAGCAGCACTGGGGCAACCGCCTCCCAAGCCAGGAGATGACCAGTGTCCCAGCCCTAACTTCCAGGGGAAGTCCCACACCTCCACACCATGTATTTTCATGCTGCTCTGCAATTATCTGGTTGCCATTTTTTAAAACCATACCCATATGAACTCAAAACATACTGTCCATTTTCCTTCAGGACCAGGAAGTGCTTATAATTATAAAAAATACACATAGGTAAATAATATTTAGCATAAGTAGATTTATATAGGTACCTATAAAGTGTCATCTGTGCATATGTACACAGATATGAAGACATAAATTAAATTTCTGAAAGTGTAGGTATAAAGTGTGTAAGACATTCTTTAATAAGAGTAATTTTGTTAATAAAAGTGTAAATGCAAGTATCAAACAACCATGGACACCTCCACACACACTTTCCAATGCAGCTTAACAATCCCTAAGATGTCAGGGGAAAGGTGGGTTGAGGGAGAACTTCAAAGGCAGGGGGTGCCAAAGAGATTGGGGGTGGAGAAGGAAAGCAGACAAGTTAGAACATGTCCGAGGGTTATGGGCTCATCCTTGGAGGCCCACAAAGGGCCCCCCGCCATGTGTGCAATGGGGAGGACAGTCCTGTGAGCTAGGCAGAGGCACCTCCACCTGTGGCCCTTGCTCCTGAGAATGACTATGCAGTATTACCAGGCCAGGCAAGCTTTGTGGAGTGCTGCAAGACAGGCATCACTGTCCACAAGAAAACGGGAAACCAGAACAAAAGGGCAGTTTCAGAAGAACATGTGTGCATGGGTCAAGAAAAGCTGCAGAGGACTTCCAAAACAGTTTACTGCTACGTACAGGCTTGTAACGGGTGGAAGTTTGTGCTGTATGTGTTTCCGTACCCATTCTTAGACTGATGTCTTCTCCAACATGGCAAAAGCATGGCATGAGTGGCAGAAGCAGCTTTGTCATGATATTTACAATCAACAATAGTAATTTTCTGACAACAAGGAACACAATATATAGAAGCCAGCATAACATTCATTCAACTTATTTCTTCCAGTTTTTGTGTGCACTACACAATAAAATATGAAAACTCAAGCACATATATTCTTGCACAGTTTAAGTTACATACATATGGTTTTGTAATGGAAGATGGAGTAATTCTTAGAACAAATTCCATCTTTTCCTAGAAGTAAATATTCAATACACATGAAAAACATCCGAAAGCTTCACTTTGCCAGGCATAGAAGACAATGGAGAAACAACCGTGTAATGTACCAGCATATAAACCCAAGCCAACTCTCTGACCTCAGTGCTTTTGCTGTAACTGTTTCCACGACCCTTGCCTACCAACTTCAGCCTAAAAATCACTCAGTTCTAATTTTTTTGTGGTACAAAACAATGACACTTCGAACACCACTAAAACCCAAATGGTGTTATATACCTAAATACTTTAACCTTAGTCTCATATATTGGCAGGCTAATCGAAAACAATTTTCTTTGCCTGCTTGTCCTAAAGCAAATTGCTCACCTCAATCTTCACTTCTGCTGGTTAGTATCATTTTGGACTTCAGAGAAGATAGTGAGTCCATGGGCTGTTTCAGACCATCTGCTGCTAAGACTGCATTAAAAGTGAGTGTTCATTGGTTTTGGTGTCCTGCTCAAAATCTCTCTTAAAAATAGAGAATACATAGGAGCACTTAGACAGCTTGAGTATATTTTGCAAAGCTAATATGAATGTGCATTTATGTTCCCACACAAACCCTCATTACAAACTATTTATGTTTACTCATTACAAAATTAATTTGTGGAGGAAGAGTGAGAGTCTTGGGATAGAGGAGGGAAGAGAAAAGCAGCTGCCCACACAGGGGCACTGTTCTTCCCCCTCTGCTTTCTGCTGCCCTTCTCTGCTTTGAGGAGGGTGGGCCTGCTGATTTGCCTCAAATTCCTCTTCAGGTTTAAGCTGTTCCCTGTACTGAGCCTCTTGGCATGAGACAATGTGACTGAAGTACTTTTGGAGACCCCCACAGCCACTACCAGTGCCTGCTCCATTAAGCAGTGGATCTCACACCTACAAGGAAGAGCTAATATTTTCATAGCAAGAATCAGAAGCAAATAAAGTCCTATTAAGTAACCTTGAGGGAGGAGGAGAAGCTATCTCAAGGTAACGATAATATATGAGATGAGTCTTGTCAACCTCTGCAGGACACATTAAATTCCTGTTAAATATGGATTAGATGAGTACTGCAAAATCATATAAAGGGTACATCCCTTTAACTATCTGGCATCCACTGCAAGGCCAGAAAAACAGCAGGCACTTCTGGAGAAATGTACAGGCAGCAAGCAAGGTTTTCGTGAAGGTCACAATTCTCACAGTATCATTTCTGAGGGAGAAAAATTCAGATGTACATGCAAATCTTTTCATTATTTTAAAATACCAAATGAGCCCAAGGAAGCTGTATGATTTTCAGAGCAAAGTAACTGGGGGGGGAGGGGGGGTGTGGAACCCAACATGCTATATAGACAACAGTTGAATAAGGTGAATGTTTTAGAGAGGGACAAGAGAAAATATATGAAAGAGTATTTATTTTATATTCAACTGCTAGAAACGCTTAATTTTCTGCAAGTATAACAGGGCATAACCCAGGATTGCCACAACTGTGCTGGATTCTCCAGGGTATAATGCTGAGTGAGTGGCTGCAAAGTCACTTACTCCGCAAAGGCAGCAAGAAAAATACTGGATGAGCAAGCTTCCTGAATGCTTAAACTAGTAAGATAAGTAAACCTGAACACAGGAGTGATGAAGTGCCTGCTCTACTATCTGCTCTGTAAAAAGAAAGGGTACTCTTGGTCAGCAGCAGAGACTGAAGTGCTCAACAGACTGGCAGCAGAGGCTTAGAGAAAAACCTGCAGCAGAAAGAGTTTGTGCACTCACCTTAGCTGAAGGGTCCCTTAAGTTCTAGTGCATTAATTGCAAGAAAAGTGTTCAAACAAGTATTTATTGTACACACGTAAAAATAGTGTTCTGGAAAAACAACATATGAGGAAGAAGTACGTGGAAAGAGTTACAGGAAAGAAGTATCACCACCAATATGAATAGTTAATTTCTTTCTGTAGGGCCACTGTGCATTTTTAGTACAGAACATAGAATGCGTTCAGAAAATCCAAATATTGTATAGTTAGCCATTTCGGATAATTTTACTTGAGACCTGTCCTTGGATTTTTATGTGCACTCTCTCCTCACATCTTTCTTTTGGGAAAAAGTGAGGGAGGAAGATATGTTGGGGCACCAGTAGTTTGTTCTCCTTTCTGCTGAATCCGTACCCACTGTGTTCATCATTCAACGATAGCATCTGTAGCTTCCTATATTAGTCTGCTGACTAATATATTACTACTAAACCCGTTCCTCAACCGCACGATGCTCAAGACAACAACTTTGTGTTAATAACTGACTAGCTTCTGTCAAATGATTTTACTAGAATTACTAAGTTCACTGTGCTTTTCTTCCACATGAAAGACTGCATGGGTGACTAAACAAGGAAAATGACCGCTGGTGAAACAGCTCAGGAGAGTGGAACATCCACCTATAGAGCAACAGTGCCACTCATGCACCACAAGGAAACACCTCTGTTAATTTAAAAAATACTGGGAAGACAGGTAATCTTCACATGCAGTAACTGACCTGCAGCTGGTAATTTGTTTAGAGCAGAACACTCACTAGCTCCATAGAAAAACTCAATGTCTAAGGCACTTGACCTTTTTTCCCCTCCAACTAGTTGAAAACACACTAAATCCTCCACTGCTGCTGAGATTTCTGTAATGATTTCCTCCCTGTCCCACCCATAATCTTATAGAGTTACAGACAGATTAGACTTGTAACATGAACAAGACTATAGATACTATTTCTCTGCTGTAATTTTAAAACCCCATTAAAGAATTTAAGACATGCCCAAGACCTACAAACAAACACTTAAATGTAAGACAGAAGAAGAGGGAAAAGAGCTTCTTTACTCTGTTTCTGGGCTGCAAGTTTCCAGGTACGTCATTTTTTTTTTCAAATCACTACATGGAGCTGCAGCAGAAGAGATATGAAAGGGGTAGAGACTGACACTTATCTGCTCTTTGGAGCAGATCTGTACATTTAAGCTACAGTATAAAAAGCTAAGAGCATGCAGCAAAGCCAGGAAATAAACAGCAATAATTCATCACAAAATGGCATATAACCTTCCCCTTCTCCCTACTATTTCCCCCTACTCCCCCCAAAAAGGATTACTCCCACAAAAGAGCGGCCAACAGCATCTCTCACTAGTAAACAAAGGTCGATCCAGCTCATGGGCCTCTACTTCTTCATATTGAGGGTAAGAGAAACCAAATCCTTTTGCCAACTGAAAAAGTTCCAGGGCCATTTATGGATCTGTAGGTGAAACCCAGCATCTTGAACTGCAGCCAGGAAAGTCCCAGGCACCACAGGTATCACAATCATTTTTCATCAACTTGAGGTTGATTTAAAAGGTTTAGTCCAGGGCACAGCATGTGTGTTACATTAATCTAATCTGGATGTGACAGAGGCAGGCATTTGAGTTCAGGTTTGTAATGCAGAAGCAGTCCTTTCCTCATTTCTTGTTTGAGAGGAAGAAAGGCAGGTTGCAATGGCTACTGAAAAGCCAACCAGGACCTCCCTACAGCTGGCTAGAACCATGCCTTTTCATATCATCCTTGCTAAAAGAAACTTGGGTGATCCATGTGTCTTAACATGTTTGTTATGGAGTGGATAATATATAAGAAATACTTTCTTTTTATTTTCAAGAAATAAAACTGTACTGGAATGAAATCAGACTTCTAAGTGGAAACCTTAGGTATTTTGGAAGATTACTCAATTTATGTTACAAAAGAATCAAGCATAGCTTTACCTTAGCTAAATTCAGAGTAACAGAGAGTTGATTCAACCACTTGTACAAATAGCACCAGTTTTGACATTTCTACAGCCTACTATAGCTCAGAGCAATCCCCTGAAAGCCATGGAGACAGTGAGCACCAGAAGTTGAGGCAGTTCTATTAGGTCCCATCTTAGCTAGAGCATTCCAATATCAAGTGGAGATGGAATCAAGAAAACTGGTACAGTCATGGACCTTGGCTGGTGCCAGGCTTTGCTGATGGGAAGGCTACAATTACCAACCAAGAATTAGGAAGTAAAGAGTTGGTACATCTGCTCATAGTGTCCTTAAGTGACAAAGCACAAGCTTAATGCAACCGAAAAGTCAGTATCTGTTTTTAGCTGTTTTAGCTGTTAGACGTTACCTACTCTATGCCTAATTTTTTTTGAAGCTTGACATAGTCTTTACCTCAGTCACATCTTATATTAGTTTCACAGATTAATAATGCATTTTGTCGATAGGTCTTGGCAACTATACTAAATTGCAATACTACAAGTGTGGACTAACTGGAAACTAATGGATCTTTGTATTGTTTACAATAATTTAACTAGGAATAAGTTATCTAATTTCCTTGGTGTAATAGAACTGTTCTTGCAAGTTAAAGCTGCTGTTATCAACATTGGCTTAAAAGAATTGACTTCTAGGGGTCCCCCAAAGGTAACATTAATCCAACTGTGAACTAGATTCTTGAATTATGTATTAAAATAATGAGCTAGAAAAAGTCTGTCTTCCACTAAGAAAGCCTACATCTTACTGCCATTTCTCTTACATATACACCAAACAGTACCTTTTTTTACCCATTACTGTTAATGTATTTCCCTGCATTCTAAGTATTCCTTTAGATTTGCTCTCTTTTGTAAAAATGTGTCAATAGGACATTTTTGTACTTGGTGCTCTTTTCAACCACTTACCACTATTATATTTTTAGGACAAGTGTCCTAAATCTATCAAATGTACTGATATAGAAGTGTCATCCATGAGCTAGTCAGTCAAAGGAAAATTCTGAAGCAAAAAAGTTATAGCATTAAAAGATTTTGGTTTTGTAATGATAGAACTGGGAGGGAGGCAGCATAGTAATTCTGCTTCCAAGATTTTTCTTCCACGTTTACCTTATCCATATAGTCTTAAAAAAGCCTCTCAAAATTCTCCTAATATACTAATTCACACATGTATGTATAACTTATCATTTGCAAAAGCAATATCAGACTCCAGTTTTCAATCATCTTTCTCTTCATATAAACTTCGTGTTTGTTCTGAGTTTTTGTAAAAGTCATTCATGCACAGAAAACAAGCAGTAACATGTAGAACAGCTCTTCCATGACTGCTTTTATAATTACACAGTATGCTTTCAGAAGCATTTTGTTATCCTTTCTGATCTGAGGAAATAGAAAAAATATGGGCTTAGCAGGTTATTTCAGATAAGAGGGAAACTGCAATGAAACTGGGTATATTTGGTGCAATTCTCTCTGTTGGCATGAACAGAGTTTTGCTTTCTGAGCTCAGAAAAACATCTGAAATAGCTGCCCTGCTTGCACTTTCACACATCCTTTAGTAAAATCTGACTAAAAAGCCCTTTCTCTAATCTTCCAAGCATCCCAAATGCTGCTGTTGAGGTTATTTGCAGGAGTTTTTTCTCCCATTTCAGTGATCCAGAGACATCCATCTGCATTTTGGGTATGGATACAATTTCAAGCTTATTGTCTCCTTTAAAGAAGGACTCCTCAAACTACCTTAAGTGAAAGATTTTCATATATCTGATACAGATTCAATAAGATATAGAAGTTTAAAATGCCAGAAGAAAATAAGTGCAGCACAAATTCAGGAATGGCATTATGGGATACCACAAGTCAGACAGTCTCAAATCAGGCCACCCTTTTCTTGGTAACAATATTCCATGCTCTCAGCTTGAAAGTCCTAGAAGCATATAGCATATGCCTACCTTTCCCCCAATATGCCTAAACTATAGAGTGAAGAGTTTAGGGTTTCAGAAAGCATTTCTGCTTGCTCTAACACCATAGACAAGATACATCGTAATACTAAACCAGCCCCAAGCATCTTTACAGAGTAATTGTTAGAACTTTTAATTAAATAAGCCCACTTCTCTTGAGAAAATACTGTCTCCAAAAGCTCTGGCATACTGCTGCTCATACTCTCTACATAATGTCAAAGTACGAGCACATAGAGCAGAGTAGTTTGCAGTAAAAGCTGATCCATCGTGGCTCCAGGTTACAGGCATACTTCGCAGCAGATCCTACATCACTCTTCTGTAGCACAGACTATGTATACAACTTGTTAAACCAGCTCCTCTCATTTTTCTTGGACTAACTGGAGCACTTCCAAAAACCCTGGCCAGAAGGGGTAATCTCAGCGAGAACAGCCACAAGCCCTCCAAATTCTTTTCCTGGTTTCTCATAAAGCATTCAAGGCTCAGGTACGCAGCCCATACTTGGCACAGTAGAGCAGAAGTAAACCCAGTGTTGTTCTAAATCATCTTTCTGCATCGCCATGATGTTGCCTGAAGCCTGGACCAACAACTGCCACAGCCTTAAGTTAAAGTTAATTAGTTAAACCAACCTAATTGCTGTTACAATTTATACATCAGTTCTGGGTCCCTAGGAATGGATTTTATTTCTTGGTACTTTTAAGTACACACCAAGCAGCCTGAAGTTCTGAAGCACTTGTTAAAGCATAAACACCAACAGCATGCTGTGCTGCAGCCTCCTCTGATACATGGAAATTCATGGTTTGACTTTCAAAACACTGACCAGAAAGCCCAGATGCTTTTGTAGAATTCCTTTTTCAGCTGAGATCATTCCAGGCCTCAGAAGTTGAGATCACCTGGTCCTGTTGTGACATTACAAAGTAAAAGACACTGTCTTCTATCAAGTAAGGAAAAATCCCCTCTCTGTAGGAAGCCTGGGGATATAGCACGCTCTCCTAGATGGGTTCACAGCACCCACAAGTACCAACACACCCCCTGGGACACAGCCCACGTGGTGCTGCACCACATCACAACAGCTTCCACAACATTCATGCTGGAATGCTTCTTCAGAATGGGAAAATTCTTAGATACAAGACTATGACCTCAAGGAGAAACTGAAGATTCCCTCCTCCCTGCCACACACTGCAATGCTAATGACAGCAGAGGCAATGGATTAGATAGGTAAGTGGAAGGTAAGTGGAAGTGAAGCATTTCCTCAAATTAAAGCGTCATCGTTCCACACTCTTCAAACACTATCTTTAGAATAATTCCTTGGAAAAAAGACTGGCATTTTTTACTTATTGAAGTCCTTGAATATAGCAGAAAGAGCAATATTTTGTGGTCCACAGGGAGCTTAAACACCAATCTGTTTTCCGTATGTACAGTCTCACAGAATGAAGTGCCAAACAGATGAAAGTAAATGCCTGATAAGGCCCTGCTCCCCTCTCCCTCTTGGACTTATTGAACTGCCCAGCTGTGCACCTTATAGAAAGATTCAGAACACAGATTTTGACTTTAAAGGCTGACTGTGCTGGAAGCCAAAGTCACAGATCTTCAGTCTCATGTTGTTTAATTTATTCTTAATATTCTCTGAATGGCATCTGAAGAGTAATTTCAAAGACACATAATTTAAGCTTTTGCTTACTAAACAAATATGGAAGACTGTATTAAATGTCAGCTTTGTTATTTTCAATTGTATGTGCTGCAAAGAAACATAAGACCAGAATACAGCACCCATATAGTTTGAGTTTCGTTATTGGAAAGGGTTCAAAACAGTTACCACACTCTGCAGCTGACAGTAGGAGACTCGTATGACATGTTAATGGGCTTTAAGCGTTCACGAGTAAAGTGCTTCCACTGGACAGCTATTGTTTAAGAAAGTTTAAAACTGCACATCTTTGCTTTCAAGTCTGGTAATATTTCGTGTCCTGTGCAGTTGGATTAATGCAGCTTGGTAAAGCAGGGTGCCCACTGTAGTTGCCATTACGCATACCACAACATATACTTCTTGGACCAATCTACTTCCCTGTTGAGCTCAGTGCCATTAAAATAATTTATGGCTACAGAAATAAATGGTGTAAATGTGGCTTTGACAGAGGAAGACAACACTAAACTTGACTGAGGACGTGTTGAACATGTCTTAACATGTTGAAAGTTATTCCGATCACTGGATCTGTAGTAATACTCACTTATTATTGAATAATAGTCATGAAAGCCTTATTTCTCCTTGAGTTTTATTCATTCTGCCTCCCCAAGACATAGTTTCATTTGGTTCAGGGCCCTTCTGGAAAGGGTTTTTATTTTATACACTTATTTTAAAACAAAACAGACTTTGACTTTGTGAATTTTCTGGAAGCAAGACCAAGACATTCATTTGTCTGCACTTTTACCTACTTCGTTTATGCAGAATGAAATATTTGCTATTTCAGTCAAGACACCAAAATATGTAATTGATTTTTATTATTTCAGATGTCTTGAGCCACATTACATCAGATATAATATCACCCTCCCACACCCCAGTCCACTCTGCTACTAGAAATCAATCATTTAATAAGTTTTACAGACTGCAGCAACTTTTTCAACATACTGGCAAAAGTCTGAAGTACAAGGATTCAGAGTATAACAGAAGCACAATGACTCTGGTTCATGCAAAGCTTGTCCTAACAGTCTGTACTGCTCTGTACCCACTATTCTGACTATCAGAGCTCCAGTCTTTTCTTGCACATCTGCACAGATTACCACTGCCAGGAATAAAAATAATTCTGGGAGGGAAGAGGATTAAAGTGGATAACCCTATTGCCAGACAGCAGAACATGCGTGAGCAAACATACAGTGGCCATGGTCCTTATATGTAGGCTCAGTCCAGGAACATTCCTCTGCATCTCCTTCGGCAAAGGGCATTAAAAAAGTGACCTCTCTTCAGGCGCTAGGAAGAAAAAGATTTGTAATAGAGAAGTTCTATCCCATTCTCCTCAATCTGCCAAGTGCTTTTCTGGCACACTCAAAAATAAAACTGCCAAACCAAGTTCAAACCAGAATGCTTCATCCTGAAAGTATTCCTTATTAATAATCCTTGTCCAGTAAAAAGTGGGCCTGCTTCTGCAATCACTTACGCACGTGAGTAGTCTTAAAAGTCCAAAAAGAAGGAAGAGTTAGTAGTCAGGGTTTTTCATCGTAGCCCTGTCCTACCAGCTGACTCAGTACAAGGAATAAGTCTTGGCTGAACGTTTGACCTCACAAATCTTCTCTCTCCACTGCTATGTTAAATTATCTTCTCCCAACCAACCTCACTTTGAAAGTTTCGTGGTGCAACATACCTCTTCCAGGGTTTTTTTTTTTTATTTGTTTGGTTTTTAAGTCAGGTTATATCACACCTCCTTCCTTTCCTGTCTTCATTTGCACTTAGAGATACTTACTCTGAAGAGGAGAATTTTTCTGAAAGCAATGTTCTTATTGCAATTTTTCCCCTCCAGGCAATAAAAGAACATTACAGCAAGTTAGTCTAGTCTGCAGCTGTACCAATTTTGTATAAAACCGTGAAGAGTTTTTCCCCTTTCACAGCAGAAATGCACTTTTAAAATGATGTGTAGCTCCATCTTTTGGATCAGCTGTGATTCTGTCCACTAATCTGTAACCATGCCTGCACCCATTCTCTGCATATTTTATATACTACTGAAACAAGGTGTTATGTCAGACTCCTAGGATTTCCATTTCATAGTTCATTTAGATGAATATCTACTTATGATTCCCACCCAAACTTGGCTGACAGAATACTGTCAAGACTATTTGTTCAGAACCATTAGTAAGTTGTAGCCCCTTCCCATCACGCGGTCTTAAGATACTTCTGCTGTACTCTTGCACATACTAACACAATGACGAAGTAAATAACATTTAGAATCTTATTTTCTGAATCGTGCTATTGTGCAAGAAGTGTAAATATTCGCTAACTGTCTTCAGTTATAAACAGATGCCAGTGAAGCTTATTTCTAGGAGAGGAACAGTCTGTACAATAGATTGAACTGTAGGGACATCTGTCCAAGTGTGTGTTGGTTTGTTTTTTAAATAGAATGGCATTAGCGACAGGAGAAACGTTCAATACTGTTAAGATTCCATGTAGCACAGTATGTAAGTCCTTTTTAATGAACATGTTCAAGACTAATAAGTTACGTTTACTAATCAAGCTGTTTACGCACATATACTATTCAGACACTGTCTGAAGATATACATGCTATGTTTACCATGGGCCAGTTTACCTTCATATCTGATCCCTAGAACAGATACCATAGTACAATAGTGGACCTGGTCATGTCATTTGGTCTCTGCTTTTTGACCTTGTAGATGCCCTAAAACAATATAGGTGCTTGTATAAGACTGCTCTGCAAGGTTTGAGTTATTCAAATGGTTCTGAAAGTATAGCTTTAGTGTAGAGGAATTGATTTTATGTCTATACTGCTCCAGAACAGCAATTTCACTGCTAGCTCACAGCTTCTCCATCTGCGTTGTCTTCCTCCCTGTCCCCTCTCAGTGCTCCCCGAGTTACACACTGGGTATCCCCAAGATGTTGTCACCCCCATCTGCATAAGCAAGACATATGCCCATTTACTCTCTCAAGCCCTTAAAGCTTGGATTTGACGAGAAGTATTTCTACATGATGCTGAATCACAGTGGTGGCCAACATCAAGAGAAACATGGACTTTCGAAACGAGTCGGAATTCCAGTCTGAGACAGATGGCTCACAAGCACATGCCCCAGTACTGGTTCCCTCAAGACCCAGCAGAAGAAAGTGGATTAGTCTTTCTCATCACACCACTTTATTTTCACTAGCTAGTCTACACAGGCAGAACAATTCTCAGCTTGAAGCACATCTTCCACATACCTGCTGGCCTGCCATATTCATGCTAACACAAGAGAGTTAGGCTAAAGAATATTACTCCTCTTCTTTCAGCTTCTAAAGGCCTATACCACCATCTTGCCCTTAAGAATCGGTCCATCACTCCTGTAATATCATTTCTGAGGAAAACACTTTTTCTTCTTGCTGACTAGTGTAACAGGTACATGCTTTTTTTCCTCCAATCTTAATTATGCTTAAGAAAACAGTCTTTTTATCTTGGCAGTGCATGCTTTACAAACTGTATTTACTTCTACAACCAGAGCCCCAGTACTTAAGCATAGTGCATGACCTCAGCTCCCACTGAGAACAGGGACAAGGCCTTAACAGATTGAAGTATTTTGGAAAGGCCCAGGAGAATGCCTAGAGATGAACTGTGCCATGCTGCTCCCAGCAAACCAACTAAATTTGGGTGCTTCTGCAGAGCAGGACAATATGTGACTAAGCTGGGTGGCTACATTTACTGCCCATTGCTGTGCATTTCACACAGTCTCTTAAAAATTCTGTTTTCAAAAGAAAGAAAAGCCTACTATAGGAAAAAACCCCAATTTTTCCTCAAATTTTCATTGACATTTTAAACATATGAAAACTCACTAGAGTTACCATGTGACAAATAAAAACAAAACACCACACCACACAAACCCACAACTAAACAATTTCTCTTGATAATTCAATCAAAAAAAGTGTTAAGCAATGAAAGTAAGCAAACCAACTAAATTTGGGTGCTTCTGCAGAGCAGGACAATATGTGACTAAGCTGGGTGGCTACATTTACTGCCCATTGCTGTGCATTTCACACAGTCTCTTAAAAATTCTGTTTTCAAAAGAAAGAAAAGCCTACTATAGGAAAAAACCCCAAATTTTCCTCAAATTTTCATTGACATTTTAAACATATGAAAACTCACTAGAGTTACCATGTGACAAATAAAAACAAAACACCACACAAACCCACAACTAAACAATTTCTCTTGATAATTCAATCAAAAAAAGTGTTAAGCAATGAAAGTACTTGTGTCTGACCTGCAAAGCCTGAAGATTTTTTGGATTGCTCTGATGCCCTACTAGCTTTTACTAGTCAGCAGTTCAGCCCCAGAGGATGCTCTTGCAGCGATAGAAGACAACCATGGATTCAAGGGATTGTGAAAAATACACAGAACCTTTTTATTGACTATTAGTATAAGTCATTCTGAAAGCATTTAAGGCAGCACAACATTTATAACTGTCAAGCTATTGAATGGAAACTTCTCAGACTCTAGCAAAAGAGGCAGTAATTTCTCAACACTATGCTGTGTTCGGTTATCTTTACCGCCCTCATCCTCCCTCCCCCATCTTTGGTAATCAGCTTCTAGCACATTTTCCAGCCTGAAGTGCTATCATCATAAATGAAAAAAAAAGGACATTTAGATGACTTCCATTCCCAGTTTTATTTTTGGCTTTCTTAACCTTCTGGCAAGTTGTTTTACTATGAAAATTTCATTAAAGTCTCTATTAAATTCAGAATGGAAGATGGCAAGGAGGATATGATCCATTTTAAGGGCATTAATAACTATAGAGAAGGTAATAGTGTGTCTGCTCCTGTATCAAAACAGCAAAGGCAATAATAGCTTTTTGCATTATGGACCATCTTTTCTCCCTTACTTAAGGGAGAGCGCTCTTAGATTATTAGTCATTTCTTCATATGTAAAATTAATCTACAACGATTCCACTGAGCCAAGGAGGTACAATGCTATGGAAATAAGATCTTGGCATAAAACCCTCAAAAACACTAGCATATAGAGAAATGAGCTACTTCTCACGTGGTCTGACTGACTGCAAAAAGAAACCAGCTGAAATTTGTGCTATTATTCCTAAACCATGTTTCTACCTCTGGAGGGACTACTGTCATTTTCAGAATCAATAAATGGGTCATTTCTGACCCACCTGTTACAGTCATATATGTTCTTTCCATATGTTTGTTATCTCAAGACTTCCTACAGCCATGCAGCAATTTCCAATTGCCTTTCGCATAAGACTGGTATGAAACAGCAAACTTGCTATGGGAATCCTTGAAGTCTTACTTTTCCTTTCCAAATCAGGACATTGTCTGGAAGACTTTTTTCACTTGCTGTTCTCAGAAAGGTCTGTAGGGACTAAGTCCAGAAAGGAATGTTAAATTCTGGGACCACTTATGGTAGGAAAGCCACTGTCCTGTATAATATCAACATGTTACACAGCAAAAGAAAATACTTACAACACAACGTAGTGCACTATACCTACCACCAAATTGAAGTTACACAAAAAGTGATTTGTGTACCTAATTTCAGGGAACAAACACAAGCTATGTCTACACTAGTAAGCAAAATGGGACATATCCTGTTCTCTATACCTGAGAACAAGTCGCTCAGTGCGGCTTGCATCCACACAGTTAAACTATGCTCCTTTTTCAGTAGGGTAGCTTTGTCCATAGAGCGTAGTTTATTAATGTAGACATAGCCCTAAAGGCCAGAACATCAGCAGAGCACATATTGTAATATACACTGCATACATCAGTAAAAGTGACAGTTGGAAGCTCAGGGTTGCAGAATACAGGGACATTCCATTTCAAACAAAGTAGAATTTGCAAGTGGAAAGCATTAATGAGAGTGATATACAAAATACCTCCAAATCCTTTAACTGTTTTAATGGAATCTGGCCAAAAGTACTCTGATAAGATGTTCAATCATTTATTGAAAAGGCTGCACTTCAACTTTTTAAATAGCAATACACTATATTAAAGATTCAATCTAAAAATTGAAGACCAGGAAGAGCCAGACTAGGTTCAGTGATTCTGGTTAAGAGAATAAAGTGACCCATTACAAAACCCCCCTGAAACAAAAAGAGTAAGACTAGATAAAAGGGTTCTTCTAGGTAGTTGGTAGAACTGGAACTCAGGTAGTGCAATAATGATCAAAGGCTTTATAAATATGACCACTGCAACGTACATGTGGCAAAGATTTCATTTTGATCAAGAGTTCATACATCAAGTGGCAAGTTTAAAAAGTCATTATGTGTACAGTGTATGTACTGCTTATATAAAGTGGCATTGTTATGGGAGCAGCAAAGCAGAGATAATGTTCCATTAAAGGGTAGAGAAAGCTATCCGTGCATTTGTACCCAGAAGTCAAGGACACAAGTTTTCCAGAAATACAAAGGATATCTGCACTTTGCAAGAGGGGGGGGACGGGGAAGATGCAGAAGCATTTCAGAGTCTCCAGATATATTTTTTTTTAAATGTTTAATATCACTGATGTGATACATAGTACTATTTTCACGAGTGAAAACTGCTGTTTATTACACTAAAACTAAAGTACATATGCTAGAGCATGTTCACTGGCTGAAGCTGATATCTGTAGATTTGGGGCTCACCACCACCACTTTGTTCTTTGAAGAGTTATTGATCATGGACACATGGCTAACCAAGCAACACAGACTGAGCAGGACACATGGTATGGGCAAGCCAATTGACATGACTAGTACTAAGCAGAAACAACGACCGGATCAATGAACTTAAGTTGTCCAAGCCTTGTTTCAAAATTTTGAAGGGAGGTAAACAATGAAAGCTCAGCAAAATGCTGCAGTGTAGAGAACAGTATGATTATTTCAGAGCTAAATGCTACACAGAAAACAAGACGTGGGGTGGAAATCTTTGTCAAGCTTTTGTAGAAGTGGAAACAAAGGGAAATTTAAGTGACTAACAAAACTGGAGATAAAGGTCAATTAACAAATGAGTTCATGAAAAATAAATGAATTCTCATAAGCCATGCTCCTCCAACTCAGTCAGGAGAAACAGTAAGAAAAAACTTTAAGAGGCAATTTCACTGTGGAAGAGATTGTGTCTTTGGAGCAGTCATGAACTAAAATCAAGAACACCCAAAATATTCTGCACCCGTAAGACTAGATCCTTTTATTTTGTTTTCTCCCTGAAGCAAAGTAAGCTAGCATGAGGTTTCAAAACAAAGAAGTCTTTGGTGTTTTTGATATCAACTCCCTCAGTTATCTCTACCCAGGATGAAGCTGTTGACCATATAAAGACCTAGTCTGACAGGTCTTCAGGAATCATTCTTCTGCACAAAAGTTAGTCACCTTAAGAAGAAAAAACATTTTCAAAGATTCCATTTCCTGTTGAGACCCACCATGCAAACTCATGAGAGTCCAGCTTCAAAAGAAATAAATATTCTTCCCGTCTTGAAATGGATTTCTCCTCCCAGCTCTCTGATCTCCTGAAGGATCTAAAAAAATTTTTTCCTCAAAGCCTACTTCTGAGATGGGCCGATTACCTCTTTAAGATGTTTTTACCTTATGTACCCCAATGGATGTGCTTAAGATAAAAAAACCCACCACAAAACAAAACACCACACACATCAGTAACACTATGACCTGAGCTAATACTAATTGGAGGATTAAATTGAAAGCATGTTAAAAAAATAAGTCTTCAAACTTTTGTGACAGTAGAAACCAGGGAGTGGTATAAAAGTGTTCTCAATTTTGAAAAGCTCGCACAACTCATGACAAAACCATTACTTCATCCCCTCCCTCTTTATCTGTGAGTTCGGCCAACCAGCCAAAGAAGAATTAGAGTAGAACAATTTGTCTACTCCCATTTCTCAGAGTTGGTTCTTTGTTTTCCCAGAAACAAAGTTTCTGTATTCCTCTGGGGAACTTCCCCAGGGGAAAATTCCTTGAAGTCACAATGTTTCAGCCAGAAGTTCCATAACTATATAAGTAGAAATAAGAAACTTTGTCACAGAACATAGTTACACATGATTGAACTATTAAGACTTAAATTTAACAACTAAATTGAAACTGAGCCGACCCACTATGGAAGCCATGTAGAGGGCTCCTCCAGAAGCCAGGATGGCTTTTGTGTATATATACACATATATACAATGTCTAGAAGCATACAGAATCTGAGACACGAATATACTTCAAAAATGGATACAGAGCATATTTGAGACATGAAAATAGAATTACTGATGCTATGAAACCAACAGCATTTCATGGCATTCTGTGGATGGCAAAGCGTTTAGCATAGACATTAAGGAATACAAAATAATTTCAGAAAGTTTCCCTGAATGTGGTCTCATTAGTTGAAAACATTGGGCTTCACTAATATGTCTTAAAGCTTATTTTCAAGTGTTTTTGTGTTACATACATAAGTAGCTTCAGAAAAAGCTGGAAATATTGGATGGAAATATTCTTTCCATCCAAACATAATAAATTTCTTGGGTTAGTAAAAACCAAGTTGAACAGTTTGCATGGATTGAATTCTTTTAAAAACTTGGGAAAGGTCTTATGGCAACGAAGTCCCATAGTGTACCTAAAGAGCAAGAGCATTTTAAAATTGGTCAGTTAATCCCAGCGCAATTATTTTATGTGGATGACATTTGTTACATGGCAATGGCTGTAGCCAGGTTCAGAATATTCCCTCAGGCATGTCCTAGCCTAGCACCTAATGCCTCCAGGAGAGCCTCCAAGAATCACATAGTATCATGAGCAGTAGCAGAACTAATAGAAGTAAGCAAGCCATGGGCTATTATGCTAGTTAGGAAAAGACAGAGCAAAGAACTTTAACGACAAACAGAGTGCTATACAACTTATATGACAATTAATGTTCTGATATTTCAAAGAGCCAAGTTATACAACCATACAGATGGAGTACCATATTTTGTGTCATGCAGGAATATCACCTTTTAAGGGATAACTACTTCTCTTTAGGAGGCTATACTGAAGCAGCTAAATCCACCTCCTGAGACACAAGACTTTTTTAAGACACACGGTAAGATGCAAACAAAATCCTGCTGTACACCAGGGTGAGCTAAGCAAACAGAAACTGCCCTTTCTCAGGTTATCCAGTTTACAGGACCTACTTTCGAATGGTTAATAAATTCCATTTTGGATGGTGTATTTTGTTTTTTATTTCTCTAGCTTGTCCATGCATTTCTACTACCAATATAGGCACAAGATTTACATACAGCTGCTGAATTTTAGTAGGTATGGGTAGCTATTCTTTCAGAATAGTACTTGATTTTATCATAAAAGAACAGTTTGATCTTAGCTGTTAGATTCTCACTCTGTCATCAAGTTCACTCAGAAAGTGTCCATCCTTAGTATATTCTAAGGATTCTAATTCTTCTGTAATTAGAAGCATTATTTCAGT
>NW_008825260.1:2639735-2685208 GCF_000699105.1 Pygoscelis adeliae
GTTTTTAAAAGAAAAATAGTTCATTTAAAGCCTCCTTCTTAAGTCAGGTGGGCCCTCAAGTCACATCCCTGGGCCAAGTTGAAAACCTTTTTTGGTTTAAAAAAAAAAAAATTTAACTTTCTTAGTAAAATCTGCAGCCCTATTTTTATCTTCTAGTAAATTTGTTTAAAAAAAAAGGCATCAAAAGCAAGTGAAAATTTTAGGTCAAAGCACTTGACTTCACTATAAGTTCAATTATGTAAGTGTTTTAAGTTAAGACTTACTACTAGATTTTTCCTAAACCTATTGGTATTCTTATCACCTCTGCCTCATGTTTAAGATTCAAACTCCCAGAAGCAGGTTTTTAATCAGATGGTGGAAAAAAGTGAGACTTTCTGTGTAAGAACCTGAGAACTCCTACTCATTGTCTGTATTGGGTATCTGGCTCCAAAGCCAACACTGAAAGAAGATAAACCTCTGACTGATAAGGATGCTGGTGAAATAGATTAGATAAATCGCTTGACCTGAAAGACTGCATTGGCCACTATCTCCAGTGCAGAAAGCTTAGAAAATTGCTCATGACTGAACTGCTGACAGTTTAGTAGCAACTCAGCAAAAGAGACCCTATGTAAAGAGTGTTACTGGATGGAAACAAAAGAAGAAATCCACTACCAAGTTAAGCTTCCCATTTTGGTATTGCTCAAGCATATATTTACACATGCACAGGGGCAGGGGAAATTTTGATGATAGAAGAAAGGGAAAAGTGGCCCGTGATGTCTAGAAGTTTTAATTTGTTGACCTTATCTCACAAGAAATAACATTATGCAACTGGTTTATTAATCTGGTACTATAAATGTAGACAAAACTTATGAAAACACTGAGTATATTGAAACATTTCACTGAAGTGTTTATAGAATAGGACAACAGTATTAAATTGTCTTGAAAGATCAATTAAAAAAAATCATTCAACTTAGAAGGGGAAAAAGTAAGTTTTACTCATAGCACATTAGTCAGCACCAGGTCTGTGCTTGTTGCTCATAATTACTTTTTGCAGCAAGTATCCAATCCTCCTCACTCAAATCAGCAGCCCTTTCAAAAGTAGTGACGTGACAGTGTTTTCCTACCTCCTGCTTATTAGACATGGTTTGTGGTTACAAGAGGACAGGGGAGCAGCAATGCCTGTCACCGTCACCAGATGCCACACTAGGGTGAACATGACCAAAGGTGGCAGATCTCAGCAGCACTCAGGTATTCACATTCAGCGGGGAGGGAACAAGGCAGGAAAGAAGAAGGTAATATGGAGTCATCCATCTGAGGTGATATGGAGGAGGTATGCTGAACAGCTACCAAGACAGATTTTTGTTTCTAATTCACCACCTTGAGCATCTGGTCTTAAAGACTTCACAGGTTAGAAAACAAGTAAATGGAGAAATAGCATTTGGCAAGGACGTAATGGCCAGGGAAGCCTTGAAGGAGAGAATCCAGAGTCTGAGACCCCACTTACATTACTTCTATGTACCACACACACATCCTGAAGCATGGTCCTGATATTTGATGCTGCTTTCCCAAGGGGCTGGCTTGCTGATTTTTCTACCGGATTAATCATCCCCAGATTATCAAGTCACACAAACTTTCATCATCTGGCTTTGTTTTACTGGTGGGTTGTTTTGAACAAAGAAGCAGCAATGCAGTTTCAGGATTTCACAAACTAGATTCTCTCTCTCTTGCTTGGAAGTCACCAAAAGAAGTCCCATCTAGGAGAACCATCACTGGGCATTCTTGCCAATTCCTAGATAAAAGCCTGGGCTTAAGAAACAGGGCTGAGAACTCTCAACAAATTAAATCCTATTAAGTTTTAGTGGGTCTAAATGCCTAATTCCCCTTGGTAATCATTTACTTAATTTTCTTTTTGAAGTTTGATATTTTTAATGCATTTTAAACTAATGGCCATTAGTAAGAAGGACTTTGAATTAGACAATAGGAATTTGAATATGCTTCCCATAAAAGCCTTTAACAGAGCCATCATCCTACATTTGAGGATAAATGTGCAAATATGCCCACTTGCCTTACAGAGTGCTTATAAGATTGCCTGAGTGCTATTTTTGTCGAGAAAGTTGTTTGAATAAGCCTATTAAACACACAGTATTTACTTCAAGAAGCACTACTTCAATAAAATGTACATAACAGAAAATCTAGAGAGACAAAATTATAAACAGGATTAAATAGAGTTTGCCACGGACACGAGTCAAAGAGGTAGAATTGATATGTGCCCTAGAAAGGCAATAAGCAGTACTTTCACACTAATTCTCTGGTCTGAGAGCACCAGTTTCCTTACACTAAGCTGCAAGAACCATCCTGCAAGTAATACTAGCCTATCTGAGCAAAACCAATCATCCCTCAATCTCAGACTGGCCATTTTTCATGGTCTGGAGGTTGCAGTCTTGCAACTCCTTTTTGAAGGAAATGTCAATCTTGCTTCTGCTGCAAAAAGCATCCAGTAACAAAATAGAATATCATGCTTTAAAGGAGGAAAAAAAAGCTAAGCCTGTTGCTATCTGCTGTTTGCCTTTGGGTTAGCTTTAGGGCAGCTTTCCCTTTAGACAGCTTCAGGTTACAAAGTCCTCCAAGAACTATTAAACGTGAAGATGTGGATACAACCTTTGACTCTGAGAGTCCCTCAGCCAGAGATTGCTGAAAGCAATTGATGGAGCGGGAAAAGCCTCACTTTATGCCTGCCCACTCTCATATTCTCTCCCTAAACATCAAGAACTGGCAGCTCTCCAATCCATCAGAAGTCTGGCCCATTAAAGTGGGATACATACACCTTTGACCTCATCTTCCATTCCTATATTTCTTTATTCAAATATTTTATGCTATCAAACATGTCGGTTTGGTTGGACGGTTGGACTCGATGATCTTGGAGGTCTCTTCCAACCTTAATGATTCTATGATTCTATGTCAAATAAATATAAATTATGATCTTTCAAAGTAATATAGAAAGAAGGTTAGTGTTAAAGCACAACACTGATGAACCATTTCTGCCATGTATTTTCAAAGTAAAATCTTTTGATTCTCACTTTCTTGTTTTTCTCACCTGTAAGCTTAGTATCTTTTTCCCTGGGAAGAGTTTACTTCATTGTATTTAAGTATCTCAGGTAGAAAACAATACATATGTGAAAACTGGTTATTACAATAACCAGTTTTTTAGGGGTTAAACAAAAAAGAACATTAATCTTGTACTTTTCGCTATGGATAATCACTATAGAGTCTTTATTGTCCTTGAGAGTATTGGTCATTTACACAAAACCAGCCTACACCCTCAGGTGAGGTAGAGTCATCTTCTAAAATGACTTGCCTTTCAGAGATGCATTACCAAAAAGCCAAGAAAATGAAAGTGTCTTTAAAAGCACTAGGTCCTTTGAAAACAAAATAATGCTCCCTTCCCCTCCCTGAATATATGCATACATTTGGACTAGAAAGCTTCAGAGGTTTTTTTGTGACAAAAGCATAACTGGAAAATGTTGAAGACTTCTCTTGGGCAGCTTAAGTTACTGCATATGTTTCAACTGTTAGTCATATATTCCTATCAGAAGTGTAGGAGTCCCAGCAGAGGAATCCCAGCTGTAGCCAAGAGAAGATCTGAGATGTTTTGCTTTGTTTGCTAATAAATCAGCTCCCAGGAAATGGCTAAGTTTGGGGTTTATGTAAAGCACAGACTCTGTTTGAAGAGCAAGCTAGAAAAGATTTTTGCTCACTCTATAAGAAGATAAGTTTAGGAAAAAATCCTACCACTGAAGGATTTATCTAAATATTTGTCAGCATACAAATTAAAAATAGTTCATTGTAATTCCATCTGTATTAGCATGTCTAATGGCTCATATGACAAAATCGATTACATATCCTGAGCACAACATCCAGTGTCAAATCTGAATTTCGAGGCTAAAAGAAATACAGCCTCTTACCCAGTACAGTTTAGCTGCAGCCACTCTCAGTGAGGACTGTCTACCATGTATTTTTATACCCTACAACACCCGAAATAGACAAGGACTGCTAGAGCAAATATACATCTAAAGATAACATATGTGGCTTCTTCCTGGAATAGTATGTTTAGCACTGCACAGACAGGGTTCAGACTGGCTGTGTTTTTCTTCCTTCAACTCCTCGTTTGGATTTTAACAAATAACCCAAAGTTAAAAATAAAAACAATAAAAAGCAAGATTAACTAAACTATGAAGTTCAGATTACCTGGGGCAAACAAAAGAAATCCATCTCTTGCCAGAACCTTTGCAGGTCTGACAGTTACATATTTCCAAAAGAAAACTGGCTCTTGGAAAAAGTTACACAGAAGAAACTATACCTCAGTCGGGAAGGGAACATGTCAGTGAATTGGAGGAAGTGGAAAGAAGGAGCCCTTGTTTCCAAGGGAGTCCATTCAGCAGGCTTTGAGCTCCAACGCTGCTGCCTTGGCTCACACCACACTCACTGTTATGGGTTGTTGTTATGGGAGACCTGACCAGGCATCTCTTGCTATGAGTAGAGTCATGTCAGACTGTCTCTCTCGAACCTATATCAAGAGGAGGAGGAATAGTCTAAGAGACACCTTCCATCCCTAAGTTTCAGTTGAATCCCTTCTCCAGGGGAGGAAGAGCACTTACCATCAGTCTAGCAAGAGCAGAGCACAGGACCTTGTTGAACAGCCATTAAGCTTTAGCAGCTGTATGCGACAAATTCCATTTTGCACAACTCTACAAAGTATGCGGGAAAGATCTGTTATCCTCCAAAATCCTACCCCTTATGGCTTAGTTGCCAACCCCTTCAGCTTACCCCTCAAATTTGTAAGAGTTCAGGACATCAAAAGATGCAAAATTTTGGCAGATGCTACCAGACAGATCACTGGCAGTTTAGGAGGGACACTGCCTCTGCCCTCTCTTCAGGATGCAGAGTAGAGCTACAGCAAAGCTCAACATACACGACCTTCAGAAGTGCACCTTCCTGAACAGGCTACAAGTTACATTACAGCCTGCTTTGCTGCCTTTCTTTAATGAACAAGTAAATCAGTGTCAGTGAATCTCCTCATGACCTCAAATAGTTAGAACTTATACAATAAAATCAGAGGTCCAAACAACTCAGTCATCTAAAAATCACTTATTTTTGTTCATTAGCAAAGGAATGGTTAGTAGAGAAAAGGAATTATTGAGCTCATCTAAAAGGAAAGCAGCAACCTTGCAGATAGGTTTGAGGCTGCTTCTGAAGGAGCTCAGGTTCAGCTTTTCAATTAGCTTTTTTCGTTTTACAAATGCATAACTGATAATGCCAAATTGTGGAAGCCACCTCCCTTTCCCACTCTCACTGCCAGTCAATCCCCTAAAACTGAATTGAAAACTTTGTTTAAAACAGAGTATAACAGGTACAAAATTAACGATTAATTCAGTTATCCCTCTACAGGAAAGAAATAAATGTAAATTTTTTTTTATTCAGAGAAATAAGCAAAAGATATTTCAAAAATTTTAGTCAAAAGAATATGCCAGATTCCCATAGTGACTTCAATTGAAGATTATTATGTAATACAAAAATATATTTTGTTTAACATATTAAGAAAACACAATTTAAAATAAAACCTTCCAGTGTTCTCCAAATGAAACAAAGAACGCAAGTGTTACTTGATTTTTTTCCTGGACATTTTTCAAGAATGCACTCAGTTTCTTCTGATAGAAGAGAGTCAGATTTTTCAGCCAGGTCCTGATGATATCAAATTTATTCCTCCCCTCCTCTCCAGTGATGTCTAGAGTAATGCCTGTGAAAACAAACCTTTGCACTAGATTTATCCCAGTCACGTTTGACACCTTTCCAGAATCCAACAGGTAGAAATATCAGTCTTTATATTTACCTATAGTCTTCAAACTAAATTAGCAAACTGTTATGTATCAGACTGTAGGCTGCATGTTCTCAGACTGTGCAATTTCAGCAAAGAGTAAGGATACCAACCTCTGGGTAACATGGATTCTTCAAAAAGTTTAAGGATTTCCAATTCTAAGTAATTGATCTTAAACCTAGATTACTGAAAAATTATTGAAAGACTCAAAATATTCAAGAGATGGCTGACTAAGCCCCCAGTCTTGCATCAGCTGTTAGCACATGAAAAAGTAGTGATAAAAAAATGTAAGTACTACATTTATAGTTACATGCCACAAGCACACTTCCTGTCCTCAGCTGTATGCATTCAAATGTATGACTAACATCGTAGTGCTCCCTTAGTAAGTTTGCAGATGATACCAAATTGGGAGGTGCCGTTGACTCCCTCAAGGGACAAGATGCTTTGTAGAGGGATCTAGATAGATTGGAGCATTGGGCAATCACTAATGGCATGCAATTTAACAAGTCCAAATGCTGGATTCTGCACCTAGGATGGAGTAACACCAGGCACCAGTACAGATTGGGAGAGGAGTGGCTGGAGAGCAGCCCTGCAGAGAGGCATCTGGGGGTGCTGGTCGACAGCAGGCTCAGTAGGAGCCAGCAGTGTGCCCTGGCAGCCGAGAGGGCAAAGCACATCCTGGGGTGCATCAAACACAGCGTAACCAGCCAGCCAAAGGAGGTGATGATCCCACTGTATTCAGCGTTGGTGCGGCCTCACCTGGGGTACTGTGTGCAGTTCTGGGCCCCACAATTTAAGAAGGATGTTAAGGTCCTTGAATGCGTCCAGAGGGGGGCAACAAAGCTGGTGGAAGGGCTGGAAGGAATGTCCTATGAGGAGCGGCTGAGGACTCTGGGTTTGTCTAGTTTGGAGAAAAGGAGGCTGAGGGGCGACCTCATTGCTCCCTACAGCTTCCTGAGGAGGGGAAGTGGAGAGGGAGGTGCTGAGCTCTTCTCCCTGGGATCCAGTGACAGGACACATGGGAACGGTTCAAAGCTGCACCAGGGGAGGTTTACACTGGACATTAGGAAGCATTTTTTTATCAAGAGGGTGGTCAAACACTGGAACAGGCTTCCTGGAGAGGTGGTCAATGCCCCAAGCCTGTCAGCATTTGTGGCATTTGGACAATGCCCTTATAACATGCTTTAACTTTTGGTCAGCCCTGAAGTGGTCAAGCAGTTGGAGTAGATGATCGTTGTAGGTCCCTTCCAACTGGACCTATTCTATTAGATCAATTAAAATATCATTTAGTAATTAAAAAAAGGCAGCCAGTGAACTCAAACACCAGAAAATACCAAAGTTTTCACCATGCAGACCTAACTCTGACCTCTGGGTTTATGTACTATATAACATGACTAATTTGCATGAATACACACTGTATAAGATGAAAGGGATCATGGGCCTGTTGTAGTATGGAGGAAGTACGGTGGAGTTTGTTTTTTTAAAGCTAGGACCTCTTCCTCATTCAGGATTAAATTTTTCTGTCTCATCAGTGATTTAGCAAGGATGGTGTAATTCAAGGAAAGATCCTCATATTTACCAAGCTCACCCAGCCACCCAAGAGATTGTATCTAATTATAGTCATTCCTTTGACTAACACTTCACTATGCTTCACTATCTCTTTTCTCATCCTGAATCTGTCATTCACAACCCCCCACCTTTTTCTGAGCTCATCTAATCAGTTTTCCTATTTTTTCCTACATGCATTAGCCCTCCACACATTTACCCATTATTCTTGCTGCCTGCTACTCTGTCTTTGCTATTTAAGTGTTTTTCAAAAATCTCATATTATGCAGTGAAATCTGACAGCAAAGCAGCAGACAAACAAGTCTGAGGGACCAGTGCCATAGACGCTGGTGACAGAGGCAGGAGGAAACTGTTCTTTCCCTTGCTGCTTCCCAACCACTGCAGAGATACAATAGATGCACCCAAAGGCTTTACCAGAGTAACTGAACCCACAGAGAGAAGCTGCCGAGTAACTAGCACAATGGGAGGGGGTGTTTTGCTGCCTGGCAGGGGCACAAGATCAACAGATAGGAAGTTCAGCAGTGAGGCTGGCTTGACGCAGAGAACACACAGCAGAGTTCAGACCTGCTAACTGAAGTACAGCCACTGCCACAAAGGACACGTGACACTGATCCAGAGCGAATGATCTCAAAAGCAGCAAAGTCAGAGGTCTGCAAATAAGATTTTGAGCATCTTTCAGTTACTGAAAGCAAAACTGTTAAGATTAGGTACCTAAGACAAAAAGCAATGCATGGAAATGAAGAACAAGTTTTACGTGGCCTGGTGGAACAAATAACACGCTCAAGAAAAAGCAGATTACTTCCACTTCTATTTGAAGTCTTGTTTGCTCACATCAGGAGTTTCTGGTCTTTCACTGAGAGAACACTAGAGTATTGAAAACTGAACCCTCTTTTCCTGTGTGGAATAACAGGCACTATTTTGGAAGAATTAGGATAACAAAAAACTCATATATACTCCAATGACACTATGATAAAAATCAAGCATTTGGCAAATTGGCTAACATAATAGAGGCCAATATATTTCTCTGGAATAGCACACAGAAGGAAAGGGTTTGACAATATTAATCTAATTTTTTATTCACAGGCAGCTTGGGACACTGGGCCAGATCCTCTGTTCACATAAGTTTCAGTAGCGTTGTGGCCAACTACTGTTCTGTGCCATAAAAGTTTCAAGTCTCTGATGAATGGCAGTAAATTAATTACAAGTAGGACAATATTTTTCATGACCTAATATCCATATTTGTAATAGAGCACAAAGGACTTCAGCACTTATTCATTGCAAATGGATAGTCACGCAAAGGAGGACTCCCAAGTGCCTGGGTGTCTCAAAGCTGGGGGATCAAATGGAGATATATCACCAATATCACAGCCCACATGGTCAAGAAAATAAATCCTTATTTATGCACCCTTCCGCTGTTGATGTTTCCCATTCTGCTGTTTAAAAAGTAAGCAAACCTCTTTGAGAACACATCTCTACCCCTTCACAGATAGTTCTCACACCCTATACTACATAGGGTTTACTTGTTAAAGGACCTATCCAACACGCAATGGAGCCAACACTGGTTTGATTCCTAAAGCTGATATAGTAGTCAAACATCAAACCTGAACAGCATTTAAGATCCCCCTCCTTATAACGCTGTGCACTATTGGCATGATCCAAAGAGTATGGGCATTCCTACTCCTCCTGATTTACAGCAGGCTTCACATCAGGCTCTTTATACTGTAAATATGACCTAGCAGATATGATGGGACTATAGCTAAAAGCTATACCTGGACCTCAAGGTGAGGCTCATGTTCTCATCCTCATTCTAGCTTTGGAACAAAGGTGGTTTCCTGGCTCAGTTAAAAGCAACACCCATGCGCTTTTAGGTTAAGAAAGTCAGAGATAAGCCTCAGGTCTAAAACTAGACTAATCCCTGGATTCTTCCGTTGCCATTTAAACTTTAGTTCTGCAAGAGAATTCCATAAGCTTGCAAGCATCCCTATAGCAGTCAACAAGATTATTTACATATAGAAAGTATATCTACCAATAAGTATGTATAGGTTCAAAGGCTATTTTATTTACGAAGTTTTAATTTATTTTAGTTTATGCGTTCACTGGTTAAGATCTCCTGTGCACAGAACTTAGAAGCTATTTAGTTGTTAAATTCCCTGCTTGAAACATAGTCCGGTAACCTTCAGGTCTCCATTAAAAATGTAAGACCCTGGAATTCATGAGTGTCAGGAAAATCATGCCAAACACTATTAAGCCAGCAAAGATTCTTTAAATAGGTTCGGCTAGATTTCTTAAATTATCCTGTTGATCTGATGAGAAAGCATACCCTTTACAGCAAAACAAAAAAATTCTAGCAAAGTAAGACTTTTTGTCTACCTATAACATAACGATTTCCTCAAGCACTTTCAAACAAGAAGAGTTCACCCACAGATAATTAATCCAGAGCCCATGATAAACCTGTTTTGCACAAATCAAGATGTTTGACTTCAATCAAGCTAAGTGAATGCTTATGTTCTGCAAGACAGGCAATCCCAGTTACAGCACTTAATACTGTAAAATAGCAGTTAAGACAATGTCTACTGAAAACAAATGCAGGTTTCAGGAAGGTAAGAGGTACTTTTTAGCTCTAAGAGAATTCCTTTTATTTTTTCATTAAAATACATGGAACACAGTCATTTTTAAGATCTCGAGTTTACACTTACAGCACAAAAGCCTAGCAGAGCACTTCACATGGACTTGAGAGATTTAGATCCTGTTAACACACTAGATACTGCTCTCCTAAGTGGCATCAAGGAAACCACTTTTGCCTCCCCACGCCTTGGGCTCTCCACTTGTAAAACAGAATTATGATATTTGCCTCCTTTGTAAATTACTGAGAGCTACTGACAAAAAAGTAGTATGTAAGAATTCAGCAATATTTTTATGAAGAAATAAGTACATATTCTTTGGAAAGTGTTAGCCATGTGCATCAGATTTGCTTTAAATACTGATTTTAAAATAGCTACCCTTCTTCTTTGCTTGGATTTCAGTCTTGTCAGACCACGATGAAATGAGACTCGGTCACCACTTGGCTGTGACATTTCAGCATGTACAAGAACCATAATCCAAATGTAGATTTGGTTTTCTTTTTAAAAAATAACATGCCAGAGTTCCCCTGTAAATTGTAACACCACCTACATTAAAAGTTCATTTCCCCTTCTGCCTTCCAGATCCCAGTAACTATGATCCCTCTAATATTAGGCGGTGGGGATGACTATCTCCTGAGACAGATTTATTTCGTATGGGCCACCGAACACATCATCATTTTCAAACACGAATAACTGGAGTTTGAGCACAAAGCCACATAGTACCAGAGAAGGAGCGTATTTCTGAATAACTGTCTCGAAGAAGGTCCCTTCACAGCAGTAAAGCTTACACTTGGTAATAACTAGCTGCATAACCAAGTCTCCAAAGCAATGACCTCATTCTGAAAGGCTCTGCTTTCCATTACGAGACCTGGGGTCCATCCATCCATACCCATGAATTGTACCAAGTCTTAAAAAAAAAAAAATCCTGTAGAATACACCTTTTTTAAAGGCTGCTGTAGGTGCTAAGTTTTTCTGACAGTACTAACAGCACTTACACATAGAGTTATGTATTACGTTTCTCCTATCCATGGGATGAAACACCTGCAGACTCCAGCAGCACATCTGGCAGGCTCTCACAAGATCCTGCTTTCAGTATCAAAGAGGTGACAACACACCAGCAAGTCTTCCCGTATACCCGCACCCATGTGCACAACTGGCCTTTTACTAAATGCACTGAACTGATAGCCTTTAACAGAAACCCTTTGATTTATGCAGAAATAAATCCAAAAGACAAATAGGAACACGGGTTGCTGCATCACTCCATCCTCCCTAGATCCTGAAGGGGAACAACCATTACCCTGACTGACCAAAATGGTGTAACTCTTGAGAAGCATGGAACAGATCAGGGTTACGTTGCCAGAGACACTGCCCTCAGAGCCCGTACATAGACATGAGAAAATACAGTCCTCCTCTCCAGGAAAAACTACCATTTAAAAACAGCTGACAGCAGCCACAGAAAAATAAAAGCAAATGAGTTTGAAGTCTTCAAATAGCCTGCGAACAGGACTTTTATAAATTACAAGCAGCCACTCCCGAGCTTCAGATATACATATGCAGTGTTTTCTATCACTAATCTGAAGTGAGGTTGCTGAGCCAAAGTGAATGCCTCAGATGATAAAGCTGAAACTTTGCCATTTAATCTCCAGCTCCATCCTGTCTGGGAGCTTTCAAGCTGCACGCTAACAAAATCATATGCAAAATAGTTAAGAAATATCTTACTATTTGATCCATAATGAAGTCTACTACTGATTTGACTTCTAATATAGTAGGCTGGAAACAAGTTTCAGCTGGCCCTCATAGACAGTTATATCTGGCTGCTACACCAGCACAAATTTAGTTACTCCATACATACTTAAAACAGAGTGCAAAATTTGTTCCAGAAAATTTAGGAATCAGTATCAAGACTGTGACACTTCCAAGATTATTGTTTCCCAGTTACCACCAAGAGACTAGCAATGAGCATTCAACAGATAACAAACTGAGTGATATGGCTAAACTCACTCAGAAGTTGTTTCACAATACCTGACCTGTGCTTAAAATATGAACCTTGTTAAGAGAATTAACATAAAGAATTTCTGAAGTGTTTTCCAGATGTTTGCGGTAATAAACAGAAAATCCCTTATGGCCTATTAAGGAAAAAAATGGTATGATACTATTAATCTCCTTTGTTTAAAAGGAAAGGGAGAGAAAGCATCCAAGAAGTGTCTGTGTTTAAGTTTAAAATAGATACAAACACTAATTTTATCACTTTAAGAAGCCAGAGACTGATGATCTGTATGCACATGAATTTACATATTAATAAAATAAATGGTCACCAAAAAGTAAATTCAGGGGAAAAAAAATCCAGAAAAGCCAGCCAAACGTACAGATATGGGCCCAGTCCACTGAATACTTTCAGTATTTTACAGTACTTTCAAAGGAGAAGGAAAGGGAGACTTTTGAAAAACTGAGACTTGTATTAAGATCTCCCATATGAAACATTTCAACTTCACACTTTGAAGCTTTTGCCTCAAATAGATTGGGGTTTTTTTAAGGTTAAAATGGTTAAGTAACCTCAAAACAGAAGGAAATATTATATTGTCTTGATCAGGAGTTTTCTTGAGGTAAAATGTCAATAACTGACATGCACCGACAGCTAATGCTGCCCAGTGCTGGACAGTATGAGAAGGGGAGGGAGAGTAGTCATTAACAACTGCACCCAGGGACTCCCACCACCCCAAGCCCTGTGTATATTGCTTCTCCTCGTCATCCTCTCATGAGTCACCCTTTTGCAATAGCTATGAGGAGAATATGAGTTAACCCTACGTTTCCCTATCCTGTGCCTGAAGATGATGGATCTGACTAGAGGGCTGCCTCCTTTCTTCAACTAGCTAGCACTTTATTCTGCAAGGATTCTTATTAAAACCTCAGGGGGCTTTTCAGCAATTAACACAGTGGGAATGGTAGTAATCAGCCCACAACGGGGTCATGCAACAGCCTATTTGCCTACAGGGATACAGTGCAATTGCAATCATTAATAGAAAGCTTTGGAAAGGCTTGAAAGCTTTCCAAATCTAAAGCTTTCCAAGTCCCTCATAATGCTGTGATTGTATGCAGCTCCTGGCTAGGAATCCCTACAAAGCTGCATAGTACCTGAGCTGGCCTGTTAAAGCATCACGAGGAACAAACACAAAATACATTAACCTCCGATGCACTAGCTGCAAACAATTATCAAGAGACTCTCATTGCCTTTAAGAGACCTCATGCAAACTCAAGTTTCCCCATGTCCGTTTTCATCTATATCAGCATTAAAGAAGTGAGCCACTGGCATGCATTTTATCCTCAGTCTTCATTTGCAAACATCAGATTCTGAACAAGACCTCATAGCATGTTGGGATTTTTTTTTTTTTTTTTTTCCCCTCCTTAGCAGCATCCTAAACCAAGCCCCAGGGCAATCCTTGGAAGTGTTTTATTAGCATAGATATACCTATGCTGAAAATATTTATCTAGAAGTTTTCAATACTAGAATAACAATGACAAGAAACTAGTTGTCTTGTACCTACTAATTCAGTGTTTCAGAAAATAGGAAAGGTATTTTTTTTAACTGATTTGAAAGGGAATATAAATCATATCTGTTGCAAAGGGAGGAGAAAAAGGTTGCATTTCCCAAAGTCAGGCTTATTGATTAGACTTCTAAGTACATTATAAAGTTAAAAGTTGTATTCACCAGCTGCCATGCATTTGCTGACTCTGCAGGTCATCGCAGACAGCAGGGCTTATATCTTTACTGTAGAAGGGCCCATTTTCAAGGTCACTGGAACTGTTTCTGTTGAACTTTAATACTGCATCTGCACATCCTAAATCCTGGATATTACACTATTGACTTATAGAAGAATGACTTTTTCAGCTTGACTACATCACACTCGCTGAAATTTATATGCTTTGCTTCAGTGCCCTTATTGGAGCTATTCAGCAAGAAGAAAGTTCTGGATGAGTTTTGGAAGCATCTACTTGTACAATCAAGCACAACTTCTCTCATGTGCATTTCAGCTGCTTTTCTGTGCCAGATAATTATCAGAGCAAAGCTGTTTCATGAGGTCCCTCCCAGACTTGAGTCCCCAGTGCCCCTAAGGACACACAAGGGGATAGATTTTTGCCAGAAAGCACTACCCTTAAAATAGAAACAAGATTGTTACTCTTACCTGAGAAATTCACATCGCTGGCCCCACCACATTCTGGTTTTGAAAAAGACTGGAGCAGATCCACAGGGAACTATAACCAGTCCCTGAATGTGCCCACACCTGCAGTATTCACAGGAAGGAAGGACCATCCAACCAAAACCTTTCCACAATAAAACCCAGGCAAGTCCCTACCATTAAATCCAATTTAAACTGAAGCATTTCCTTGTGTCAGGTCCCTGAAGGCACCTGTAGGCTCTGATTGCCCTAAGCAGCCTCACCTCAGACCCCTACCCACACACACCTGCCTACCAGCCAGGGCTCTGTTTAAACTCAAACCCAGCAGCCAGGTCTGGTCTAAGCAATGTTATAGGTATGTCTGTCTCCTGCCTGAACCATCTCCACCCCACCCAGGGCTATTGATGTCCCCTGTTAAAGCAACCAACCTGCAGGTGTGTGTCTCCCTGACTAATCTGGGGGGGCAGGGGGAAGATAAGGCTTGTATTCTAACCACTAAAACTCCATCTCTTTAATTAGCTAAAGTGAAGTGTCACCATCAATGTCACTGCTCTATGTGAGTGCTTAGAGACTGAGCAAATCAATACTTTCTCTTTGGTGAGCTACGCAGAGTGACTTTTTGAGACCTTTTACTTTAGTATTCTGCTTAGACCTTCATAAGAGGGACTTCAGAAATAGAAACGTATGTTCCTCCCTGGAGGAGGTAAGGAAAGATTAAAAACCTTGCTACAAGGAAAACTTTCAACAAAATTACGCACAGGTTTTCCTCTATTATCTGCTCCATTCCTGTGGGCTGGTACAATCTCCCATGGGCAGGTACAATCAGGATTTTTCTTTTCAGGTCCACAGTGTAAATGATGGGGCAGAAATGGGCTGTATGTTGACTTAGAAATGTTAAATTTGCTCCAGTTATATGAGCTGCACACCACCGTACAGCCCTCACCTCTTTCCATGTCCCCTAGCTCAAGATTGCATCTGCATCTACCCTGTACAGACGTTTCCCAGGGCCTAAGTTGTTTTGTATCACTGGCTGATATATAATACAATGTCAAATGGCAGTAATTTGGCTATTTTGCCTGAAGTCAAGTTAGTTACAAAGATTGCTCTGCTTCAGAAAATTCTTGACACACCAATTTACTATCTCATTATGTTCCTACTCTCTTTAGAGGTAATACAGTCACATTAAATGCTCATTAATGTTAAAATTAAGAAAAAAAAATTAAACCCTCATCCTACATCTCTCCCTGTTTCTTAAAAAGCTCATGCCCTAAACAGTTTAATTTTTATCTCATGTACTTGTCAACTAATCTTTGGTTGAGTAGTAAGCAGAACTGAACAAAGTTTCTGATAGAGCTTATTAAATAGATGGGCTTTCCCTTGGGAAATAAATCACAGAAATGCTTACTTTATAAAAAGTACCTTTTTTGAGAGGGAGGGCAGGATGGAAGGGGAGCAGGGGAAAAAAATTATAGCATTGGGAAATAATTAGTGATCATACGTGTGCCCAGTTTTCCAAGAGAACTGAGACTAAATAGCATCACAGGAGTCACAAACTTGGTTTCTTTGCAACTTTCATGTGGAGGCTGGTCACTTTATTAATTCCTGGCTGATCCAATACACTGGCTGTACATGCGCATTTTTGTTACCAAGAGATGCACAACTTTCACCATAACTCTGGACAGAATTTACAGCAGGTTGATTTGAGTTTGGAAGGGAGATCTTCTAAGGAAAACTCTGCATACATACACTTACATAACCTGCCTTCTTCATCCACCAATAACTCCTTATCCCCTTCTTCAGCTGTGCTGCCCAACAGCACACTGACTTGGCCATTGCCTCCAGCAGGTACATGCTTATGGGTTATTACATGCCACCATTGGTTTGTCTACAGTGCGTAAAGGCATGATTTGGCCAACTACTTCATCCACAGTCATACTAGGCCTGGCTCCTTGGAGGCCAACCCACTACACCGGGTATCTAGGGAAAGCCAATGCACCTCCAACTTCAGTCAGAGCTGTGGTCACTGCCACAGACTGATCAAGTGGGCAGACTCACAGGAGCCTGGCTGATAGCTGCCTTCAGCGTACAGACAGACCCTTCAGACAGTGGAGGAAAAAGCCTGCTGCATACTCCCACAAGCTGCTGAGCCCAACAGGGAATATCCACACACAGGATGAAAATAGATCCAGAGGCCTACTATCTCTTCAAACTATGTGACTCTCAGAAAAAAAACCACTGAGGGATCTTGATATCCCATACCCAGAAGCATCCTTCTCCCTGGACAGAAAATATGCCTAGCTGACATACAGATACTTCGTTCTGTGAAAATCAAGGTATGGTTTATCATTTCAGTAATGTGTCAACAGTCTGAATTACCTTTACTTGTGCCTTGCAGCAAAAATCTTTCTGCTAGTCATCTGTGACCGAAGAAAAGGCAGTCATGACAATCTGCACAGTCATGCAACTTCTTTTTGTAGGCTATCGGATATTTGGTGGTTTTTATCTTCAAACCTGAGCTTACTGAATGAGTATATCATCTTCAAAATCCTCTTATAATTGTGAGGGAAAATATGTGGGAAAAAATGTAAAAGCATTGGTATCTTTGAGCAAGTGGAAACAACAGAAAGCAAATTGCCAACCTCTTGTTGCAAGAACTTTTTGTTCTTGTCTTTGTCAACTTCTTCACCTCATTTCCAATGTAGTGATCAATCTTTCATAGTACACGCTAAGTACTATTTCAAACATTTGCATACTGGAGGTCCTGCTTTATCTATATCAGGTTGTGAGCCTTAAAATCCTTGATTCAGCAGAGCACAAACATGTTTTTAACTTTATACACAGGAAGTGAAAATTAACCTTATCTTTAGGATACTTTGGAAATAGAGGGTGAGGGAGGAGTGGTAAAGAAAAGCCATTTGCATGGTTCCTAGTTGCTTTGAACAGCGTTGGGTTAATAACTTAAAAATTTTTATTATATAGAAAAACACAACCCTCGGTTTTTACATAAAACAACATCAGGATATTTTATGAACTCTAACAGACTTGAAATAGTACATTGTCTTCCCAGAATTAATTTTTTGCCTACCAAATGACTGCCTACATAATGAATTACACACAATGTTTTTTTTCATGAGGTCTAAATTTGTGTAAACATAACCGTCTTTCCAAACAACACTCACACAAAAAAAACCTTCAACATGCAGTATTGAGCATTTTAATGTCCCAGAGTCTTAATTCTGGAGGAAAACAGCTTAAATCCCCCATCGCCTAATCAGACAGCAGGCTTGCTGCTGCTGAAGGACAATGTGCTGGAGTTCAGCTCTGCTGGCATTTGCTCATGAAAGCTTGGGGAGGAGGAAGGGAGAAGGAAGAGGAAATGATGAAAAAAGGCCCCTCTGGGCTAAACAGTAGAAGCATATGCTGAAGTAATAAAAGCTTGTATTTGTAACAGCAATTGTTGCCTGAGTTTAACACTCAGGAGCCAGTAGTTAATCAGGCTGCCCTTACCAGTACATTATCTCACAGCAGCAGCATAAGTTATGAGAAGAGGAACCAGGCACTTGAGGGCCAAATCCTTCTGGAAGCACCACATCAGGGTGCTTCTAGAATAACTCGAGATGGTCTTCAGCCAGGTGCAGTGTAGCAGGAAGAAAGACATGGCCCTGTCACCAAGAACAGACACACAGATACTTTCACTTGAGCTGCAGTTCTGGCTCGTGTTACAGAGGAAGGGTTCATGGACAGACCTTTTTCCACACAGAGCATCTGCCTTGAGTCTTTTCAGGCATAGTACATTTTAGATTAGGGCACAGATACAAATAAGCCAAACAGGGAGGTTAGAAAGCAAGTTATCTGGCACAGATTTTCATTGGTGTGAGGCCCTGAGGACCAGCAATGATTTGCCACAATAGGCTGCTGACAGCTTTTCTTCTGCAGCATATTGTCCTGGCTCAATAGCACAAGGTCAGACCAAATGTCTTTTTGCTGCCTTTCTGCTTCTCCTAGGGAGCAATTGCTTAGAAGAATATCCCTTTCCTTGACAGGTTTGTAACACAAACAAAAAAATCCATCCTGGTTGTAGTTATTGGACTGATTGCTTAGGAATCAAACAGCAGAAGACTAATCGTGTCATAGTCACTGAGCCACCGACCACACCAACATACACGTAAATACACATGAATGATAGCTGACTGGGGATAGCCTGGAACAATAAGTGAATGAACCTTTTTTCTTTTATATATATATATCTAATACTCACACCTCATTATACAATTAGCAATTGATTCCTTCTCCCTGCAGAAAACAAGCCAGGATAATTAACTGCAAGAACTTCACACACACACCCCCCTCTATGCAAAACCTCAAGTCATTTCTGCAGAACATCATCTACAATGAGTGTGATGGAAAAGGAGACAGTTGCTTGGAGATTTTAAACCTGTTGACAAATTACAGCTATCTTTGTACATTCTCAAGATGAGCACTTTAAGGTCAACACTTTTATGCGTACAATAAAAGGGGATGCTGTGTGGGAGGTACTGACACACCAAGGCTAAGAAAGAACATCACTTTACATTAAAATAGTCCCTATAGACATAGCAGTCCCCTTTTAGGATACATCTGGAAACAAAAGAGAATGCATGTTTTTAATTTAAGATCAATCTATTAGATTTAGAAGTTTCACAAAGAGGCCTCTCCTAATGCTCTGGTGTCTTCTGCTCAAGAGAAGGATCCAACCCACACAGGCATCTGCTCCATACAAGACCTCTCCTGAGCGAGCAGCCGTGCCCTCAGCGTGGCTGTCAGTATGTCTAGGCATCAGGGCTTCACAAAATATCACAAGTCAGTTGTGTTCAATTACAGTGAATTTTCTGAGATCTCCAGAACAAACCCTGTGCTATAATCCCACAAGTGTACATAAATTACCCGTTTAATTTATATGTGCTTCCCTTATACACCATCAAGCAAAACATCAAATTGACCATTATTATAAATATCCTACATACATTAAAGCAGCATTATTAGCAGACTGCCAGAGAAGGCTAGGTAGGGTACCTCCAGCAGCAGCCCACCTTTCCTGTAGGTCCAGCTCACTGTACACTATCTTGCACCCCCAAAAAACCTGTACAGTACATCATGATTTAGGTGGTGTTACTGAAGAAGGCTGTCCTCACCGGAGCTGCAGTGCTTAAACTGTAGAGCTGAGCTCCTAAAGGACACCTACCCAAGGCAACCTTATGGGGCAAGATTTGGGTGTGTGACAGGGCACCCTGCCCCACCAGCGTGGCACAGCTCTGACAGTCCCACGCGGCATCTGTGTAGGACTAAGCTCTGTCGTCCTCCCACCCTGCTCCTGAAACCACAGGGAGGTCTAAGGGTATAGAGGATTCTTGCCCACGTCTGTAGCCCCATTTGGCCCTGGGCCCTTTCAGGCTCAATACAGCAGATCAAGCAAAGCCTGTCAGGGAGGTGTGACAGCAGTAGCATGGCAGCAGCAGTCCTTGAAGGACAAGGAAGCAGCAGAGGCAAGAGCCAGGGTGCAGGAGGGGGGACTTGGGGCACACCGCACCACCACCCCATGCCACACCAGGGGGCTTGCCCACAATGAGCCAGTTGGGAGCCTGTGTTGAAGGTTATCTGCCTAATCTATGATCCCAGGGGTGTTTTTCATGAGGAAACTTGCCTTCACTTTTAAATAACGCTGGATTTATGATAGATTTTTTTTTTTAAGGGGACTTCTGCCATGTCTTCTGTCTCCTTAAGCAGGGTCCCCATAGTCTCTTATAGCCTACTGTATTTTCCAGGATGAAAGATGAATGTTAGCCTCTTTACATACATTTAAAATTGTCACTTTGACAGAGCTTCTGCCATTGGTACCCAATGTCAATACCAGAACTGGGACATCAATACAAAAACATCGTCTTAGCAAGTGCATTTCAGCTTTGCTTCTCTGCTTGTTTTCTTATATTAATGACAAACACGCTGCAGATGCTGTTTTGGAGATAAATACTCAAACACTTGTTAATTTCCCCATGAAAGCAAGGGTATAGGTGATTTATGAATATGATGTATTTTTTTATTAGATAAATAGAACCGCCTATATAAAATTTGCTGATCTACATTTTTGTTTTTAATGTCACCATAATGCTACTATTCCAAAAGGATTTACAAGCTGCTTAAAGAAAGCAAAGTACAAGCCCGTAACATAATCTAGCATTTAGCTTGGTCAAATTTAGAGAAAACTAATCCATGCAATCCAGTTATATTGAATTGAAAACAAAAATGGAATGCAAAGCACTGAATGTAAATCTATATGGGAGATTTTAATAGATGTATTTATATTTACTTTCTTCAAATCAGTCAACCAAAGAGTACAGTAATGATGGTGTTATAAGCACCGCATTTGATATTATTGGTTTACTTGCATTAAATATATTTAGATGTTTACATTGGATTTATATTGATCTCTGGCCTTCACGAAAAACAGAAAATGCAGGAAAATAAGGGCACTATGCAGTGATGGTATACAGCTGTATATTATCTCTTCCTGGTATGAGAAGAAAAAAGAAATGTAGGAAGTTGGCCAAAATACACGTCCATCACAAATACTCTGCTAGCATGTTTTCAATTATGCACTCTCAAAGGAATCAGAAGGTCCTAATGACAAGAATGAGTGATAAACCTGAGCAAAATCCCAACAAGGGCGGCAGCTCAGCCTGTGTTTCTAAGAGATGTTGACACTCACACTCCGGAGGAACAGCAGGTGCTCAGCATAGCTCACTGCTGGGCCTTCAGTGAACAAGCAGGTTTGGGATTTGTTTTCCTGGTATTTTTCTGGGTTTCAGAATTTGGTTTTGGATTCATCTTCTCAGTTTACACAAGAATATCCATGTGAATTCTCTGTCTCAGACTCTCAGCTATGCTGCATTTGGAAATAATGTGGAAGCTTCTCCCACTCAGTTTTGGGCAGGATTATGGCCAAGCAAGGCTTCATGGTGAATCTTTGGTTAAATTAATAGACTTCAGAGGATCCCGGGCAGCAAAAACAAAGAGGAGAGGCCTTACAGTAAGGATGTGTTTTCCCCACCTAGGCTATACCAAGCACAGATAAGATGCCTCAAAGTCTGTCCCATTTTCTACATCACCATCGTTCCCAGGCTCCACTGGTACATGCAGCACGAACACTAGGGTCAGAGTATTCACAGCTGAAATCACCAAAGGTGAACTGGCAGTCACTCTAAGAGCCAAGTTGCCGGTACAATGCTCATCCACAAAATGGATAGGTTTGAAACATATTCCCCACCCCACCACAACCATATCCAACTAAAAAATGGGCTCAGCGCAGTCCTGAGGTCTGAAAGGAGTGCACGCTGGTGTCTTGTATTCTCACTCCCAATAAAAAGCAGATATTGGCATCCCCAAATCAATCTATCCTGAATCAATGAACATCAGCTCCAGCTATCCAGTTCCTCTGTTCTGCATTATCAGACTGTCTGTCTTATGGAGAGAGTTTATACTTATTTGTAAGCAACCCGTGTCCCTGTTAGAATTTCTGGTTCATTCTACTCTCTTCCCCCCTCCTCCCACTTTTTAATTTTAGATCTGCAGATGTTTTCACAGACAGGGAAAATTTTATTCCATTCTTCCTCTAGATGACCTTCCACAATTCTAGCTTATCAGATGGTGTGCACACTTACATACAAAAAGAAAGAATGCAAATGTGGATCTTGTTTTTAATACTAATTAAATGCATTAAGATAATTCTGTATGTTTTATGCTCTATCTTGCATAATTTTAAAACAACTTTAAGCAGTACCTGACTACTTCTACAAGCTACCAGCATAATGCACCCAGGTTATCATCTTCACTTACCAACCACTGACACTCACTGGGATTGCTGGTGGCAGGAAAGGACAATGGGAACATTAAGTCCTCATCAAACAAAACTTCCCATAAATCAAAATCTATTCTTATTCATATAACAGAAACAAGTTTAATTAAAACTGAGGAAATGGAATGGAGGAAAGAGTCTGTAAGTTAATGGGAGGCCCCAGTCTAATGAAGGAGAATTCAACCTTAAAGGTTAAATTGAAATTTCTTGAGTGAAGATGGAAATCCACAAATTTTGAACGTGATTTTATAGTGTCAGCTCCTGTCAATCATTCACAAATACAACATCAGCGAAGAAACACAATTTCAGAATAAAAACTAAAATTAAGGAGGCATTGAGATTTACTACTACCTTTTGAAACTTATTTGTCATGTTTTTCATTAGGCATTGATCTTTGGGAAGAGATGTTGAGCAACAAGTGTTAACAATAAATAGCTTAGTCCAGGAATAGTGGTGGTGGCAATGGAGTGACATAAGGTGCAGTCCCTTGCTAGCAATAATTTCCCTCTGAAGCAGGATTCTCTATACCCACACAAAGAAAGGCCTCTCTCCTGCCTCAGCTAAGCCAAAAAACTCTCTAGACGCTAGGCTCTGATTGCAATTATCTATGAAAACTAGTAATACTTTGATTTTGCCAGCCTGTCACAAAAGGGAAGCTCAGTCTCACTCGCCGTAGCAGCAGCAGGGCAGAAAAGCATCACTTCCCGCATGCCCCTGGCTCCTGCAGAAAGAGCAGAGGAGCAGGAGGAAAGGAGCAGCCCTCTGGGCAGGAGGAGGGAGGGCAGGGACAACTGCAAGGGGGCAGGGAGCAGGGAAAATGATGAAATCTAGCTCTGACATACCCAAAGCATAGCTGGTAACATTAAGATTTTATGGTAAGTAGTAAGTAACAATAAATATGTTTTCCTCACTATCTTCTTGTATCAGAGTATGCTGCCTGGCGATAATAACAAAAACTCACACTCGCTTCCTTTTTCTTTCCAATTTTTCCATCGTCTAGTTACTTAAGATCAGGAATAGTACAACTTCACCGCCATTAAGCCAGCTTCACCCACACTACAAGAAAGAAAAAGTTTTGGTTCTAATTAATTAATAATTACTATACTAAATTATAAAATAAGCTAAATTATTAATTATACAGATACAAATATTCCAGATGCAAGAAGTATTTGACAGCAGTAAAGACTTGCTTACACAGAAAGGAGTTACAGGTGAATCCAGAATAATTACTTCCAGAGCACTCAGACCACAGACATTCACTCTGGAATAAGAATGAGAAGTCCATGTGTGGAGTTACCTAGGAGTTCCCTAGGAGTCTAATCAGAACTCTGAATTCAATCCCCTCCTTTCTCTGAACTAGCTCTATAGTGCAGACAAGGCTATATAGTCAAACTGCAACACAAAGAAGGCAGGAACAAGTGGCAAAATTGCTCCTTAAGGAATTACCATGGACTTTTTTTGTATTATTGTAACTATGCATAACTCTCATAATAGGCATTTAATCAACTAATCCAATCACCCAGCACTTTTTCTGTCCCCTTTCCGGAAGGCTGGGTTACTATTTGCTTGTATGTAACAAGCAACTTCGTATACTCCATTAGATTTTGTGTCTGTGGAACCTGGTTCAAATTTCACACACTTTATTCAGTCATCTTCAAAGATGCTTACTTGTGCAAGCAAGTACAAAGTCTGCTGCAGGAAATCAGGACACTTCAGTTTACAAATTTCCAGAAGTCTCGTCCTTGATAGAGCTGGCATTCGCTCTGGGACCATGTCATTTGCTCCCCAGCAAAATGCTTCTTCCAAGTACCAACACTACAAATTTGAACTCCAAAGGTGACAGCTGAGAAGAGGTCATTTTGATCCATGACAGGATCCACGGCAGTGACTCTGCCATGTGCACTCATTCTTCAGATGGGGCACCCAGATGGAAGCAGCAGTAGCAATCTTACTCACTCTGAGACATTAAACCTAGCAAAACAAAGACTGAAGAAGTGCAATTGCTATCCATAAGTATAGTGGGAGACAAACCCCGAGAAGAGAAATTATGTGTTTAAATTCAAGTTCAAGGTGGAACAAGAACAAGCAGGCATAAAACTAGCCACAAATAAATTTGTGGTAAAAGTTAGAAGGTGGCTTTTTAGCCAGTATGGCAGGTAACCTACTGGAGGGAGTAGAGGGCACACCGGACTTTCTGATTGTACGACAGCACTGTCAGGGGAGCAGGAGTTTCATTCAAGAATTCATAAGATCTTTTCTAATCTTCCATTCCTGTGATGCAAATTCAGAAATTTTTCACCCTCTGGACAATTCTATGTACCCTTTGCACATTTGTTGTCAGGCTATAATAATGTATTTTGACACGAGACTGTTAGATAGAAAAGTACCACTCACTCCTCTTACAGGTGGGCAAAGAGAGGCAAGGAGAACACACAATGTGACCAAGGACAGGCAGGAGGACTGCAGAGGAGCAGGGACTTGGACAGAAGTAGGTCAGGTTTAACCAGGGGACTGAGCAGACCATTGGCCAGGGTCATGACAGGGTTAAGAGTGGCACTTTGTACAGTAGCATTTTGCTTGACGAGTGTTTGTGTACCTGCTTAGTCACTTCTAGACTTGTCAGAAGAGATTGAAGGGACTATTGAAATGGACTTAGGGTCCACTTAGAATTGAATGTTTTTTTCATAAGATGGAGCTCTGCCCTGTACCTTTTCTGTAACATCACATAAACTTTGTCTCCTTTACCACCTTCCTGCCCCCCCACCCCAAGGCTGCTTCTTCAACCCCGTAATCTCAGAAATCCACTCGGTGTTTTCAGGCAGAAAAATATTACTTGTCATTGCACGTGAACACATGGTTTTGTTGCGGGTGGAACGTATTCAGCTTGTCATTCTTGGAGAATTACTAAAAAATGAAGATACCTGAAAAAAAATTTGCAAGTTTTTTCCACAGTTAGCAGCTGTTACTATCTGATGAACTAAGGGTTTGTTTGCAACAGTATAAAATAGAAACATGACCACAGATGTGGTGAATATGTAGTGATGTTATTTTAATTTCACCATGTTTTTCTCCTTGTCTCACATATTTTGACATGAAATTATAGGGTATTTATGATGCTACACAGCTTCTGTTTTCTATGTACATAAGGCTTCTGAGGAAAAATTAGCTGAAAAAGTCCTGTTCAGTTTTTCTAAGATGGATCCACAGAAAATAACTAATAGGCACCACCATTGCATTTAGAAAGGATAAAGGAACAAAAGGCAAAGAGAGAGGTTAACTTTTTCTGATGCCTTATCTGAAAACAACAGTCACAGAAATATAAAGCTCTTAGCTTCTGGTGTTGCTGAAGTGATGTGATCTTATCTGATAGACCTGTCAAAGTGAATTTCTAATATATTGAATCACAAAAAACTACATTGAAGTGGTCTGACTTACACTCATAGGAGTCAAGAAGTTCCAAGCTGAGGCTAGAATTTGTCTTTAGCTCCCCAGGTTGTGCTGAGAGGGCAGTAGGCACATTGTGCTACATTCCCCCCGTTGGCAGACTTCTTCAGTACGTGGTTGTAAGTCTAGCCTGGATCAGAAACACTTTGTGTTGGTGGAATTAAGTCACTAAACTTTAGCTGAGCGCAGCTGTGCAATTTAACAGACCCAGATCTTGATCCAGTATCAGCGCATTTCAGAAGCAAGTTTTATGGTTAAACTAATGAACAAGAACAGGGACTGATAATGGAGATACTGAAGGGCCTAAAATTAGTGTTCACAGACAAGAATTGCTGTATGTTGCTGCAGTCAACACAGGTGCAGCTTAATAAAATAACATTAATGTACGTCTAGGCAAACCTGAAGGTGTAGACTTCGTAACCTTAGAAAAAAGACTTTTTTAGAAAAGACCTGAAAAAGAAGAAGAAAGAGAGAGAAAGCCCTCAGATAAAGCTCAGATGGTGAATTCCCTTCACTAGCTACTTGGGACACTCAGCAGCTCTGCCTGTTCTTCCAAATCATACTTATTTAACTTTCTCCCCCCATCATCCACACTAAGAAACCTTGTCTTTAAGAGTGGATTAATTCCCAGTAGTTTTTGTAGTGGTTGCTCACTGCAGGACTGTTGGCAGGCCTGTGCTTGGACAGCAGCCACTCACCATCGCGGTTCATCAAGGTCCTCCCTTCAGAAGAGTGTCTTTCTCCTCACATAGATGGGATCTTCTGGGGCAGATTCCTGCTTTGCTCTATGTATGAATAAACCCAACCTGCAGTGGAGTGATGGGAGAGCAATTTAAACCACAGTATGTCATGTGCACATTAGGTCCCTGTGCTGCTGCTGCTTTCTCACATGTAAAAAGGCACCGAATTGCACAGCAGAATGGGAGCAGGGGCAGAGCACGTTTCTCATCTTCTCAAAGAGCTATGCATGGTTTGCAGGCTTCTACCTCAGACACTTCACAGACACCTGTGGAGAAAAGAGGACTCCAGCTTTCTAAGGATACTTTGTAAGTTGTGGCTGCTGTATTTTGTAAAAAGTTCCAGTGAAATAAACTTCCTATCTTATGTCAACTACCCTCCAATTTATTGTCCTGGAGTTAAATTGAATTTAGCTCTGGGTACCCACCTGATTTTTGCAAATGACAGTATGCCTCTTCATATTAATTTAATGACATCTGGTTTTAAAAAACATTCATGTCAGGAAGCTGTGATGTATATGCAAGAGAAATTTGAGCATGGTAGATAGTCTCGATTAGAAAAGACTCAAACCAATGACAACTTTGAACGCAAATACAGAGAAATGTTCCTGACTTGCATTATAATCAAATAGCCTTTAATTTTAACTAAAGTCCTTGGTCATACTGAATATTAATGTTCATGGCTAGAAGTGGCAAGTCTGAGACAGTCACCATCTCTCTTCAGGCTCCTTATATTGGATTCATTAGCAATTTATCATCAACGTAAAGGCAGAATTCAATTCTATCTGTGAGCTCCAAAGCACATAAGACTTGGCATACCCGATGAATTGCAGATGAGCCGAAGCTGGAGTTACCGTAATAAAGGTTAAAGGCTTCTGGAAGCTGCAACAATTTTATGGTATTATGCAATTTGGATAATAATTAGAGTTGTCAGAGGTAGAGTTTGAATAACTCCTCAAAGGAAGCAGTCGCATAAACTTGGAAACATGCTACATTTTTTAATCTCAAATACCAAATTAGAAGATTGGTTTAGGGCTTTCTAACCACTTCAGTCATAATTCCTTTAGATTTTTTGAGCATCAATTTGATATTATTCAATTAATATTTCTTCCTAAATGTGAAACACAATCTTAACCGCAAACATTGGGCCAGGCTGGGCTACCTGAACAATGTTAAACAGTACTTAGAACCAGGGAAATCAGCAAGGCAATCAGAAGAGAAAGACAACACCTGACGTGAGCAGCAGGGGAGCAGTCTGGCCCATTATAGGCAGACTGCTATGCCTATGCCTGTAAGAATTTGACTGCTGTGCTTACATACACACAGTTTCAATAACACAAAGGCTATCCATTCACTTTTCTCCTTTGCACAACAAAAATTAGGTGGAAGAGTTGTCTGTGAAAAATAGTTTTCCTAGCAGGCTGCCCCTCTAAGATTGTAGAAGACGGTGAGGTACCACACTGTCTAGAACTAAGTAGCAATAGTGGCTCTTACTAAATAATACCAGACCCTGTCTTTAAGGCTTATTATCTGACCCTATCTATTATTAAGTGCTTTGATGCCTAGAGTAGGCATCAGGAAATCATTTGAGGAGGGTAACAGTAGGGGATAGGAATAAATTAACCAGACATTTCACTGTAAAGCCACCTTCTAAACAGAAAATCCCTCCATCAGTACTTCTTTCTCACCATTATATTAAAATTTAAAACAATTAAATACAATGGCTGGGGTTTGCACACAAGCATAAGCAGAGAGACAGACACCACGTGCAATGTAACAGGGAAATGGAAACACAGAATCTTAACTCAAGCTTGTGATCCACAGTTAAATTTGTGTGCAATAAAATGGAAATGTCATGTGTGATCGTGGTTTCTTTATGTGTGTACATACATTGATTTCTGAACTTTGCAAAGCAATAGTTTGCCCTTGAAACTAAACTAGGAACTAAACCTGCAGTTGTATAAAGGTCAGTGAAGCGTAAAGATACTTACCACTCTAGAGCTTGACCCTATGCAAAAGTAAGGAGTGAAAATCCCAATTCAACTGAATTATTTATAAAAAGTATTTAATATAATATTTTTCTCTTTGGAAATTACTATTACATTATCAGCTGCTGAATGCATAGTTTCATTAAACGAATATAACAGTGAAAACACAACCTACTTTACACGTAATGGAACAAGGAAACATAAAAATGTGACAGCGAAGGAATCATAAAGTTACCAGAGTAGCAGGACCAGGAAGCACATGCTATCCTATCCACAACTCCTATCTCTTCCTCCTTCTTCCTCCCACCAGCCCCACTGAACCTTTATTCATACATTAGTCTTCCTATCTGATTTACATGTGAGGATATTTTGAAGCAAGATATAAATAAAAGTTTCACGTTTAAGGGTCTGTTCCAAGAGAAAATTTCAAGGCAAGGCATCACATCTTACTACCAGTGTATTTCAAGTGGAGAGGAAAGATTGCTTCAAACGGAAAAGAGGGACCGGCATGGAAGTTGGGGATGAAATTGAGGTTAATAGCACAGGTTTGAACAATACAACTGATAGAAAAGTGCAGAGCTGTAAGGGACCTTAGAAGTAAGGACAAAAAAAGCTTAACAGCAACACAGTTATCTTCTATCTCCACCCTCTGAATGGCAGAGGAGGAAAATAATTTCAGCAGCTGCAATTTTGAATGCAATGGAAGTGAGCAGAAAGGAGTAGTATGCTGTCATTGAGAGTGCAGATGAGAGTTTATTTGTGTTGGATTGAATCAAACCCTGGAATGTTTTTTTTCCATTCACAGAGAAGCATGTTGAGTCAAAGGCGTTCTTCAATCCAGCACTAATTTGTCTGAGTTATAACTCAGTTATGTTACTAGTGATTGGCCACTCATTAAACTTTTTCTGTGAGATGCAAGTGAGGAGATGCAAGGATAGTAATCATTTTAAATATAAAATGAGATACAAAAGCTAATGTAGCACTTGCAAGTGATTAAAAGCTGAAAAGGAAAAAACAAAAAATGAACGGGAAAGCTCGAGCCCATCTGGGTATTACCTAAAATTAGAACAAGTGATTATACAAGCAGCCAGAGGGTACCTCCCACCAGTCCCAAAAACAAAACCAAAGCAGTAATGGAGCTATAGAAGGTGTGACAGACAGAGAAAAACAGTCAGGTAATAAAGGATTTTCAGGCTGTGTTATGTAAACAAAAAATGTTCTACTTTCCTTTTTCTTCTTTAGAAGAGAAACGTGGATTTTTAAAAAAAGTAGAATCACCATACTTCCTGTGATTTGTTGTGTTCTAGTGTCCTCCAATGGATACTTTTGAAAGTACTTGCTCTATAACTGTATTAGAATTACAGCTGTGCCTCACTTAATGTTTTTTGTACAGCATTTATTGCAAGATACTGGGAAGGGGGAACAATATAAGATCTTACAGACTCCTCATCTTTTTTCCTATATATAAATAGACATTGGCGCTACCAAATTATCTCATCTTCAAAAAAGGAAGGAAGTGTGACCTTCTGTCAAGTTGTAGCAGTGCCACCTGAGGACTCACCAAGTTCGATACCGACCTTAGCCATTCATTCATCTTGTGAACACACAAAAGGAGAAAGAACAACAGGATAATGAGAGTGTAGGCAGGCCTCAGGAGCCATGTAGACTTTGGCCCATTGCCAAAATGGACAAAAGCCCATGAGCCTTTGGCCTCATGGGGTCCAAAGACCCCAAAGCAGAATCTAGCAATCTCTGGAGGTGCATGGCACTGCTGACAGTGAGTCTCTGGAGCCACAGCTTCTCCCCCTTCTTTCCAACTGGTAGATTTGAATAAAACACCACTGAAGAAACATTCAATACCTTCATGGCTAAGTGAGAAAACACTGAAGTCAGCACTCATTTACATTGATTTAGTAGGTAACATACTGCTGTCACTTGGAGAAGGAGCAAAAACAGGGATGGTTTCATTTCTTTCTCTCTTTCAAAGATCCAGATATAAAAGTAGCTGTCGTAATTTATAATCTGGAAGAATGGTGCTCTAAACAGCTTTTCTGGGTACAGGGTTTTGCTTTGGTCATCTAAAGCTTCTTTACATGGCAAAGTTAATGCACAGTAAGTTAGTGTAGCAAACTTCTGTCCCTGGGTCAGTTGACAGCTACCACTAGCCATGGCCTTCCTCTGCTCCTGATCACTGATCCTCATCACTGCCAGTGTCTTCTCCCAGCTGCAGCTGTCTTAGTCCTACCTGCCCCATTCTCTAATCCAGCCCTGCATCAGCCATCTCCTCCTGGCTACACTCACTTCTTCCAAATACTTCCAAGCAACAGCTTTCTTAGGATAAGCTTAAAAGCCATGGATACAGGGAATGAAATAAACCTGCATTAGTCGCTACTTACATGGAAACTAATGATGCCTTTGTGCAAGGTGGATTATCCTGCTGCCAAAGAAAATGAAGGTACTGGGCACACCTAATATGTACTATGAATATAGAATCATAGAATAGTTTGGGTTGGAAGGGACCTTTAAAGACCATCTAGTCCTACCCCCCTGGAATGGGCAGGGACATCTTCCACTAAATTAGATTGTTCAAAGCCCCATCCAACCTGACCTTGAACACTTCCAGGGATGAGGCATCCACAACTTCTCTGGGCAACATGTTCCAGTGTCTCACCACTCTCATCATAAAACATTTCTTCCTTATATCTAATCTAAATCTACTCTCTTTCAGTTTAAAGCCATCCCCCCTTGTCCTGTCACTACAGGCTCTGGTAAAAAGTCTCTCTCCATCTCTCTTATAAGCCCCCTTTAAGCATTGAAAGGCCACAGTAAGGTCTCCCTGGAGCCTTCTCTTCTCCAGGCTGAACAACCCCAACTCTCTCAGCCTTTCTTCATAGGAGAGAGGTGTTCCATCCCCCTGATCATTTTTGTGGCCCTCCTCTGGACTCACTCCAAAAGGTCCGTGTCTTCCTTGTGCTGGGGGCTCCAGAGCTGAACACAGTACTCCAGGTGGGGTTTCACGAGAGCGGAGTAGAGGGGCTCACCTCCCTTGACCTGCTGGCCAGGCTTCTTGTTATGCAGCCCAGGATACGATGGGCTTTCTGGGCTGCAAACACACATTACTGGCTCATGTCCAATTTTTCATCCACCAGTACCCCCAAGTCCTTCTCCACAGGGCTGCTCTCAATCCATTCACCCCCCAGTCTGTACTGATATTGGGGATTGCCCCAGCCCAGGTGCAGGACGTTGCACTCAGCTTTGTTGAACTTCATGAGTTCACACTGGCCCACTTCTCAAGCCTGTCGAGGTCCCTCTGGATGGCATCCCGTCCCTCAAGCATACCCTTATGTGCAAAAGAGCAATTAGCATGGAGTAGGTAGCACACTGTAAATTCACATCCTAGTTTATTTTATGCCAGTCTACCTATCAGCCTTCAAAAATCCAAATTCAGTCAAAGCAAGCCAAATGACACCATCCCACCGGATCTTGTCTCCAGGGATTCGTGGTCCTCCCAGCGGAAGATAATCCTTAGTTCCCTTCAGACAACATCCTTAAATGCATCTCTGTACAGATCCTAAGCGGGGAAAAAACTCAGAAAAAGCTTAAGAACTCAGAACTGTTATATGCTATGGGCAGTAAGCATGTGACTGATGATCTCTGCCAAACTTAGAAGATCTAAGGGCTTTAACAGAAGTACACTTACACCCTAAGGTCCTTTGTCCTCTTACACCTCTCAGCTTCCTCCTACAATACATAAATTCTTGGATTTTTCTCTCTTTCTCCCTCCACCTCTCCAGAAATTTTCTTGAAATATTACAAGACAGAACATCCCTAGTGTAGGTTACAACTTAGAAGTAAAATCAGTGCCCAGCAATCTAATAGATTTCTAATAGCTTAACATGAAAACACAGCTTTCATTAGCCAAAATGCAGAAAATCAAGGCTCAACTAAATACACAGTTATTTTGAAGAGAAGAATCCATTTAAAGTTGAAGACCACAGCAACCCGCTTAACTCGGCATCTTGAACAACCATGGCTGTTTCATCACTATCATCTGGATTTAAAATGTTAATTGATAAAGAATTCCGTATATCCCATTGACTGATCCATTCAGTCACCACCTTACATGCCTTCTCCATAAATTTCATGTTGCTATTATACATAAAAAGGAAGACTTACTAGGTTCTCTTTACTGTAAATTTAGTAACTGCAGATGTTTCACTACTGCTCAGTGTGCTTTGAAGCTTTCACACAAAGCTATATAACACCCTTTAATTTCTTCAAGTACAAAGTTTAGTAATATACTTCAAAGTCTCCTTATACACAGAGATGTCTGACACATTCTCAAATTCCCTGAAACAAAGATCTATACTCTCATGTCTAGCTCCTTCAAAAGAGAAAGTGTCCAACAGTTTCACATTCCATTAAAAACTAGGGGGGGTGTTATATGTTTTAACATCTGTTACTCTGCTACGCTTACAGAAAATTATTTCTAGTTTCAGAATTCTTTAAACAGTTCTTTAATACAGTTTGAATTCCCTCCTATCTTTCATGTCAATTTTTTTTTCCTTCAAATCCAAGAGCAAATCCAATCTCTGATTTTTTGTGGTGTTTGGTTTTTTGGGGGGGTTTCCTTATGACCTGCAAGTAAACCGAAAGGAAGTAGGACACAAACATTATAACAAGCTTTAGATGTTTTTGGAGGTGTTGCCTAAAGAACCTAAATCTCAAAAGTGATTTAGGCACTGATGATTTCTCAGCCTCCCCAGCAGGATTTAAGATACTAATAAGGCCATAGTCACATAAAAACTTTTACAGAAGTGCAAGAGAGCAAAACCCATTAGCAAAGAAACCAATTCTTTTTTAGGATCTGGTCTTCAGAGGAGAATGCAAGGTGGAAATCCTGTTTCTTGGGCACAGAGCCAAATCTTACTACTAATGTGAGTCAGTAGGTTCCTACTGGAAAAGTGTCTGCCCCGGTTTCCTTACTTGCTTTTACATGTCTCTTCCTAGAGGCAGCAATCAGCAGGCCTCCAAGCTTCCAATATTTGTATCATCCTTGAAATCCCATTTCAAAAACCTTTCTGCACAGAGGCTAGAAGGAAAACCCCCATTACTGTCCCCAGGTCTATTTTCAGCTTACTAGGTGGTGTTGAGAAGGGAATTATGCTCAGAGAATCTTTTTTCCTTTTCCCTTTTTGCAAAGGTGCAGAAAAATAAGGGCTGGTCAGCACAGCCATATGAGAGCATCACTCAGGGTGCAGGGCTTGTTGCACGCCTTACTGCTCAACCCCAGCAAGGCTTTGCGCCTTAAAACCACTGGGAAGGGGGTCATACGTGAGCTTAGCAACTCATCCTGACCAAGTCAAACAACTGAAAACCATTCCAGTTTCATCGATTTCTCTTGTAATTTGCCAGACAGCTTTAGTGGTAGCCTTTGCAAGAAGCCCCGGGACCTGTGAGAGACAGGAGACACCAGAAGTGACTGTCGGACCCAGTGAAGGAAACAGTACCAGATCACAGGACTTCCAGACTGACAGAAATGCTAATCTAGACCCGCTCCTGCTACCTGCTGAATAGCCTGTGGATCTCAATTAAAGGGCAAAAAGGAGGGAGAGAAATGGCAGCACCAGAGAAAGAGACAACTAAAACCAATAGACTATGACAGCGCACTAAGTACCCCCATGTCAAATGGCAGTCTTGCCTCTATTTAAATCATAAGTAGGGATGTAGGCAGCTTTGCTGAAAAAATATTCAAAAAAGCCTACCTAGTGATGCTCTCTTTAAATGAATGTGTTTAGTTTCTTATATTTAAAGGAAGCAACTGTTCTAGATCAATGGTTCCCAATCAGGACTAAATTCCTATGCAAAATTTCAACTGAGAAAAACAACAAAACAACACCTCAAAATTTTCAACACACCATAACCTCAGCTGAGCTCTACCTCTATATGTATTTATCTACAAAAGCACACACACATGCATACATGCAAGAAAATATTTTTATTCACTACTAACTGGAGAAGAGAAACAAATGTAGAGAATTTGCTCCAAATTTTCTGAAATTCTCTATGGCTCCATAAAATATCCAAGAGTTAGTCTGAAATGTATCATTTCTATGTGCCAAGCAGGTATAGTTCTTTGCAAATCCAGGAAATCACCACCTTGAAAAAAAACTGTCAAAAATGTTCAGCACTATTCTAACTTTACTCGCACTCAGTGGCAAAATGGTGTCACTGAAATTGAAACAAGCAAAATTAAGACAAACGCCAAGCTTTTTTGATTCAACTGTCTGATGTAAAGCCTTGTCAGCGGCAAGAAAGCTGTGCCTTTCCAAATTTAAAAAAAAAACAAAAAAAACCCAAACTCTAGAGACCACTCCTGCTCACAGTATGTTTTTCTGTATAGCTTCAGATTATTCTACATAATAGAATCATTCCCAGATGAGCTATCACTATCTTTTTCTTTCCTATTACTACTAGACCTGCAAGTACGATAAGAAAGACTCAGCATAAACTGATTACTTTAAAATTCATTCCATGACTCTGCACTGGCACTAACTGATTGCTCTAGGCCTTGAAAGAATGCCAGATTTATGGGCCGTCTTCAGTAACTGCCTATTTTACCTACATCAGTTTAAACAGTGGTATAGGATAAGTAGTTTAACTATGCCCAATGTCATAAACATGACTCATCTTTGTAGAAGTCTTAGTATCACAGAGCAGAGCTCTTTCTGCTGTTTAAAGGATTATGTATCAAGAGGCTGGGATGTACAAGTAGTGCATTAAGATTACAAAAGAGATGCCCCTTGAGAAGCTTTACAATTGACTGGTATAGAGATACAAAGCGCTTTGGAAGGAAAGTTATCTTCTCTTTTAGTTATCAGAAAGGATGCAAATCTGGACTTAAAGATTTGCATGATATACTAATGTAAGGTGATGCAAACAAGGAGCTGCATTATGCTTGGATAGTGTGAAGAGAGACAGCCAGAGGACTCATCCACTGGACTAGCCATAAATGGGCATTCCCCAATACATATGCTGTACCTTAGCTAACTTGCATTATGTCAAGTGTTTAGAAAAAATAAAATATTTCCTATTCTTGAAACGGTTTAATGATAAGTTTTCTTTCTGCAGAAACTATGTTTTCTTAAATCAGCTCACAGAGCGTACTTAACAAAAAAAAAAAAAAAAGAGGATAGAGTATTTGGGCTTGCAGGATAAATATATACAAATTCTTGATAAGCAAACCTCAGTCTTTTAATCAAAATTAGTTTCATTGATAAGCAGAAACATTTGTTAAGAATAAAATCCTCATCAAAAGCAAAATTATAAAAGCGTAGCATAATATTGCTCTCTCTTCATTCGTTCAGGATGATATCAGTAAAGGCAAGTATAAAATTCCATCGCACAACTTACTCTAAAGCATATTCAGGGGGGAATCGGAAGTGCTGCAGTGAGCTGGGTCAGAACAAACTGCTGAAGATTTAGGACAAAGATGCAGTTTACAACCTGAGTCCTCATGCGACTCAAGCTATAAAATTATCCCTGTGATAAATCACCAGTACTACAGAGCACACAATATTAGAGAGGGGATTTATGGTCCACTTGTTATAAAAGTTGCAGACACAGAAATACTAAAAATTATTTTCTATTGGAAATCTGAAGAGCAACCTATAACAAAGATATTCCATATATTAAAGGTGAGCATTACAGCCATTTTGAGTCAGTGAGGTGAAGCTCACATGCAATCATCTAGATGCCTGGATTTGGTCTGCCAAACGGTGAGCAACCAAACTGCACAAGATATTGTTGCTGCGTAAAAGTCTGTTCATCTGTCATATTTGGCAAGTGTTTGTCATGTCATATCTGTTTCTTCCTCAGAAAAAAAAGCTGCTTATGATATAAGCAGAAGCCTCCTGCCCTAATAAGGGTCAGGCTCTTTTCCTTTCCCCAGAACTCTGCTTTTCAGTGTTGGGGGTAATTTGCTGAGGGCAGGAACTGGCAGTTGCTGCACAGCTGCAGCCATGGGCCTGTCTGCGGTCACTTACTCCACCGGGAACATGCCTGGCTTGCTTCCTATTTTATATAATCAGCATACAAAGTGTTTTCTGGGCAGACACAGCAAACTTCACACCATGGATAGTCTTCAAGATCGTGATTCTGCAAAATGCTGAGCGTTTCAGTCCCAGTGCAGTAAAGTACATGTGTACTTCCAGGAACCAAAAAAGAGTACCACTGACACATATACTGTTAAAGTGTGTGGAGAGACACCTGGAATGGCATCTTTACCTCACGTGTCCATGAATTGCTTGGCATACGATAAGTAGTTTGTGTGAGCAACAATTGATGCACACAAGAATTTTTCATGCCTCTAATTATATCCAGTACATTCAACACCTTGCAGGGCTAAACCCTCAGAGGCAGCATATAGAAAAGACAGGAGAGGGGGAGATTTTGACAGAGCATCAAAGGGATATAAAGCTGGATTTCTGGAAACTAGAATCACACGAAGACTAAAGCTGACTAAACAAGGGCTTACTGGAAGCATTTGAAGAGCACAGTCATAATATCCGTAATACAGCATTGTTAGCTTCTAATTTTGGCAGGTGTCTCAGCCTACACAATGTTTTTCTTGAAAGCTCTTATTCTGAAAAGGAGATACACAAAGTTTTGAAAAAAATCTTAGCCAAAGACAACTTCTCACAAAGCAGGTACTTGAGGATGGCTGGAAGGAGGCAAGGAAACTTTGAAAGCTCCATTTCTTGAGCTCTCTGCTGGATCTGTGAGGGTTTTCTCATTTCCCCGCTAGACCGAACCAAAGTGCTACAATGGCTTCCACCCTGCAAATCGTCCTGGTGCAGTTCCAGCTGAGCTTTGTGCTAGACTGCTTGGAGGATTACAACCTTAAACAGCACTTCAAAGGGGCAGCTGAAACTTAACCGCATGCTAGAAAAGTGCAAATACAATCACTCAACTCAAAGAAAGGCTGCACGTATTTGAAGTGAAAATCTACAGGTTTAATGGAACACCATTCAGCAATTAGTAAAGAAAATGAGTGCGTTATTAATGTCTGAAAAATCCTCTGCATCAGTTTTCATAATGTTTTCTAAGTACATATTAACGCTAGAAGGAGACAGAGGACAGTACCTTGAAAGGTGGCTTTCCTAAGGCATTTCATCAAAGCAGAATTTAAATCTGGGAGCAAAGTGAGATCTCATTCCCAGACAGAAAAAAATTGCAGATTGAGAAGTTATTTTAAAACCTTTTCTCCCCACAATGATCCTTATGTATTGTATTAGCACTCCACATGCTACAAATACTTTAATAGGCATTTCAACCTGTAGGGAAGTTAAAGAATACTGCAGCTAGTGAATATTATTATTCCTACTTCTCATTAGTGATTATAAATACTCTAATCATGCATTATCTCATCTAGCCTAGGAGATATCAGGGTAGCTCCTCAAACACATTTCTGGTGCTTTACAGGTTTGGAGAGCTTTATTCTTCTCATTCTGCAGTTGTACACTTTAGGTACACGGGTCTGTTAGGGAACACACAGCTAAAACATCTGAATAAATCTCTTGATTTTTCCTCTCTACTCTCAGACACATGAATTTGAGGATTAGGGCATCAGAATAACCACCTTTGTTTAAAAGGTGTTGAACATTCCCTCCCGCAGGATCTGGGCACCACTGACCACCTCTGAAAAGAGTCAGATCAGTTATTAAGGTTCTATATTAGATGCTTAAATTTTAAAAAGTTTTGGTCATTCCAAAGAACTACTCCTTCTGTTTCATGTAGTTACATGGATAAATACAGTTCTCTTCAAAATCCTCCAATATTGTCCTCCCCCACCTCAAATTTAGCCAGGGATTATTGCAGGAGGAGGGGGAGCAGCAGAACTCAACTACAGAGCCAAAATAATGTTTTGCCAAAAGAGGCCAGTAAGTTCACAGCCATTCCAGCTTTGCAACAACTTCTTCCCAGAGCATTGCTTTGCCATAGAAGCAGAAAGTACTACCTTCACAGAGTCTCCAGTCCCCAGTATTTCTTTCCTTTGGGCAGGGTGAGGGTGTTCCTAATTACCTTTACCTTTGAAATAGCAGTCTTACCATTGTCCTGGTTTCGGCTGGGACACAGTTAATTTTCTTCCTAGTAGCTGGCATAGTGCTGTGTTTTGGATTTAGCATGAGAATAATGTGATAACACACCGACGTTTTAGTTGTTGCTAAGCAGTGCTTACACTAAGTCAAGGACTTTTCAGCTTCCCATACTCTGCCAGTGAGGAGGTGCACAAGAAGCTGGGAGAGAGTATAGCCAGGACAGCTGACCCAAACTGGCCAAAGGGATATTCCATACCACGTGACATCATGCTCGGTGTATAAGCTGGGGGAAGTTGGCCGGGGGGGGCAGCAAGTGCTGCTCGGGGACTGGCTGGGCATCGGTCGGTGGGTAGTGAGCAATTGCATTGTGCATCACTTATTTTGTATATTCTTTTCTCATTATTATTTTTTTATTATTATTATTTGCCCTTCCTTTTCTGTCCTATTAAAGTGTCTTTATCTCAACCTATGAATTTTACTTTTTTTTTTTTTTCCTTCCCGATTCTCTCCCCCACCCCACTGCAGGGGCAGGGGCGGGCAGGGGAGTGAGCAAACAGCTGTGTGGTGTTTAGCTGCCTGCTGGGTTAAACCACAATACCCATCTCCTGCTTTGCAGGACAGGGGACACAGAGATGTTGCTAGGCAAAATGGAGAAGGGGGCAAGTCCTAATGACACTTACTTATAGCTCTTTAGCTTCTACAACCAACAGTCTGAAGAATAACAAAAAGGCTGAATAGGAAATTGAGTGGAAAAAAAACAGATTTTACCCTTGAAGAGTGATTATATAAATTTACAATCATCCAGGTTTCCAAGACTGCAAAGAAGGTAATACCTAATTTTTAGAATGTGAATAAGAGGGTTAAAAGAGAAAATGAAAAAAAATGCCAAGATCTATTTATCTGTTCAAGGGAACAAAGAGGTATGATCCTCTTTTTGCTGCTGTATTTCCAAGGTCAAATACAGCCCTTTGCTGTACAAGGTAACAACCACAAGCACAAACCTAGAAAGCAGCACCGTGGCAACACAGCACCTGCGGATAGGAATTCTCACTGAAATCCTCTCAAACTCACTGGAAGTGCTGGATCCCAAGATTTGTAGCAGGCACAGCACAGTGGCAGGTGTGCCAGGCTCTCTGGCTGGACCACAGCCCTTCTTCAGCACCGCTTGACTCCCAAAGAATGGAGGCCTGGGGGAAAACTCCAGATTTGGCACAGTAAGAACGGAAAGCCTTGCATTCATGCTCCTCTCTGAGGATCACAAAAAGCCTTACAAACGTTAATTAAAAAAAAAAAAAAAAAAAAAAAAAAGCCTTTGCAAATCCTTCCAGAAACAGAAGGATAGCTTTTAACAGCCATGAGTTCAGTGGCTGTTACATACAACAGCAATTCTATACAGCACACAGAAACAAGGCGTAAGTCAAGTGTAAAGAAGTGAAAGGTATTAAATGACCCTGTAATAGGGATTTCAGTAGAGATTTTAACTGCTTGAGATGGATTGTGCCTGGAACAGAAGTATTAACACCCTTATTCTTCCTAAATCTTCAATACCATCTTTACTGACCCCAAGAGATCAGTGCCTTTCTCTATAAAGCCCATCCGCAGGTCATTAGCACACTACTATTTATCACAAAGCTGTTTCATTAATGACTTGCTCGAAAGGGTCGGCACAACTCTGCTCTTTCAAAGATCCCTCAAGAATTATCATATTTGAAGACTTTCAGCATGGAACTGAAGATTAATTCTTTAACCTGAGAGTCATTATGGGCTGCTTAAATGATTGAAGTAAAGAGAGAAAGGTTTCATGAAGTTCTTACAGTTATACAGGATAGCTATATTGGGAAAGCTGTCTTTCTTTTAATTAGATTAAACTGCCAAGAAGCAGAGGCAAAAGGCACTTCCCTGGCCAAAATCTCCTCACTCCTATTCCCCATGCAATTCTACCAATGCAAATTCCTACCAAGTGAAGTGGAGCCCTCTATTTGCTCAGCTGCACACTTGAATCACTTTAGGTTTCTGTAAGGGGATCCTCCAGCCTAAACTAAGGTTTCTAACATCCCAGATCTATGGGATTAGGACTACCTTGTGTTTCTTGGACAGTCTATGTTACTCTGTCTATTGCTGCATCTTAATACAAAGACTGTGTATTTTAATTGAAAGACTGCATATCTTTCCCACAATTTATCATTATTTAACTGGAATCCAGCAATAAAGTTTGCATACAATTTATTTTTTAAAGTGTACAGCAGTTTGCAATTGCTGGTACTGCACACTTTACGTTCTGCCCCTAGCAATTCAAAAATATATAATTTATCACCCATAACTGCTAATTTAGAACAGGCTCTGTGCTATGTTGCTGCAGTTACCACACCTTTAACCAAATTAACTTACTCAATGTATTTGCTAATATTGCAGCAGATAGAAAAAAAGGCGAAAGTATAAATGTAGATTTTGCAGGATTCACGTTCTAAGCCCAAGTTCCAATTTGAACTCTTGAACCATATTTAATTTATTAGAAGTTAAGCTTGCTTACTCACACCCATGGCCAGAAAGATGTACTAGCTCACACAAAAAACTTGGATTTCTGGAAGTGATTCCTACTGCCAGTCTTCCAGCTGAACTTTCAGCAGCAGCAGCTACCCTCGCAGCCATCACGTGTGTCACATTTCTGAACTATTTCAGACGGTAAGGTCATGAGCTCTTGTGCCTTAAATCTCAGGAAATAAGGCAAGACATCCCTGTAAAACAAGTTGAGAAATTTAACATTCTTCAGAGGCAAAAGTACATAAAAACGAAATCATTTGTATAAATAAGGCTGGTTGCAACTAATGTCATTTATCTTAGCCTTTCCAACCAAAGATTTACAAGAACACAAAGTCTTTCAGAGTTATTTAATAAATTTAAAAGTTAGAGACTTTTTCACTAATCTGACCTGGGAAGAAAATAAAGCAATTTCAGAATATACATTAATCATCAACTTCAGAAGACTGAGATTTGAAGTTTTAGCATATCATGCCACCAAAACTTGCACAGTAACTTAAAATGAACTGGTAAGCAGCAGTAATGGCTACTTGAAACTACCTTTGCCTCCTGCAAAACATACAGGCTGCTGTTTCTCTCACGAGCTAGCTGCAGGAAGCAGAAGGAGCTGGAGAACCCCAAAGCTCTTCAGGCTTCTGCTATGCCAGCATGCAGTGCCCCAGCTAGTCCACCAATGGGAGTAATAAAAGGAAAGATGCAGAAGTTCAGATGCACCACAGCCTCTAAGGTGGTTTCTCCTCTCTAGGAGTCTCCAAAAGTTTATGTGTGCCTACAGCACAATGCAGACGCCACAGCTGTGCCAGTTGCACACCTAACCCCATCAACAGCACAGGTAGAAGGGTGAGAATTAAGTGGTTATACTTTATGGGAAGGAGAGGAGTAATCATAGTCTGACAATAATTCATCAGTAAACATAAGACTGATGACAACAGGAATTAATCTGAAGACAGGCCATGAGTCATGACTGTATTACTGTGAAAGGAGGGAAAAGCCTGTTTTCAACCAGAAATACACAGTGCAAGACAGCTGTGACAGAAAATGAAGGCCTCAGGCTGCTGTTCTTTCCCCAGTCCATTGCCCATCCCTGCCTCCGACCCAGCACCTCGCTGTGGCCAGCTGTGTCCCCTGAGAGCTGCCGGGTGAGCTGCTCCCACAGGCACTCCCTCACACACGTCAGGCAGAGCCGCATGGATCAGCTAAAACTGGTACTTTAAACCGAGGGTAAACATGTTTACTGAGTCAGCAGGTTGTGAAAACTTGGCTTTAAGAAGTGAGCTGCACAGGGGGCCTCTGGCCTCTCTCCCATTCCCTCCTGCAGGATCCATACCACATCTCATTTCTCTTTTTTTTCCTCATTCATCAGAGCTGATATTTTCTAGTTTACAAGCACTATCTAGCCTACGTAAACGAGGATGAGGGTGGGGAGCAGAAAACAGGGGACCCCCTACCCAGCCGGTACATATCAAGATGGCCCAGCTGGTCAGACCAGGACATGCACAGCCCACAGCCCCCGCTCCCAGGTCCATCTGCCAAGGCAAAGAACTGCCCCGCTGGTCACCACCAGCCCAGACTAACGCAAGTTATTTTACCTAAGGCAGACAGATTTTCCTGAAGCTAACTAGGGAGTTTTCACATAAACTGCTCCACTAACAGAGCCCTGGAGTAAAAAGATCTCTTGGTAGGACAGAAAGGGACTGAAAATAGCCACAGGTCAATGACCTTTTATGTTGGCACAGTTGGATCTGGGAGATGAATTACTTAAATCTAAGATGCAGCACTGCAGAGTAAGGTAGGAATAACTTTTATCAGCAACTTCAATCGTTTTCTTTCCCCTTAATTAGGCCTATATGTTGTAGCAGGAGGAGGAGTTGTGGAAGCAGATATGGAAAACTGCAGAAAAGTAATAGTTCGGAGACGCCAGGGTTTGCACCAGTTCAAGTAGCTTTGAGGTCTTTGTGATCCATACGGCATACCAGTTGGAAAGAGTATTAACACTAACACGGGCCAAATTATGCTCTTACGCTTAACTTCTACAGAGTTACAGCAACCTTATCCTCACACCCAGGGGCAGACCCGAGGCCAGGGCATTCCTAGGGGTTGCTTTTCCAGCCCAACTTGGCCGGGGAATGAGCTCTTCTGGCGGCAATGGTAACTCTTAACCTGATACTTGAGCTCCTCCATGTGGCAAGCAGTAGTCTTAATCTTTCCTGTGTATAACAAAGAACTTCCTTATTCTTCACAGCGTTTTTCCTTTCATTATTCTTCTTACAGAAAATTAAATATTACCAAAGATACAGTATTACACTATGGGCAAGAACGATTAGTTATGAGGATAATGAAAGGAGAACAAAGGCAGCATTACTCTGATAATTGCTATTAGTCATGAATGGGTACTTTCATAACATGATGTAGTTAATTTGCATGTTCACCAAAAAAAAAAACATTCTAAGTTCAGATACAGATCAGCTGTTTTAAACAGTCAACTTTGGACAAAATCATACATGAATTCAAATAGCCTCTTGATTAAAGTAGTGCCCTTCCCATGGTGAAATATCTAGAAAAACGGATTATATTATGTGAAGATTTACAACTTCTGCTCTGTCAAGCTAGAAATAACAAGACATAGTGCAGGTTTATTCCTTGAAAAATTGATAAGGAGGTTTTTATATTAAGCTACAGCCGAGGAAGAATCTATTTGCCGGTTTTAACAAGTATCTGGAAATTAAAGATGGCATTTGGTTAAAAGAAAAAGGCTTATAATTCCAAGTACATCAGTACAAGAAAGCTATTAAGGACATTTGTTTTTCCCAGCCTTTTAACTTTTCAAGTTGTTTTGCGTGCTGTATAATATTGTTCAGTCAGGTTTAATTCTATGCTGAAGGCCAGTATCCTCTGCTATTCCCGTATGCCTACATGGCAATGCCGGTTTACTCACGCATGGCTTAACAAGCTCACAAACTTGCTTCTCCACTGGCACTGTAAGAAGCAACGGTGAAACCGCTCAGTTTTAAGTTCACTTGTTTTTTTGTTACACAGTCACTTCTCATGTCATATATTAAGTTCTTTAATGTGTATCCTCAGTAAATATTTATGTTGATTATGGGTAGAGCTCAGATCTTGTTTTAAAGAACTTGCCTTTTCTTAATGGAAACCTTAACTTCTGCATGTTTTTCTTTGTTTGTTGGTGGGGTGGTGGTTTTTTTTTTCCACACTAGCATGGGAAAATCAGCAAGCGGAGGACACACATCTGAGCTGCTTCAGTGGCAACTACGCCACGGGAAAGGAAGGAGAGGTGGCAGAAAAAATGTGACCTTCCCTGAAATACCTGTATGGAACCTACAAGCAAAAGAACGGTATTTCAGGAGGCAGGCAGGCGTATCTACCTCCAGCATCTTTCCCAGGGTTGCATGGATAGCCCATTTTCAAAGTTCCTCATTTAGCCCACATAGACTTTGTGGAAGTCAAACAGAGTGGATAGCAGACAGCAGGGAAGAAGAAGTGAACTAACCTCACCTCCTCCCCCTAAAAAGTAAGAACTTAGCAAAGCTTGTCAAAAAAGGAAAAATAAACGCTTACTATTTTTTTATTCAAAAGGAGTGCGCTCTCCCTAAAAGTTTTTAGCTTTTTGAACCTCATGCCTTTGTCAGGCAATTGTCCAGTTATCCCCGTTTCCCAAGTCTGAAATTGCACAAACTAGAAATAAGTTGATCATTCAGTGCTTTGGCTCTCAGGAAGATGAAGCCAAGCTCACAGAGTTTTCTGTTCTTAGTAACTTTATTCTAACCATCGGAAACACATTCCCCTATAGCCACATCTAAAGATCTCAAATAATGCTTTCAAACCTGGCTCTGCTGTTGCCCTTGCTTTATCAATTGTTACAGACAGAGGGAGCAAACTACTAATCAGAGGGAAGGGAAAGGGCTCACTTGAAGAAACTGCTCTAAGAGGAACAGTCCTACAGCACGGGTGGGAGAAGGATGGCATGAGACCTGTTCATTTCATGACTGATCTGTACAGTCTATTTTCTTCAGCCTAAGACCCACGTGAAAGTCGAGAGGCAGAGTGTGTTTCCATGTTCAAGCACCATCAGTGAACTGCTTTTGTTTGATCCATGGGAATGCTCTTACTTCATTTTTGATAATGTGAGGCAGGAAATGGGAGAAGCAGGGAGATTTACAATTAAATTAAAAAAAAAAAAGAGGGAAAAGAAAGGAAAAACAAGGGGGGGGTGGGGGGTGGAAAGCGTTCATGTATCCCGAGGAGATTGTGTCTTACAAAGCATTGTTTAAGCTAATTCCCACATACAGCCATGTGGCTAACTAACATAAATTCTGTGGCATTTGCTGTTAAATAAGCCTCCAATAATTAACTCTTTTTTTTTTTAGTATATTTAACTCATATTTTGAGTACACTTATTTGCATTATGAATTAGAAATCCTATGTTTATGTTCCTGAAATCCTCGTTTTCCACAGAACAAGAAGAGCAATGAGAACTTCCACATGCCATCCCATTCCCAGCTCATACCCTGGAGGGACTCTCAGCTCACCAAGTCGTTCTCCTACAG
>NW_008825260.1:2685251-2686783 GCF_000699105.1 Pygoscelis adeliae
GGAATGCCAATGCCTGTGGTGGGCACCAGCTCACCAAGCATTAAGCTGAGGCCTCAAGCTTAGTCATATAGACCACAAGCCAACTAATAAAAAGGAAAAAGCGTTTCTTCTCACTACAAACCCCATCAGAATTTGAGCTGATGTTGTTTTGTTTTCAGTGTGGTCATAGCATATTTCCCATATGAATCATTCTGCACAGCCTCTCCTCCCATCACACACACAGTTCCTCACACTCTGGGCCAACCTCGCTCTACAAGTAGCCTCAGCATCTCCTCCCTTATGCTCCACGCTACCCTCTATGGTCCCCAGGCTCCCTCATCAAGCCCAGTTTTTAAAAGCAAGTGTATTAGAGTAATGGTTACAGCTTGTGGAAGTAGTTAACAGGCAGATCAAGGCGGCAACTGGGATCAAGCTTTCTGAAGATGAGAGAGTGAGCTCACATGAGACCAAGTTTGTGCAAGAAAAGAAGGTGGGGGAAAAGGCTTCACTTTTGCGAAATCTGAAGATGACTCGATCAAGACTTAGGAGCAAGACAAAAAGGAACAGTGTTGCAGAAAGCGAAGTTTTAGGAGGCTAGAGAACTGTATTTAAAATGACCATAGAGATCACATACATTATATTCCAGAGAATTCCCATGAACAAATTCCATCCATTACCTGCAAAGATTGCTCAGTGCATTATCCCACCTCTGTAGGTATGACATCTGAGTTCAAGTCCCCTCCTCTCCATACTGCTTCCCAATTTTTTTAGGTTCATTGCCATTACAGAGCACCTATCTCCTTCACATACTGAGTGGAGAGCATCCACTGTAGGCGTGACCACCGATCCCCAAGAGTAGTCAGCAACAGCCTAGAAGCTGACATCACCCTTTAAACATGAATGTAGAAGTTAACAGTTATTTTTTTTCTGCTGGCAGAGGAGGGAGGAGGAGAGAATGTAATTAAGTGCATGAATGCCTAAGAGATCATTTTTATTCCAATTTATCTAAAGAATGCAGGAGGTTTTAATCTTGATTTGAGGAATTCAGATTCAACCAAGCTTCCAGATTAGCCCAACTACCATGTATTTCTCACCACAACTACAAGATCATACACCAGTTTTCGGGTCTCCCAGCACCCCTTCCCCCCCTATCCCACCTCCTTTTTTTTTTTTTTTTCCCCTTAAACACTATTGCCTTTCTCCAGGTTACTCTATGAAAGTCAAGGGATTTACACCCCTTGAAAACCATAATACAGCAATAGATCATGCACTGAATTTAGCTTGTAAACCTATTCACTGTAACAATAGAATAGAAATTAATGGCCAGATCCTCAGCTGCAACCATCAGCTCAGCTCCATTAAAATCCGCCCTGCGGCCTGACCCCTGAGCACTGACCCAACTTTGCGCTGGCTGACACAGTTTCCACTGGCTTTGCGGCAAGCAGGAAATAGCTGGGGTGTGGGAAAGCCCCAGCAATGCCTCCTCCTACCCCGATCACGCTCCCGCAGAGCTGGTGCGCAGGCTGCACGGCTGGCTGGCCGCCTGCCCGCCC
>NW_008825260.1:2686847-2687479 GCF_000699105.1 Pygoscelis adeliae
ACCGTCATTCCTGCCCACGGTTGTATGACCAGCCACAGTTTTGGACAGAAGCTAAAATTAAGTGCAAGGAAATTTAGGGAAAGGTGAGCTTCATTCTGATTCCACACTAAAATGTGGAATTTTTTTTTTTTTTTTTTTAAGTTTTCAACCAGACATTAGGATGAGAAGGAAAGTAAGCATGAGGTAAGGCTCTCAGAAAAAGCCTGGTATAATTAAAGGAAAAAGGAACACCAGTGTCTCAGTCCTGAAGCAAATTGGAAACTTTCCCTTTCCCTCTTGAAGAAGTCAGTTCTCGCTGCCTTGTGTGTTTTTGTGGAAATACCAAAGTCCAAAGACCTGCCTTTATATATGCTACGGAATTCTGTAAAAGTTTGTTTAAAAGGAAAGTCTTTAAACTCCAGTGCTTTTTAGGTATTTTAAATGAGGAAATTATGCTATTTAAAATAACAATGGGATACTTAGTGTATTACTGATCCCTTGGTACAAAACTCGTTTGTTCAGTGTTCTCTCTACACAAGCTTTGCATTTTACCTTTCCATCAGAAAGAATAGTACCCACCACGCAATAATTTCTATCTTTCTATTACTCTTCTTGATATTCTACCTCGGGTTTAATTTGGAGCCTAATGCTGA
>NW_008825261.1:0-258 GCF_000699105.1 Pygoscelis adeliae
TGCTGCTAGAAAGCTACAACCTAGTTGCCGTTACTGAAACTTGATGGGATGAATTGCATGACTGGAGTTCAGCTATCAATGGCTACAAGCTCTTCAGAAGGGACAGGTGAGGAAGGAGGGGCAGAGGGGTTGCCCTCTATGTCAAGGAATGGCTAGATTGTGAAGGGCTGTCTCTGAAGAATAGCCATGAACAGGTTGAAAGCTTATGGGTAAGAATTAGAGACCGAACCAACAAAGGGAACCTTGTGGTTGGTGTTT
>NW_008825262.1:0-3058 GCF_000699105.1 Pygoscelis adeliae
CCCTCGGCCCCTGTCCCGCTCCCCCCAGCCTTTCCCCCGAGCCCTGGAAACGCCACGGCCCTTGAGACGACGCAGCCAGGCACCGATAGAAATGATATTTTATTCCTTTCCCCCCTTAGGTCACAGCACAGAACACACCAGTCCTTCACCACAGCAGCACACTCGCCTATTTAAAAGGGAACACAATAGCTCAGTTTATTTTACAACAGTCGGGATTTTGCCATTTCTACACACCACAGGGATTTCTTTGTTTCGTGTTAACACCGACGGCACACTACAGACATCACGGGCACTCCGACGTGGGACACGCACACAGCTGACACTCAGGGGCTGGGCTGCGCGTGGTCTGCTCTGCCCAAGACTGTGGAGTAGCACGGAGGCAGGAGGCGAGCAGAGCTCTCTGCAATGGCCACGGGGAAGGGAAGGGACAGGGTACTGGAGACACGGTCCCTCTGCCTTGCACAGATGGGACAGAGCGTGCTTCCCAGCACCACCAAGGGATGCAAAGCACACAGGGACACAGCCCACGCTGGAGGCAGGGCCACCGTGGTGGGGTGGGCATAGCAGAAACCCCTCTCAAAACCATCCCAGAGGACAAGAACCTCTTCCCGGCACGCGGACGGCACTCTGATGTGTTTCAATGCAGCCCTGGGGATCCCCCACTGCTGCCCAGGCTGACCCTGCCTTGGCAAGCGCCCACGACCAAGCCGGCAGTCCCCAGCCCCAGCTGAGGCCACGGTTTTGCATGCCTACGGCCTTGGGGAAGGGCCAGACTCACAGATTTGCCTCTAACCCACAAGCGGACCCAGATGATGGACTCTGGGCTCAGCCCCTCTGGAGCCGGCGCGTCGCCGCTGTGCAAGCTCAGGCGTGCAAAGCCCCTGAGCATCGCTCGCTGCTGCTCTGCAGGGAGAAGGGGCAGTTGGCATCGGGGGGCTGATGACACGTAACCGCCACGGGACGACACGCAGCACTGACGTGGGTGGCTGTGTCCCGGACCACGGCACAGGGAGCGACAAGGCATCAGGAAGGGCAGCGAGCACCAGGAGGAAACGCCGCTGCCCCTTCCCTGCCGGAGACAAGCAAGGACGGGATCTTTATTTCAGTCCGTGTTTCTCTTTAGCCCTCGGAGGCTGTTTAACCTGCCCACCTCCGTCTCACGGGGAGGCAGAGCGTTGGCGAGGAGCTGCTTTGTGCTGGTTAGCAGGGTCACCGCTGCGCAGCCGCCCTCTTTCACAGTGTCCCCGTGCTGGGGGATTTCACGGGCTTCTCTGCCAGCGCAGCATTTCCTCACATTTAAAACAGCATCCCACACAGGGGCTTGGTTTTAGCCAGGTTTTAACCACAGACAGAGTGCCGAGCAGGCGAGAAAGGGGAGCTCCCTTCAGCCTTGAATCCAGCACCCAGGTGCCACCGCCTAGGGCAGTCAAGCTGCGGGATCTCGTGGCTGCCTTTGGGCTGGGGGCGTGCAGGAGGATTATTGCTGAAACGGCAACGCGCGGTCCAGAGTCACGCTGGCAGGCCCCCAAAACGCCACGGGACTGGTCCCCGAGCCCTGCCCAAAGCCAGCCAGGGTGAACCACGAGCCTCCGGCTCCGGGTGCGGGGAAGGGTGGGGGGATGCAGGGCTCCACTGGGGCTGCAGCAGGCTCTGTGCACCGCAGCCCACGCCGCCCTGCCCTGCGGCTCCCGTTCCCGGGCTTGGGGAGCAGCCCAGAGGGGCAGCGCCTCCCAGTCATACACAGCCAGAATCACACGCACAGCACGAGAAAGGTGAAGAGAAAGTCACTATTACAACACCAGCAACGACTAGCCCTAGAGGTAATGATCATCTCACATCAACATTACACACCACTGGAGGCAGGAGGACGGTGAGCGGAGTTTAGTCGGGTTAGTAAACAGAGAACCGGTGCTGAAGTACAGAGGGTAACACAGACACAGCAGCTTCGCATCTCCTTAGAGGGACCTGCTGCTGCGATTTCAGTTTCCTCGCAGGCCACTGGCATCTGCGGTCCAAGCATCTGTCCTCGGGTCTCTGAGTCTGCGCGGGAAGGAGAGCAGTGAGTCAGGCTGGGAGGAGCGCCACTGCCTTTCCCTGCGCGGGGCTCATCCACCAGCAGCGCAAACCGCGCTCCCGCCAGCACGGGCTCCAGATTTCCCGCCTCTCCAAAAGCAGGCCACAGCCCAGGAGCTCGGGGAACTCTGACTGTAGGCGAGCAGCGAGATGCCCCAGGGGACTCGCACTCAGCTCGCTAGAGGCCCCAAAAAATAAAACCACTTTGGGGTGGAGGAGCACAAGAAAAGGAAACGTAATGCAAGGGAAAATCCGGACAGATGCTTCCTTTTCCTGCTGGGCTGCCTGGGGCTTGCTGAGCACGGGACACCCAGGACCTTGCCAGCACTGCATGTTTCCCTGCCGCAGCTCCTACCAGTGCTCGTTCCTGCACCGTGCTGGGGATGCAGAGCTGCCCAGTCCCAGCAGACTGGTCTACTCGGAGCCCCGCAGTTGCCCCCCTACACAGCCCCAGCTGCCCCCCCTTCCTTCCCAGCACTGAGGCTGTGACAGCCCTGGTGCCACCACCCACGCTGGCCTGGGCTGGTCCGTGGCAGCCCCGGGACTCACCGCATGGCTCTCGTTCAGTTCTCTGCTTTCTGTGCTCCCGTTGCTGCAAAGGGAAGAGCAGAGTGGTTTGCAGCGCCTGCCCAGAGCTGCGTGCTCCGCAGGCAGCCAAGTGCAACACAGAAGCAGTGGCAGAGCACGCGCGGCACGGGACAGGCGACCTTACCGTTCGAGGTGATCAGGTTCTCAGCCTGAGCCTCCTCGTCCCCTGGAGCTCTGCAAGAGGAGGTGCACAGTGAGAGTGGCTGGGACCTGCACCCTGTCCCCGGGGGTGGGATGCCCGACAGCGCAGGGGCACGCTGCGGAAGGTGCCCTGGGAGCGTGCACAGCTGCTTTGCCACCCAGGAACTCTGCACCAGAGCATCCCTCTGCTTTGGGCACCAGGCACCCGAAAGGGATGCTAAGAGAGCGCAGCCACTCTGCCAGCTGCGGGAGGGGG
>NW_008825262.1:3275-7841 GCF_000699105.1 Pygoscelis adeliae
CGTGCCTGCCCCGGCGGCCCGCCCCTCCGCGCGAGAACGGCCCACTGCCGCCAGCCCGCACGCCCAGCACCCGCCTGGTCCCCAACTTACTGAGTATAAGGAGAATGCCGACGGTGAACAGGACCACGGCAAACACCAGCCCCCCGATCCTCAGGCTCTGGTAATCTGGGGGGAGGAGACCCAGGGGCTTGTTCCTGCCGGGCTCAGGGAAGGGGGCAGCCTCTTTTCCTCCCCATCGCACATGCACATGTGTCCCGGCCAGCACACCCATCCCCGTGCACAGCGATGCTCACCATAGTTAAAGGGGTCCTCCTTCTTCTCCTGGGTGGCCACTGGAAATAAGCAGACAAGGGGCGTGAGGTGAGCAAGACTCCCCACTCCAGCCCCCTTGGATCGGAGGGGCGGCTGTCCTCCGGGGCCCCGCAGCCTTTTCCCGCGCCCCTGCCACCTCCTGCATGCGGGAAGCTCTTGGCACCTACCGTCTGCCACGGCCACCGGCACCAGCAGGGAGCACAGGAAGATCAGCAGTGCCTCCATGGCTGCTGCGAGAGAGGGGAGAAGCAGGCTCAGCACCCAGGCGGCTGATGGAGGGCACCGCAACGGGGCTGGGGTTCACTGGAGGGACTACAGGCAACCCGCGCCCGACGGCGCGGACAGGCAGGGCTGCACAGCCCTTGCAGCCAGCGCCGGGAGAAGGAGCCAGGCCGGCCCTGGGAAACACCCAGGAGCTCGGCCGTGATACCTGGTGCCGTAGCTGCGCCCAGCCTGACGGGGACCTGGCGGCTCGCAGGCGCAAAGGAGGGGAAAGGTTTGAGCAGACAGACAGACAGACTTTGTGTGGGGTTCTGTGGTATATTTCCAACCACTTCTGCACCGCTGGCTCTGCTCCTGGCACGGATCTCGGTGCAGTCTCAAGGTTGCACTGCAGGCAATGGGGCCAGCACAAGGGCTGTGATCTCTCCGTCAAGGTCAACACTGTGCCCTTCACCCAGAGCATACTTTAATTTGTCCCAATTAGCATAGCAATTACAGCACATTCCTACAATGAGGCCAGTGGCCCTGATGGGACACGAGCTCGTGGCCGCACTTGCCCCTCCCAGCTCCCCGCGCTCGCCTGCAGCAGCAAGGAGAGACCATAAATAGCCCTCAGTCCCCCCTCACAGCTGAGCTGAGCCTGTTCCTGCCCCTTCGCAAGCACCGACACACTGCCCTTGTGCGGGGGCACCCGGCTGGAGCACAGAGCCTTCTCAAGGGATGCCAGCCTGGGTGTAACAACGCTGTGGCCGGGCTGTGACACTCCCTGCCAGCTCGGGCAGGGGCTGCACATCACCATGCCCCAAGCTGCTGCTGCACCCATTCGGGATGGGCATCCTTGCTGCTGGGACCAGCCAACACCAGGCACCGCTGCTCTGCAAATGGAGGGCCCTGCCGGCACACAGGGTACCTATTAACTGGCCCCGAGCACAGCGGGGCCAGCACAAGCATCCTCTCTGCTCCCCCCGAGGGGACAGGCAGGGGCCAGGGGAGCGGCTGCCCTCCGTCCTGCCTTCCCGGTGGGTGGCTGCATGCGGGGGGACGCCTCTTTCCAGGAGGAGAGGGCTTGGCAGACGTGCCTCCTTCGAGGGGGCAAGCCGGGGGCTCGGGAGCACAGAGGCAGGTGGGGGGCTGCCTCCCCGGCCGCCCGCAGCTCGCCCGCCTGCGCGCAGGGCTCTGCTCGTTTGTGTTTTGCTGCTGCCAGGCAGTCACCAAGCGCCCCGAGGACAGGGCTCGGTGGCCATACATGGTGCGGGAGCGCGAAGAGGGCTTGGTGCTGGCGCAGGGGAGGAAGGGGGGCTATCGGGCGCCCTGCACAGCACTGATAGCAATGAGTGCTACAGAGCTGCTGCAGCTGCTGCGCTGGATTAGTGCCGATAAGAAAGGGGCCCTCGACAGAGCAGGAATTCAGCTCGCTGACGGATGCAGGTCCCCAGCGTGGCACTATTCAGCCCCTCCAGAGCCTGACCTGATTCAGATGCAACCTCCATCCCAGCCCACCCTGGCTGCCAGAGACGGGGGGAGGCAGCTCAGCTGCCCCAGGCCAGGTCCTCGGGGCACCAGGGTCCCCCAGATCCTGCCACGGCCCCTTGTCCCAGTTAGTGCTGTGAAGGTGCCCAGGAACAGCACCTTCAGCAGTGCTCAGCAGTGCTCACCAGCCTGCCAAGGCTGGCCCCAGCGGCGTTTCGCTCCACGGCTGGTCCCCAGCGCTGCCTTCGGGACCCAGCTCCTGCCCCGCACTCAGCCCCACGAACGCAGGGAGCACATTTCCAGAACCCGATTTATTCATCACAACAAGTTGCGTCCCATGATAATTCACGTCCTTCCCTCCCCTTCCATGTCTTGTCATTTTGAAGTAAACGTGGTTTTATCTGAACACTGGAGGGTTTAATTTCCCTTGCCTGCAGCTGCCGCTGCCATTGTGTAGCGCGGGGCTGCGCTGCCACGCTGCGCTGGAGCGTGCCGCTGGCTCCCTGTGCCCAGACAAGCCCCCTCGTTTGCTGAGGCACGTAATTCTGGATAATTACCAGGTCTTACAAACACGTACAAAGAACCCAACAGCTGGTGATACAGTAACTTCTAGTTGCGCATTTTCATGTGTCCTTTATCTCACGTCCTTCCTCTACTTACTGCCGAGGCTGCCAGCACGGAATCAGTCATTAACCGTTATAAGGGTGTTGTATGTGCACAGGGAGGTGCAATACAGCACATGCCATTGCTAGATGAACGGTATTAATTGGCTCTTATAGCGTATTAATGATGCCTTTATTTTTTTAACAAACCATTAATCAGATTTTTGACTGTTTATTTTGCCATTGACTACTATTGTAGCAGCAGCAGCTCAGTGACATCCCCCGGAGCACACGCTTGGGAATTTGCCTTATTCACAACCGTCCCTGCCCTGCCCTGAGCCCCATCACCCCAACCAAGGCGTGTGGGAACCTTCTCCCAGGGGCCGAGCTCTCCTGCCCGCAGCCCCGGTGCGGGTGCAGGGGTGCCGGCCGGGCGTGCTCGCCCCACGCACGCTCCCCTCCCACAGCAGGCAGCCCCCGGCACTTCCCCAAGGCAGCACTTCTCACCCTGCGCCCCACAGCCCTCAGTCTGAGTCGCTCATCACCCACGAGCCATCCACCCTCACACCTTTTCTATTTCGGGGTGCTCCCACCGACGCCCGGAGAGGTGCTGTACAGCACAGGACAGCCCTGCCTGCAACGGTAAGAGGCTCTGACGTGCAGGCCAGACTTCCCAGACCGGCTTCGAAAACACGTGAGCCATGTTGCTGGCTGCGTTGCCACGAAAGCGAACATCTCCCAGCTCCAGCACCCGCCGAAAGCTTCGCCCCCCGCTCTCCCGCAGCCGCCGCCAGCCCTCCGCAGCCGCCCGAGGAAGCAGGCCAGCGCTGGGGCCCCGCTCAGCCACAGACGTTGTTTCCAGTCCTCCGCTCAGCTTTTGGCTCCTTGCATTTAGTGCAGCAGAGTTCACTTTTTTGCCAAGCCAAGCACACAGCACACATATGTTCTTTGTTTTTCTAATTCAACTCCTAAAATTCACACACTTCCGCACGCTAAAACTTCTCTCCGCACGAGTTAACCATGGGGATTGGCGGTGTCCTTGCTAGAAAAACAAACGCAGCATTCTGGAGTGCAAACGAGCCCAGTTTTCCTCCAAGGAAGCATATGCTTTGCTAAGTGCCACAGGTTTTTTGGGTTGTTTCAAGCTGGCCCACCCACTTTTTCATGAAGCTGAAATAAAGTGAGAAGAGCAAACATTGCAAAGGCTTTGCCGTTTTCCCCGCTTGCGCCTTCAAACCACGGTCTTCAAGGCACGGAGGCGCCGCTCCCTGCCCTCCGTTCATGCCGAATCCAGCTGTGCCTTTGCACAAAGGCAGCGGAAAAATAACAGCTGCCCGACGGGCGACGGAGCCCCGTGCTCGGCCCCGCGGGCACAGCCCGCTCCTCATCCACACTGCGCCCCTGCACAGAAGTCTCCCTGTTTTCTCCCCATTAGTGACACAAAGTTTGCGGTCACCAAACCGAGCAGCCACACACCCACACAAACCACGGGGAATGGGCAGCGCAGCGCACTTTGCATGCGACTTGGATCAAAACATGTTTTTTTCCTGTTAAAACTGCAAGATCTGTCTTAATACAGAGAGAGGCAGAGCGGCACAGGAAGCGGGGCAGTGGTGCCCAGAGCTCTCCCTCCCTCTCACTTCGACTCAATCTGCAGTTTTAAGAGGGAAAACCAAATATTTACCCCCCCCGTCCCCATCTGCACGGCTGAGCGAGAGCAGGTGCCAGGAGGAGGACATCAGGCCTTTGGGAGAGGCCCCCGGGTGAAGGCGGCAGCGACGCAGACCGAGGGAGTACGTGGAGTTTGCTGTTCGGGAGCTTACCTGTGCTTTCACCGAACCCCTCTCTGACAGGATGGGGATGAGACCAGGCTGAGGGACTAACCCTGCGCCACAGAGCCAGCCAGGGCTGGACCTGCCCCGTGGTGGGGGTTTGCAGGTGGTGCCCAAACAGCCGCCCT
>NW_008825262.1:8153-11271 GCF_000699105.1 Pygoscelis adeliae
GCCGGCGGGGCGGTGACGCGGGCGTGGGCGCCAGCCCCGGGCCCACGCTCGCCGCTCCCTCCCCATGCTGTGCTTCGGCTTCGGGCAGCCGGAGCTGGGAGCCACCCATACTCACGCGGCCGCAGCTCACAGGCACCAGTGCTGGCCGGATGATTCACTGCCCTGCTGCCTCCCTGCCAAGCTCGTAGCCAACACGCTTCGCTCCATGCAAGACATAGTCACAGCTCTCCCTCAGCCTCCTGCTTCTGGATAATCCCTCCTTGCAATTCTGCATGTTATTGGGTTAGTGTGTGTGCGTGCATGGAGTGTGTGTGTGTGTGTGTGTGTGATGGAGGAGCGGGGGGAAATCCGGGCAGATAGACCCAGTTCCTCCTGCCCACTGATTAGCTCTCCGTAAGACGGCAAATCATGCCAGAGCAAGGCAGGTAAATTTGTAACGGCATTGAATCTTGAAATCCCGTTTTCTTTTTCATTGTTTTGCACAGATCAGCCCTGTCAAGTCACAGCCATCACAGCATAATGCTCGGCAGCCTCCTCCTTCCGTCAGGAGTCCTCAGGGCATCTCCCGAAGATCAGACCTAGTTAAAATATCTAGTTTCTGTGCAAAGCCCCCAAGACCGTGACAGCAGCGCTCAATTGCCTGGAGCTTTTAGGAGTGTGCGTGTGTGAATGGACATTTCCAGCTACGCAGGGATGTACTCTTCTGCCATTTCACGTCAGCATCAGTCTGGCTATTAATGTGCCTGTTGTTGTGCCTCGTGTTCCTAAATGAGAGGGAAGGAGAGATTTCCAGCCCTCGCCATTCTGATACGGACAGCACTTCCCAAATTTGGTGCCGGTTCAAAGGCTGACCAGATAGAAGACCAGGTTTCGGGTATCTCCCCAAAGCAGAGGCTATTCAAAGGAAACCCTCCCCAGGAGCCCCAGGAACCCAAACTTCAGCCCCGCTTCTGCCGAGCGAGACTCACACGCAGAGCCCCACGGACCACCCCCGACGGGGTCGATGCTTGCAAGAACACACGATCACAGGGAACCGCTGAACACAGCTAAGCGAGACTCTGGGCGCATCCTGTGCTGCATCACTCACCTATACCCCAGCATTAAACTTGCCTCCCGCAGGGCTTCTTCCAGCCTCAGGCAACTGGCCCTAAAACATCAAGGAGCCTTAGCCAAAGCTGCCTGGCCGTATCTGGCTGACCCGCAGTCCCCAGCCCACCCCGACGACACGCGTTTCCCCAGACAAGACGTGGCAGGCACGAAACAGCGAGGCTAGCCCTTTATTTGAGGCAAGCCTCCAGCGCAATGATTGCCGAGCTAATGGCCGCCTGGCAGCGCTGGCTTCGGGAGAGCAGAGAGAGAACCCAGCCCTCGGCTCCGGGGAAGCAGTAAACGCCGCCACCACCACCTCCTGTCAGGAGTCTGCTGCTCCTGTTCTCTCCTCGTTTGCTTAACAGATAATTGGGTGCTGTAAACCTAAGCAGTGCACCTGCTTGAACTGTGCTGTCCTCCGCCACACCCAGCGCTCCCCAGCCCTCGCTGCGTGCTGGCTAAACCCTGGGCTCTGCGCGCTGAGCGGGGCACGGCCGGGCATCAGCACAACGGGAGTCAAACAGGTCAGGGAAAGCAGAGGTTACCTGGCAGGTCCTGGTAGCGAGAGAAATTGAGATCATCAGAAAACACTGAAATGATGGGGACAAACTTTTTAGCAGGGCCTGTTGCGACAGGACAAGGGGGAATGGTTTTAAACTGAAAGAGGGGAGATTTAGACCATACATTCAACAGAGAAAATCCAGTAGGAATGAACCATCAAGCATCATACTATGAATTTTAGGAGCTGTTCAGGAATTAAACCCCAAATGAACCTCTATAGCTCTCATTTTCCCTCATGCCTAAACACAAAGCTTTTCTACTTAAACACATCAACCGAGCCTTCAGTTTTAAACTGCAGGCTCTCTACCATACTGGATAAGACTGCTCATTGGGGGGGTTGGACTAGATGACCTTTAAAGGTCCCTTCCAACCCAAACTATTCTATGATCCTATTCTATGAAACAGCAGTGTAAGAGAAGCTGTTTCAAGCTCCCACGTGTCCCGGGGTACCACAATACTGCCACGCTCCGCAGAGCATCAAAAAGCGGACGTTTTCTCCGTTCTCTCTTTGGCTGTTTCCATCAGCCACGACCACCGCCGAGCACGAGGCAAACAGAAGCCCCCATCAGGCGCGCCCGTCGTCCCTGCCAGCCCTGCTGCGGCTGCACGCCCCGAAGGAGGACAGCCAGGCAGCCACAGCCCCTCGGCAGGGCGCTGCCCAGCGCGAGCAGTGCCTTCTCCATGCTCGGGCGGCACGGTGACGTGACAGCCGTGGAGCTTGGTGGCCTCTTTACGCTGCGGAAACACACAGACAGCCCGAAAGGCAAACACAGGGGAACAACCGGACACAAAGCTGCCGGTTTGCTGCGCTGGGGAGTTGTCCTCAACACCAAAGTCTAAACTCCCGGCGAAACCGTGACTCTCCGCGCTGTGTTACCGGAACGGATAAGTTTCAAGGAGGCAGCTAAAATTCCAAGGCAAACATGGAACACGAGCCTGATGAGAGGAAGGTGCAGCCAGCCCCACGCCTCGCAGGCACGGGGGTATTCGCCAGCAGGCCCGCGAGCACGCTCCAACAGGTGGCCTGGCTCTGCAGCAACTGCACTTTACGCTGGCAGCTTTCCCTCGCGCGCTCCCCGTCACTCCGCCTCGGAACCACGCTCCTGCTGCGCGGGCAGGGACTCTCCGGGCTTGTCTTCATGTCAAACTGGGAGTGAAACCACCTGGGGGGAACTAAAAATCCCAGCAGGACCCAACAGCACCTCGGAGCACCGCGGGCTTGCTGAAATGGGTGCGGGGGACTGCTTCAAGCCCTAATCCACATGCAGCTTTTCCCGGGAGGCTGCTCTTTCACGCTGCAAAGCTTATTGACATCCACACAAACCACCTGTCACTTTCCCTCCCACGGAAATACTCCTGCAAGATCCGAGTTCCATCACACAGACTCCGGTATCTGTCTCTTCAGGAAGCATTAATTACACACTCCGAGAGACACGCTCCTCCTCCCCTCCTGCGCGCCTTCCCGGGA
>NW_008825262.1:12583-14597 GCF_000699105.1 Pygoscelis adeliae
ACCCCGCGTGGAGGCAGCGGGGGAGACGGCGAGCGAGCCATAGCTGCCGGAGCTCCTCGGAGGCTAACGGAAAATCTCCACAGATAAACTGGTAAACACGGTGCAGAGGCTTTTCTCTCTTGCTCGCGGCCTCCCGAGAGCAGAAGGATGTAGCCGGGAAAGGGGATGCCACCCTGCCAGGCCAGGTGGCCCCGCTCACAGGGCTTAAGTCACGTCGCTCGGTCGGATCTCGGGGGCCACCCAGGTCAGGCCAGCTGGGGAGGGGGCAGCAGGGACACTTCCAGCCTGGCCTGGCTCAGTGCTGGTAGCGCCTGGTTTGGTTTCAGGCGTGCTCAGGACCTGCTACCTGCATTGACTCCCCCAGATCCGCCAGCATTTAGCGGCTGCAGAAAAACAGACCCTTTGGGTTTTACCCAGAGCAGGTCAGAAACCAGCACATAGACAGGCAGGGCAAAATGCTGTCCAACAGAAGGAGGTGGACTGGACCCATTGCTGCTGTGAACAAACGCCCTGTCACAGAGCGCAACCAACCAGTTTATTCCCATTGTGCAGCTGGGCGCGTTGGGAGGAGCAAGATCCAGGAGGGAGATACGTGTTTAATATAGCACGGCACAATCCCTGGAGGGAACGCCTGTGCCTGGCGAGCTGCTCGTGGCCAGGGAGCAGCCTGGTTGCAGCCACAGCGGGGAGGGAAGCTTTGGTCCTGGCTCTGCTTGGAGCCGCCGAAAACCCACGGGCTCTGGCCGGGGCCACCGCCCTGTGGCTGTGGGCATCTGCAGCAGGAGGGCAGTGACCTGGGGGCCTGCCCTGAGCTCCTGAGAGATGCGCAAACCGCAGCACCAAAAACTGCTCGGTGGTATCCACGCAAAACCCAGAGCTTTCCACAGTCCAGGCACAGTGTCAGACGGGCGATGGGGTGCTGGGAGCACTGCTGGGCAGTAGCTGACTGCCGAGTGCCGTGGGGCACCTCTCCCTTTCGGCCCAGGCTGGCACACCCGTGTCTGCCCGGCTCCCGCTGCTGCCCTGGAGAGCCATTTCTTCTTGAAAAAACACCTTAGCAATGCTGTCGCCACTGAGCTGGTTCAGCCCCTAATAACTCAAATGCATCTTAGATAGAAATCAGCCTCACGGACACTAATGGCACATAGTCCATTATACATTCATTTCCCAATTTCCAGTAAAATATAAAAAGAAAATAAACCAGCACTGGCATTTCAAGGCAATTATTCAGAAGGGTCAAGAGATACAGACCAACACAGAGGGGCTGGACAACGTCAAGTCTCTTTAATGCATAGGGATAACACAGTAAGGCTGTCAGTTACCCTGCAGTGAGTGAGGCAGGGATCAAGCGGTCATCATCAAGTTTTGGGCTTCTCTGACCTTACCCAGTCCTCAGCTGTTATCGTCCACTCCACACAGTAACATATCCTGATGCCGTGATCGTGCCCTGGGGACTGCAGCGAGCGCGGTGGGTCTCTGTGGAGGCACAGACACAGAGCCCCCGCGCAGGCGGCGGCCAGGACACACAGCTGCGGCTGGATGTGCTATGTGCTCTCCTTCCTTAGGTTCTTTATTTACAAATTTGCAAAGGCGCTGCCCAAAGCAAGTAGAATCTAAAAAATTGGCACCAGAGCCTTTTTTCTGTACAAACTCAGGGAAAATAGAGACCCCATTGTGGACGTAGGAAGCGAAGGGTCGGCTGCGCTGCTCCCACGGAGGGAAAGCGGCTCCGGCAGTTGCTAATGGTAAACGTCTGCTCCCAGAGCCGCACTGCTGGAGAGAACCGTCGTGAGCAACCGTTCCTTTTCTGCTGAAATTGGGCCAAATCTTTTGCTGGTGTAATAATGCGGGCTAGCAGCGCCGAGGCCAGGCAGGCGGTGGTGATTTATGCTAATGAAGGGGCTGGGCTGATCTCCTCATGCTGTTTGAGTCAATAGGAGCATTGCCAGTAGCTTCAACAAGGGCATGATTTCATCTCGGCCTGTGGCGTCTGACAGCGGAGCAGGCACGGAGC
>NW_008825262.1:14657-16744 GCF_000699105.1 Pygoscelis adeliae
CCCCCCGAACCTCCCCCCCCCCCCAGTTTTAAGGTCTTTGCCTTCTCTATAACGCCAAGCTTGCAAACGTTTGCAAACTGTCCGTTCGGTGGCAACGCAGCCCTCGGCATGGTCAGGGGCACAGGAGAACCCAGCAGTGACAAAAGTTGTGCGTAGCCATATGGCTGCGTTTAACCCAATAACATCATCTTGCATCAGGCCTAAGTCATTCCTTGTGCTCTGAATTCCCCCGGGAGCGAGCGACAAAGCAGCAGACTGTACTGAAGCTGCTGAGGACCGTATTCGCTGGTCGAGCGCAGCCAGCATGGGTATTGCACAAGCTGAAGTTCAGTGACTCCGTGCCAAGTGATGATGTTACCGACTGCAGAAGGGAACCAATCCGAAACGATGGGAAAAATATTTTTGTAGAGAAACATCATCTCTGAAACCATATGAACAAATCAGTTTTGACACAACAGAACAAAGACCTATAAAAGGAGAGTTAGGGAAAAACACCACTAATGGGCGGTAATTCACATGGTGCCCGCCAGACTGTATTTTTGTAATTTATATTCCTTGGGGACACCGGCCTATGATTTCCAAAGCACAGAGGAATATGGAAACGGCCCGGCCAGATGTGGGGCCACACTCAGCACCCCTTGGCTCCGAAGATCCTCCAGAGCAGGCCGCAGCCGAGTGAGCAGGGGACAGCCTGCCTGCTGCGGGTGTCAGCCCGCTGCGGGCTGCTCCCCCGCAGACGGGACCTGCCGAGAGCACGCACGAGGGACAGCCAGCGCTGCAGCTGGGACCTGCCCAGAAAGACATCGGCAAAACGAACTGGATTAACCCAAACCCCAACGTGATCTCCTCCCTCGGCTCCCGACCAGCTGGACACAGGGGAAAGGCGGTTCCGTGCGAGAGGGGAGCCAAAGCTCCCAGCGGGGCCCTCTGCGAGGCAGAGGTGCCAGGAGCCCCACCTGGCTGCCATGCCCGAGAGGAGCCCGGGCGGCGGGCAAAGGGAGGGCAGGGAAAGGCGTCACCCACTGGGTGCGTGCCCCTTGCTCAGGGTGCTAAGCACGGGGGGCTTTGCAAGAGCTGCCGGTCCTGGCCTGGTCCCAGGAGGCTCCTCGGGGCTGGGCTGGCACCCACTGCGGCTGTGCTCCCCCGGGGACTACAGACAGCAGGACCTTTTCGCTCAAATTCTCGAGGAGTGGAGGCGAGGCGGTGTCCGAGACGCCTGCTTCATCTGCACGGTGCTGTCTTTGGGAACAGCAGAGCACAACAGTCGTGGCCAGGCAGCTTCACAAGAAACTGTGCTGCTAATCTGGTTAGAAAACTTCAGCCCTTGGGAAAACACAGCATACCTTTCTGTGGGCCTGGGAGGAGGGACCACTGGAGGGCAGGTTTAGAAGAAATAAATTAAATTTGTATTAGGGGCTGAAATAATTTCTCTGCTTTGAGAGGCTATTTCAGCGAGAAGAGCAATAATCTCTGAGGAGGTGAAATCCACAGCAGAGGAGCAGGTCCTCCGTGCGCTGAAATGGCACCGTTACCAGGAACACAGTTCCAGCAAGATCAGCTCTTATTAGTTCCAATCTTTGTTTTATTCTTTCTCAAAAGATCTCTTTCTCCAGCACGCCATCTCAGACAGCAATAAAACGTTATGAGCTGCTGCTCTGTGGTGCACATGACGACTTTTATGAGCAGAAACCTCGAGTTCTCAGAGAGCCTTTGGACAAACGTAAACGGGGTCTGTAACTTAAGACCCATTGAATTCACAATTTAATCAGACCAACATAAAACGGGGAAGTCATGCGGGGCCCCTCCTCTTACCCCATCTCAACTGCTTTCATTTGTCAAAAAAACGTTGCCTTCACCGCTGCACATGGTGGGCGGTCAGCAAAGATGCGGTGCCTCTGTGCGCCGGGGAGCAAGAGCCCCCATTCCTCCCTGTTGTCTCTCCGGTGACCAGGGGCAGAGGTGGTACTTAGCCCCTAACACAGGGCACCTAAAGGGCCTCGCACCCAGCACAGACCACGCCTGGGTCGCCCACAGCGGGAGCCCGTCTCCTGCCCCGGCGGGTCCGTGGCCCCGGGAGGAAAGCCTGC
>NW_008825262.1:17239-20104 GCF_000699105.1 Pygoscelis adeliae
GTGCCCTTTGCACACTTCCATGTTTAGGCACGGTTTTCAGCGTTACTCTAGCAGCACCAGCTGCATCAGCACCCGGCAACGCTTCTGGTCTGGCTCAGCGTTTGCCCAGCTGAGCAGCACCCCTGAGCCCGTACCCTGCCCAGCCAGCCCCCTCCCTCCCCCAGGACGCTGAACCGGCCTGGCCCTGACCGCCCCCCCGCCTCGGGATTCACCCCTACCCTGGAGCGTCTGCACCCCTGCATGGCTCTCCAGCTGCATGTGCAAGGTGGAGCTCAGCACGTACACCTCCCTGCGCCCATGGGCTCTGCTCGCTCTCCCACTACCACCATTAATCCTGCAGCTCTGCACTTCCCGGCAGGTCATTGCCCCGTTACAACGGGAGCCTGACCAGGCTGGGTTTTGCACCACAGCTACAAAGGCAAAGTCCGTCTCCGGCCTGAGCTACCGGCAGCTCGTTGCCAGCAGTACGTTATTCCCCCCCCAAACTCACTGAGCAGCAAAGACGTTATAAAGTAAAGCGAAACCAGTCCCCTGGGCTCTGCACACCCCTTCACGCAAGGCTCGCGCATGCCGTGGGAGGTTTCTGGGTTGCTTCTTCGAAAAGGTATTTGAGGTCAGGCTGACTCAGTGTTTCCCAAAAGGCAACAACCCTTATTGTTTCGGTGCAGGTCTAGAGCAGCCGGCAAGCACTGCCCCGCGCACTGGGGCCTGCTCCGAGTCCCAGGGAGAGGTAGGTGCTTTCTGCACATGTAGAGTCAGACTAGACCTGCTATCCCAAAATTCAAATGCAAACCGCAGCGCTCTGCCTGCAGATAACCTTTTCCACAGCAGGCGGCCAGTTCTGGGAACCCAGGGGGTGGTCCCAGGAGGTGAGGAGGGGCATGCCTGCAGCAGCCCACGCACCCCGAGAATTTCTCATCTTCCCTTTGCAGGTAGCCTCTGCAGCTCCAGAGCCTGTGCACGGCTGGAGACGGCAGTCTGCAGCACGCTTATGGGAAACGAGTCTTCCCAGTCCACAAAGAGCCAGGTTGCCCTGCTGTAAGTGATGGCGGGTCAGAAACCAGGCTGCCTGGCCCAGGCAAAGTCCAATTCCCCAAATGATGCGAGTGCTGATGTTCCCAGTTCCTCTGCAGGACACGCTGGACACCACAGCACCGAGCCCTCTGCTCGGGGTTTATCCCCCCCACACCACACCAACCGCCTTCCCAAGGAGGGAGAAGCAGGCTGCGCTGGGTGGCTGTCACGCTCCTGTGCTGCGGAGAAGAGGCCACCGTGGCTGGGACTAGCAGAGATAGACTTGCGAGGCAGCTTCAGACTATTTCAAAGAGAGCGAGCGAGCTCCCCAAAGCACCAGTCCCTCCTTTAATGTTCCCAGCTGCAAGAAGATGGGTTACAAAGAACCAGTTGCAAGTAACCTTTCCTCCTCCCAAGGAAAATTCGAGGCTAAATGCTCATTACTGCCATTTCTCTAACATGGGGCAATTACACTGGCTGCACAGCCTTCTCCGGAAAGTGCTTTATTCTGGTCCACGGCATTCACAAGCTGAATTTTGATTCGGCTCTCCCCTGGGCTCACGCCCACAGATCCCCCCCCCAGGAGGCTTTACCCCCACACGGTTCTATCCCTACATTACATCCATATCCGAGCATCTATGGCCAAGTCCCCATAAGACCTAAACCACCCCCTTTCTCCCAGTCATGAGCCGTAACCCAGGGGGTGAAGGGCAGGAAGGGCTTTTGCAAAAAGCCCCTCCATCACGTGCACCCACACAAATGGCAACAGCCACAGAGCAGCTCAGGTGTGGATGTGCATTGGGGGGCTGCAGTGGGGAAACCCCCCTACTCACTCACTGCACACAGGTCCCAGGAGCCCACCACAGCGTGCATGGCCTTTCCCCACGAGAAAGCACCACGGTGAGGGCTTGGGCCAGGGTCATACAGACCATGCAGAGCCCAGAGGTGGGCAGAGCTCTCCCTGCTCTCTAGGGCTTCCGTGGTACCTGGGTGCTGGGGCTCACCACCTTCCTTTCCAGCCTGTCCAAAAGAGCCGTCTCCACGCGGAGCACTACTGAAACGTTTATTGAGAAGAGTGCCCAGGACCTCTCTTTGCAGCTGACCACACATCTAGGGAGAGGAGTGCAGCCTCGGCAAAGGGGCAGCCAGCCTCTCCCCACCCGATGGGCGCTCACACTGCCAACCTGGGGGTCTCCTGTAGCACCTTGCGTGCCTCAAAGCACCCACAGGGAGATGCAGGTGCTTGTTTCCTTGGGGGAAACGTGTCCCCGGCTCTGTTGTAGCCACAGAGGTAAGGTTGGCTACGCAATCCCTGCGTGCTCATCAGCCGGAGGGAGGAGGAAGCAATCCAGCACCAGTCACTGAACAAACAGCTGTGAGATCCGGGGGCTGGCTCACGCTGGCGCTGGGCTGGGCGCTGCCAGGGAGCGGTGGCTGCTCTCCATCATGCTCCACCTTGGCCTTTGGCTGCTGCTGGCTTCTGTCACAACTCCTGCAGCCACCCCCGGAGAGCAGACCTGCCCCATGCTGCTGCCGAAATCCTCATCAGAGCAGGCAGGGGAACCGAGACCGGCTGCACACAGTCCTGGGAGCGAGTGCTTGCTCTGTTTATTTTGCCATGCTGTGGATATGGCCAAACGGGTATTTCTCTCACAGGGAGGAACATAATTTAAAAGGCGCTTCCTTAAACCCATCTGCAAACATGAGAGCAACTACTGCTCCTCCCAGAGGGTGGTGTAACTGCACCTCGGGGCTCCCCTTTGCTCAGGCCTCCCTGGAGAAAACGGGGAGCGTGGCCTCACAGGTGGGGGCAGCTGCTGCCCGCCGGGGCAGCATGGCACACAGCTGCAC
>NW_008825262.1:20487-21837 GCF_000699105.1 Pygoscelis adeliae
GGGCCAGGGCTGGCTGGGGGCTCTGCCCAGCCACCACCAGGCCACTTCCCTTGCACCGGGCGAGGGCAGAGTCACTTTGCAGGCACCGTATTTTCAGAGCTTGGGGGCAGCGACAGGTCCCTGGCTGCGTTGTCAGTCCAGAGATAGGTGGGGGGATCTGCTGGTAGCATCATGCCCGGGCAGCAACCAAGGGCAGGGGCCTGCGCCGGCCGGAGAGGCACTGCCTAGGCCAGTGTCCATCCCGGTCTTAGTCATTCTCGCTCTGCAAGGGAGAGAGGGGAGAGCAAGGGTAAGATGCCAGGGGCTGGGCTGGGGGGGCATACAGCCCCTCTCAATGCACCTGGGGCCACCCGATAAGTCTCCCTGCCCGAGCACAGCCCCAACATGCCACCTCACCTCCATTTTGCTGTATATCCAGCTGAGGAGCTTTGTCACACGCGTGTAAACACCGGGCTTGTTCTTCTGGCCACATCCTGTCCCCCAGCTTGTCACCCCAGCCACATACCAGCGGCCGTTGTCCTCACAGACCAGGGGCCCTCCGCTGTCACCCTGGCACAGAGGGGCAGAGTGGTGAGGAGACAGGAGATGCCCCTCTGCCGGTACCCAGCCAGGGGACACTGGCATGCAGGAAAAGTGGGCAGCCCTGCCGGTCCCATGCCACGTTGCCTGGCAGGGACCTTGTGCCCCCGGCTCACCTGGCACGCATCTTTCCCTCCCTGCAGGTACCCGGCACACATCATCCGTGGGGTCAGGTAGCCCTCGTACACCTTGTCGCTGTTGCAGATCTTGTAGTCAATCAGCTTCACCTCGGCCTCCCGCAGCTTTGGGGACGTGTTATCTGCAAGGCAGGAGGAGCCGTGGGGCAGGGTGAGCCTCGTCCCCCCACCGCCCCCGGGCCCTTCCGCAGCACCAGGCGTTTCTGTGGCAGTGAGGGAGGAAGCTGGTATTTCTTGCAGGCCTTATTTCTGCAGAGCCGCACAGCTGGGAGGGCAACCGCTGCGAGTCACCCATGCGGAAACAGCCCTCGAATACAGCAGCAGAGCCGCGCTCACTCCTCTCGTGCGCTGCGTTCGCAGGTCAGGCTGCGGCACACGGGAGCTGCCCGAGGAGAGCTGGCATCCTTCCTCACCTTCGTTCTCCCTGGTCTTCCCAAAGCCGGTGATGAAGCAGGACCTGCCGGTCTGGAATCGCTGGCCGTACATGGGGAGGCAGGCTGGGCGAACCTGAGCTGGAGGGAGACATGATGAAAACCAGGCGAGGAGAGAGGGATGAGTCACCCAGGAGCAAAATAGCCGCTGTAGTCACCAGCCCTGTGGCTAGGGAGGAGCTGGGGGCGCAGGGAGCAGTCCC
>NW_008825262.1:21879-24884 GCF_000699105.1 Pygoscelis adeliae
CACTCCCCTCTGCGCCCACCCAGGCAGGGTCTCTGCCGGCCCCCTGCCGCACTGCCCACGTGGGGCACAGAGAGCAGCACGATGCCAGCCGCACAGCCAAGCCCACGGCTGCGTGTGTGCCGGGCCCTGCCAGGGGAGGATGGGCCGGTTCCCAACCACGGGACAGGCAGGGGAAAGCAGTGTGGCTGCAGCAGAGCGGGACGCTGCAGCTGGCAGCAGCCCTGTGCAGCCCAGGGGAAGGCTCTGAGGGGACGCGAGCTGACTCTTGCTCCTGCCCATCCCCAGGACACCAGCCCCAGCCAAGCCCAGCCCTGTGGCATGTCAAGCTGAGAGGCCTCACCTGACAGCATCAACGGCCTGGAGAGCTTCATGAGAGCAATGTCATAGTCATCGTGATCATCGCTGTAGTTGGAGTTGATGATGACCTGGGAGACAGGGATGCCCTCTGTGCGCTGCTTCAGGTCCGAGACCCCACCATACACCTTCCAGTCGTCGAGGATCTTCATGCTGTTCCTGGGCAGGGAGAGGTGGGGGCAGCAAGGAGTGAGGCACGGGGCTGGGCTGAGCGCCTGCACCAGGACTGCCGGCTGCAGCCGGTGCCCCCGGGCTGGACAGCAGCACTGCGGGCAGCTGCCTGCGGCAGCACTCACATGAAGAAGCAGTGGGCTGCGGTGAGCACCCACTGGGCGTCGATGATGGTGCCGCCGCAGATGTGGATCGGCCCGTACTGCACACTGACTTGCCAGGGCCATTTGCTCACGGAGGTTTCCTTTCCTCCGATGATCCGGCCAGAAATCCTCTGCCCACAGGCTGGAGGGGAGAGCAGGGCTGAGAGAAGGGCTCCGAGAGGAGGCAAGCCTGGAGGGGGGTGGGCACAACATCCCCACCACCCGCAGGCACCAGCGGTGCTCGGTAGTGCACAGGGGCCGGTGGAGGCCACGGGAATGCAATCTTCGCAGTTTTCTATTACCCAGACAGTTTGCTGGAAAATGCCCTATTTGCCCAACCCTGCGCAAAGAAAGGAGGAAAGCGCTCCCAAGCATGTGTTTGGCCTCGCCCGCCCGTGGCCACGTGCCCCGCCAGCCAGCCCCCTTACTTGTGCATCGCAGGGAGACGTACTTTCCCGTGAGACACTGTGAGCTGCAGGAGAGAAGAGGGAGACTCAGCCCCGACCCTGTGGCACCAGGTCAGGGCCAGGGCCAGGAGGCGACGCTGCCCAGTACCTGTTGAGGCTCTGCTGGATGGTCTCTCGCTCGCTGGTCACGGTGAGGCTCTTGCCAGAGACATGCAGGGGAATGTATTCGGTCTGCGACGCACTGGGAGGGGAGAGGCGAGAGGCAATGAGAGTCCCTCCTCACTGGGCACTGACCACCCGATCCTGCCTTCTCAAAAAGGCTCTGCACACTAAACCTGGGGGGGGCGGACTGAAATGCCCAGAGCAGCGCTGGACACACAGCCTTCCAGCAGAAAAGCACAATGCTGGGGGAAAAAAGCACAGCAGACCGTGCACCCAGCCAGGGCAGGAGGGCCAGAGCAACGCCCAGGGGGCTGGCAAAGCCCCAGCACCCGAGCAGGACGACCCATCCCTGGGGAATTACTTCTGAAATCCCAGCTGCCGGCAGGTCTTTCTGGAGAAGGAGTCGTCCCAGGCGCTGCTGCACACCGGCAGCCACTGGCTTTCAGTGCTGGAGTAGATGTGGAGCAAGGACTCGTCAGACGTGAAGCGCACTGCGGGGATGGAACAGGCAGGTCAGTGGTGCCCAGCACCCCGGGGGCTCCCCTCGCTCCCACCAGCCCTGGCTCTTGGTGCCTCACCGCAGCCCAGCTCGCCTCTCCTCTGGGAGCAGTCGACGATGCCGTCGCAGCGCACGGGGCTGTCCTTGCAGCTCTCGGCAGGCTCCTTGTACACGATGCCTGTCTGCGACCGCCAGAACATAACTGGAAGCAAGCGCACGCCGTGGTGAGGCCGGGGCTGGTGGCAGGGACTCGCTGTGTGCGAGGGTGCTGTGACCCACCCGGATGGGAGTCCGGAGGAGGTCTGCCATGTGCAGGGGCACTCCCAAACACCAGGCGTGAGCTGCCGTTTGAGCCAAGACTGAAGAGCTGCAGGACGCAGGGCTGAAGGAGGACTGGCCAGCCCTGAGCGTCCCCCCATGCCAGCCCAGCAGCACGCAGCTCAACTGCTGCAAGCCTCTCTCACTTAACCCACTTCTAGCTTGCTCCTGCAGAAAGATGCATTCAGTCCACCGAAAGCTTCAAGACCACCAGGTACAGCAGCTGGAGAACCAGCAGCTAGATGTTACGAGGACTGAAGCGATTCCCCCGCTTTCTGCGCCTGTTCCACCTACGGACTGCACTTTGTTTGATGGGCCCTGCCTGCTAACCCCACGCCCCAGGGAGGGCGAGCATGGGTGCTGCTGGGGGTGCCCCACCACCAGACAAAGCAAGCCCAGGAGAAAGAGAGCACGGTGCAGCCCCCCCGCCCCAGCCGGGACCGCAGGGAGCCCAAGCGGCGGCTCTCCCTTCCCCAGCAATCCTGCTCCTGTGTGTCCACCAGATGTCAGGAACACTCAGGAAATGGGAAGAGCACATCTCTGCCTGCTCGCCTCCTGGCCCGGGGCTTTCATAGCATCATGGAATCATTAAGGTTGGAAAAGGCCTCCAAGATCATCGAGTCCAACCGTCAACCCAACACCACCATGCCCACTAAACCATGTCCCTAAGCAAAGTTTACTAATTAGTAACTAATACTTAGTTTCCCTGTGGCACATCCCAGCGTAGGTCTCCCCAGCCTCTGCTGACCCCCAAGCCCCCCTGAGGTCTTCCCCCCAGGGAGCCCCGAGCTGCCCTGGGCTGGGACCCCACTCACACAGCAGGATGAGGGCGATGAGCAGCACGATGAGGATGGAGACGCAGAAGATGAGCGCAAGCCGTCGCTGGCTCATGCAGGGAGCTCTGAACATGGAGGATCCTGGCAGCAGGGCAGAGGCAGGGTCAGGGGGGGG
>NW_008825262.1:25031-26708 GCF_000699105.1 Pygoscelis adeliae
CACTCTCCTCTCCCTTGCCCCTGGCACCCCTCACACCTCACAGGGAAACACCAGCCTGTGGCTGAGGCTTGGTGCCAGCAGTGGGCACAGGGACCCATTCCCTGCCTGCCTGCCTGCCTCCCTCCCTCCCCACCTTAGGTGGGACCGGGGCCAGGGTGGCCAGAGACCACCCTCGGCACCATCCTCTTACGTGTGCTCTCACAGGTCGTGCAGGGGGCCGGGCCGGGGCTGGACTCCAGGCTGTAGGGCTTGAAGCTAATGCCGAGGACACTTTCTTGAGGCTGCGGAGGTTGGGCACCGAAGATGCTGCTGGCTGTGGAGGCATGGAGGCTGGGAGGGACACTGCTGGGCGATGCCGTGGTCTGCGAGCAGAGGAGACCATTACTGGCAATGATCGTCGCCCACTGGAGAATCCCCGTGGCTGCCACCCCACCGCCCAGGCAGCCGTGAAAGCAAAGGCGACATGGAGCTGAGCTCCCCGGCGCCGCCAGCAGCTATTCCTCCACAGTGCCATGAACTGCATGGCAAGTTACCGCTACGGTGCCTCGTTCTGTACCATGAAGCCCAAGCCATATCCCACCCGGGACGGCTGAAAAGCCCTTTGTTGCAGAGCTTTTCCCCTTTAGGTGGCTGCTGGTCAAATTTCTCAAACTGATTGCTTTGATCAGAGTGATCAGCTGGTTATTTGGCATCGGGTCAGTCACGCTGCGGCCCAGTTCCTTGGGGCTAGTGCCCCAATTTATGCATCTATCCTTAATTAGCCATTTGAAAAATACAGTGCAATTTCCAGCTGTTATTTAGTAATACTTAATAATCAGTGTTTTCCAAGCCCTGAAACGTCCTTCACCCTGGAATGCTGTTCTGCAGTTGTGTCACTCCTGATCCATGAATTTGCAAAAGAATATGTATTTGTTTCCTTTCCTCAAGATAATGCTCCTCCAAGCACTCCATCAGCTTCGATCAGCTACATAAGCAAGAGCCTCTCATTTTCCTTCAGAGAGGACCTGTGTACAAAGCCCACGATAAATGCTGCTTCCTCTGCCACTGTAATTTCATTTGTAAAATCTCAGATACATCTTTGGCAATAAGAAATGACTGCATGCCTTGCAGAAACTGCAAGGGCATCGCCAGCCAGCACACGTCAGTGACAGCCTGGCCCGGGCTTCATCCTCGGCAGGTGCTTACCACGCTGCCTCGCTCCTCCTGCCCGCTGTCTCCCAGTACTGCTGCCAGCGCCACACAGCCACGACCGGCCGTGTTTGCACCGGGCTGTTCAAGGGAAGCCAAACTGTTGCCAGTCAAATTTGGACTACGTCTGTCCCTACAGGCAACATGGCTCCTGTCCCACAGAAGGGGCACCCAAGGGAGAAGCGGAGCTGCCATCCTTTGGCAGCAGAGTGCAGTCAGCTCGGGCACCCGCACCCCAGCCCACCTCCCAGGGGACCGCTCACCAGCCAGGAGGTGGGCTCAAACATGCCCCTCTGGAAGCCTGTCTCTGATTTTTGGCCCCGTAGCTGCTGGCGATCACAGTTCCCCATAACCAGAAAACATCCCCTCCCCCGCCAAGCCAGCAAGCAGCACCTGGGCCGGTGCACAGCTCTGGGAACGGGTAGAGAGGATGGGGGAGAGCGTTGGGCAGAGCAGGAGCAGCGGCAGGGGGGGCCCGCGCGGGAGCCC
>NW_008825262.1:26974-30145 GCF_000699105.1 Pygoscelis adeliae
TGCCTTAGGAGCTGCTCGCAGCCCGGGCGCATCGGCCGCAGAGCCGGCAGGCACAGCACCCCGGGCCCCCGGGGAGGCTGCCTGGCCACCCGCCCTGGCCAGCAGCGGGGTGCACAGGGCCACCCCCCGGCACAGGCTCTCAGTCCTGCCGGCACAGACCTCCTCCCGCCGCCCGCGGGGCCCTTGGCACAGGCACCGCTAATGTCTCCCGGCCATCGAGAGCTGCCTCCCAGCTCGCATCAGGGGACGGGGACTGAGCGAGCAGCTCCCTGGCCTCCTGCACGCACAGGGAGGAGCAGAGGCAGTTTCCATTTCACAGCATCACCCACCCCTTCTCACCGCTTCCCCACCAGACAGCAATAACAAGCCTGAATTTGCTCAGCCTGCAGCTGAAGGCCAGTCTTCCCTATGCCTGAATTTCACAGCAGCCGTGTAGGCAAGCCCAGGACAGCCGTGCTGCAGGCTTGCCTTCTCGTGGGCTCTCCCAAAGGTGCCGGGGAGCCCAGGAGAGCCCCTCGGCGTGCTCTGCGGGGCTGGGCTGGCACGGCAGCCGGGAAGGCTGGAGAATGCCCCGGCAGTGTCCTCCCCTAATGACTCTGAGCAGTCACGCCGATGGGATTCGAGTTCTCGCAGCAAGTATTGCACGCCCGCACTGTGAAACATCTCTGGGAATCCTTAGTGCCCGTTGTTAGAAAGCGTACGTGATCAGCAAGAGAGCCAGAGCTGCAGCGGGTTCTGCGCTACTGCTTTGCAGAAACAAAGCGACGAGCAGATGCCAGGAACCCTTCCTAGGAAAAGAATTTCTCCTGTCTATGTGTAAATGAGGTTTTTGTAAATACCCAGACAGTATCATTTACGTTGGCATTTGTATGCTACCTCCACATATCTGATATCTCACGTACCTCATCCTGCCGTAAGCGTAACCCTTCGGTTAGCAGATCAGCAGAATTACAATGCTGTGAAGGACAAACCTTTCCATTGTACTAGAAAACACAGCCTGGCTTCATCAGTAAGCCAGTGATGCTGGCCGCTACAGCATTTCTACCTCCAGTGTACAAACATTTCAAATTAACGTGCAAGTTCACTATAGGTTAAATTGCTCTTACTATTCCTTAGCAGGAAACACATGCCCTTTCTTACACTCAGGTGAACTATTAGCTACTTATTTCCTTAAAAGTCTAAAGTCCAAGGATTTATTTTTTTTTAGGTCTGTCACAGAAGCTAACAAAACTTTTACCAGGGGCTCCCGGTAACCAGCATAACTGGTTGCTGCTGTACAGCCACTGGAGCAGAGAACAAACAGCAGCAGCTTTACAAAGATGGGTCTGTTAAGGAGCAAGCACTACCCCGATGAGTGAGCTGCGACTTCTGCCCACAAAAACCTTTACTCATCCTTTGCTGTCTTTTGAGTAAAAGTCAGACCCGGAGCCATGCCTATCACACACACGTGGCTGCGGTTTGAGCCCTTTTTCTGACACCCTTTCTGCAAATGTTTCACCAGCCCCGAGAGCGTCATACACTGCTTGTGGGCTAGCTGAAAAAGTCAGGTATGGGGAGGGAGAGCACAACCAGCTCCTCTCCGTGGCAGGCCTGACTTTCAGACAACAGGGGAGGAGGAATGCTGGGGACACGCGGGGGGACTCCTCACCAGCTCCGCTCGCCTCGCGCCCGGCCCAGCCCAGGCTGCCTGGGGGACGAGCGGATGGTACCTGTCTGCAACATGAGCCCTTTGCTAAACTTGTCGTAAGCATAAACACCACCTCCGTCCTTCTTCGCTCTGCTCTGAGGCTTTGAGCAGAGCTGGGAAAACCACCTAAGTCACAGAGAGCAGCACCAGAGAAGCCCATCCCCTCCGCACCATGAGCTGCCACGCGCACTGACCTCCAGCTCGACTCCCTGCCGCAGAGGGAAGGCCACCAAATCCATGCCAGCGGAAGGCAATCACCAGGGGAAAGGTGGTCCGGGCTGGGTTCGAGGCTGGGGATCCACACGTGATGGGGAGGCAAGGCAGGGAAACCAGCCAGCCGTCACCCTCAGTTTCGGAGTGGGAGGGAGGGCGGAAGAAGCCAGGCAACACCTGGGGTGTTGCAACCGGACCCAGGGCCCAGCCGTATATCGGAGGAACAGAAAGGCACAGCAGCTACCCAGAATTTGGAGCATCAAAAGGGGAAGGAAGCAGCTTGGCTTAAATAAGCTGCAAGGAGCTGCCTAAATAGGTGATCATCTTTCCCAGCTGAGCTCGGCAGCCCGTCCCTCACCACGGCTCTCTGCTGCTCACAGCCCGTTGTTCGGGGCAGAGAACCGGCTCCTTCACCTGCTTGCGGAGCGCCGATTGTCCACGGCAGATTAGCTCAGCAAGCACACAACAGCGACATTGTCCTCGCGCTCACCTGGGACAAAACCCTCCCGAGCCTGTGAAAGCCCCCGTTCCCTCCTGTGACACCCGTCCCGCTCGAGTGCCGCAGCTGAGCGGTGGCTCGGCAGTGCCTCCCTGGGAGGGGGCAGAACCCCGGTCCAAGCCACGGCCCCCCCAGCTCCCCAGCCTTGCTCCCCAGGCTGCTGACAGCGTGGGGCTGGGCAGGACCGCTGTGGCCACGGGGACAACCTGGGCAGGAGCTGCGGGAGAACGCTGCCGAGACCCGGATGCCGTAAAGGGGCAATGCACGGGGAAGTGAAATCCCAAAGCACACAGGGGCCTTTTTGCAAGCGCAGATGACAAGCCGTGTCGATTGAGTCAGCCCGATCTGGCCAGGGACAGGTTGCCTTATGCCACTGTGAGTAGCCCTTCAGGCAGAGATCAGAAAATGTTCCAGGGGGTGAGTAATCGCTGCTCACCCCATTCCACGGATGGGCAAACCGAGGCACGGGAGGATGAAGCGACTCTCCTGCAGTTGCAGAGCCAAGGGTGGCACCTGGGACTCCTAATGGCCCATTTAATCCAAGGGACAAAGCCGAGGTGGCCCAGTGGGGATGCCCAATATTGGGTAATTGTCTCTATATGTGGGCATCCGAATTCCTGCCCCGCTCTCACCAAGACGCAGTGCTGCTGCCCGCTTTCGGGGCCACCCAGAGCCAGGATCACACTGCAAAGCAGTGCTGGGGGCAGGTTGCCCCTCCCTCGGGACCCAGCCAGGATCTGGCACGAGCCCACTCTGCTCCTGCTCCTGGCCG
>NW_008825262.1:32181-33258 GCF_000699105.1 Pygoscelis adeliae
ACAGTCTGCTGCGAAGGCAACGCCCCAGAGAGCAGGAAGGAGACACCAGGCCCTCCACCAAACCCCGAGGAAAGCGTGTTCGTACGGCCACAGAGCAACCCCCCGGTATTCCTAGCTGGGTCAGAGCTGGAGGAGCTGCCTGCGCCTTACCGGAGAGGTTTTCCCGTCCATTGGCCGCTGCAGGGCTGGGCTGGGATCACAGCTCCGGCACAGCCATCCTTCGCTGTGCAGCGTGGTGCAGAGCGAAGTCAAGTCCGCAGGGACGGGGCAGAATCTGTTTGGCGAGCGGGCTCGTACGTCAGTGCCAGCGCCGGGCGCAGAGGGAAACCAGTCCAACCTGCCGCCCAGCTCCACCGCTGCCTGTTTCCCAACTGCTCCAGGAACAGCATGCAAAATACCTGCCTCTGCTGCCGGTCGCCCCAGCCAGGCGCTGAGGAACGCTGGGCAGGAGCAGCAGGAGCCCCGGCTGAGGCCAAAGGTCTGGGAGCGGGTCAGGTCTGGCCCTGAGGGAGAGCGGCATCCTGGGCAACAGGGGCTGCTGCAGGCTCCTCACTTCTCTCCCTGCTGCCTGCCTGCCCAAGCCCCCCCTTCTCTACTGCGTGCCCGCCACGTGCTCATCTCACCTCTCCTGCCCCAGCTAAGGGCTGCAAACGCCAGCTGAGGATGGGAAAGGAGGGGATGCACAGCCATGTGCCAACCCCAGCAAAAACCCTCTTGTGCGCCCCAGGTGAGCGAGAAGTCCAGAATACCCTGTTTCAAGGGAATGAAATGCTGTTTCCCTCCAGTTTCTCTAGAGGCTTTTTCACTCCTTTGCTAACAGAGCGATGCTTTCGCATTGTGCAAGGAGAAAGCAGTGATCTCCTACTTCCTCTGTGGGCGTGAGCTAGGAGGTGCTTTGCTTAACCTAGAACTCTTTTGGGAGAAACAGGTAAAAATATCCAGATTAAAAGGAAAAAAGCCCAGCTCCATTGTGTGCTTTCTGATGCCCAGACCCCAGTCCCATGTCCCTCGGTGCCACATGCCCCGCTCACCCCAGCCCTTGGCTGCCAGAGGAGCGGCTGCGGGACAGATGAATGA
>NW_008825262.1:34184-35076 GCF_000699105.1 Pygoscelis adeliae
CCCTGCCCCGCGGGGGTGCAGGGGCGGAGGGAGGCAGGGGCTGGCCAAGCAGCGAGCTGCGTCCCTGGACAGCCCTGAGCTGGCCTTGCCCACATGCCCATGCGAGCTGCCACGTCCTCATCCGAAAAGGGATTCTCAGAAAGTAGCTCCAGGTGGCAGCTCCAGGAATGATTGCTTGCTGGTGTTTCTACAAAGCCACCTACGGAAAGCAAGTTACAGAGAACCATGTGTCTGGGCTTGACCCCGGCAACCTTACGTTAAATGTCATGTGTGTGCAACACCTCCCAGGTGAAATCCTTGCACTTTCTTGCTGGTAACCGCTCCTATGAGCCCTGTTGCACCCTCCAGCCCTCCCGCTAGCAAAGGAGGTGCTAATAGCACGCACAGCCGGAGCCAGCACTGCCAGCCCGGGAGAGCCGGGCGGCTCCTCCGCTCTGTGCTGCGACCTCCAGGCGTGAGGGAGTGAGGAAGGGAAGAGGATAACTCCGGTCTTCCGGGCAAAGCCCTTTGTCCGGCAGCAGGGCAGCACCCACACAGAACCGGCCCTCCGGCCCCAGCCCGAGCCCTGCGCCGCACGGTGCAGTGTCGCTGCCCGAGCCTGCCCCCTCCGGGGCTGTACGATCCCCCTACCGCCCCGGGCAAAACTCCCCGAGGTCCGCAGTGGTGGAGGGCAGGGAAAAGCAGAGACCAGCTCTGCCAGGCGTTCTCCGGGCTAGGTTTCTCTGCGGTGGTGTCACCCTGCCCGGCCGACACAGTGGCCTGCGAGGAGATATTTCAGGGTCAGCCACATCACCTGCAGGGCTTGAGGGCCCCTGGGAATCCCGGCCCCACTCCAGCCTTGCCTGTGCCGAAGCTGTTGGCATCGCTGAGGCTGCGGCAACCTCAGCCGCGG
>NW_008825262.1:36003-40911 GCF_000699105.1 Pygoscelis adeliae
GCGGGGCCCGCATCCGGGCAGCAGCTCGGTGGCCAGCAGGAGCACCGCAGGGTGGCCGCGCCACTCACAATCTGAACGTTCAGCAGAACTGCCGTTTCTCCTCAGCCTATTTCATTTTCCCCTAAATTGCCAACCATTTCTCCCAAGCCTCTGAACCGCCTCACCCACAGGACCAGCCCCGCGGTGTCTTTTCCACAAGGCTTCCTCCTTCCTCGTTTTTGGTCCCATTGCTTTTGATTTTAATTCCTTTACATGAAACACAAGCTGTGGCTTTGTGTGGGATGGGCTGTGCTTCATCTCAGTACTCCTAAATTCAGTGGCTGCCAGATTTGACTCACGAGCTGATAGCAGGGTGACAGGGCATCAGCTGCTCTCCCAAAGAGGGTAGAATAAAGCCGAGCCAGGGTGAAGCCAGGGAGGGGATCTGCTGCTGGAGCCTCCTCCCCTGCCCATCCCTATTGCTGGTCCTCAGCAGAGGTACGGCCGTCGGCGAGGGAGAGCCTCTCCCCGCTGCTGGGCACCCAGCACCACCGCCCCGTGCCTGTATTCCCCACGGCCCCGGCGGAGCGGAGCCGAAGCCTGCGTGTCCCTGGGTGCCGTGTGAGCCAGACATGCCACCGTGCCGTGCCCGAGGTCCTGCCGCCAGGTACCGGAGGACAGCTCAGCTCCACCGCTGGGCCCAGCCTGCAGCTGACAAATTTGCTGGTGCTCTGGCAAGGCTGCGAGTTCGTGCGCTTTAACAGGAAGGATGAGTCAGGGGACAGACTCTGTTCAGAGTCAGGAGAAAAAGCAGAAATCTCCCACTTTGGGCATTTAAGATGGCTGTTTGAGGAGCCGCTTTGCTGTGGCAAGGAGACCCGGGGTCCTGTGCCTCTGTGCCTGCCAAGCCAGGGACTGCTCTGAAGCTTTCTGAGGCTGTCCAGAGCACTCTCGGTTTCTCTTGCTCTTTTTAGCTGTGCCCTTTCCACTAATTCCACAGTGGGAAATTCCTCGTCTCGAGACAAATTGCTCTCCATCACATGAGGGCCCCTGGGTTTGCACAGGCCCCAGGAAAGCCCTCAAGCAAGCTCTGTTGCAATTCAGCCTGCCAGAAGGCAAAGCAGAGGACTCGCAGTCCGCTCGGTGGTAATTCAGGTCCTAGCACCTGAGACCAGCATCACCAGACAGGTAGGGCATCGCCGTGGGGCCAGAGCCCCGCAGCCACTCGCATCAGCCTGTAGCAGGGCCCCGGGTCTGGCCGACAGCTGCCAGAGCCCCAGGGACGGCTTACGGCCCCCTCCGCCGCACCCGACTTCAGAGCTTGCGATGCCACCCATGCGCGTAGGTGTTTGCGGGTCACATAAGAGGCCAGAGGCTGTCACTCGACCCCAGAAACGGGGAAAGGCGAATTGCAGACTTTGGGCTGAGCCCAAAGGAAGGGAAAGCAAGAACCCCCTCCTGGGGCTCCAGGGCTCCCCAGGGCTGGCTACGACCTGGCCGGCTTTAGCCACTGGCAGGACAGGACATTGACCCAAGGGGACACTGCTGGGCAGGTCCTGTGCTCAGCAAAATCCCTGTGCCGGGTCATCCTAGGTGCTAACGCTCGCCCCCTGTGCTGTGCTTTTAACATCTCGTTTAATAATGAAGCAGCAAAGGCAGGCACGTGATTTACTCTTATTTTTCCCTTCTCAGCGGTGTACCGTTTTGTTCAGAAAAGCCCCCAAAGCTCTTCCTTTAAGGCTGCTTGTAGGAAATGCCCAGCCTGGGCTGAGAGATTAGCTGCGTGTGAGTGGGTGGACAGTAAAGAAAAGTGGAAGTCGCTACACAGCTACTTTCCTCCCACTGCGCTAACACCTCCAAGACGTCACTGAGCCAGCCTCCAGGGGAAAAACAAGCATTCGGCAGCCCGACGGAGCAGAGCTCGGCACCCTGCTCGCCCAGCCTAGCGCCCGCAGAGGATGCGCAGCCGGCATGGCCCCCTCCTCCACAGCCCTGGCACTGTGCGTGGCACTGCTCCTGGCCCGGAGGACTGACGGTGAGTCTCTCTTGCCCACAGCACGCCGGTCTTCAGCTACCCGCTCGCTGTGTCGGAGCCCCACGGCTCCCGGCAGGCTGCTCTGCTCCCCTCCGCACCCAAGATCCCGGCACGGGGGAAGGCCCGCAGGGCAGGCGGAGAGCGGAGCTGCTGCGCTTTGGAGCTGCAGCTTGGACACCTTTGCTGGCTGAGCAGAGCTCAGGCTGGCAGGGCCCGCAGGCTCCTGCCTGCTCGGAGCAGGACACGGCCAGGGCTCCCTGCTCACCACTCGCCTTTCTTCACTGTTTGGGAGCCTAAAGGCTGCAGTAGTCTTCAGGCGTCAGCCTTGCTTATCTCCACCAGCGTGGACCACGGTGCTTTGTGTCGCAGTGAAATGCCCCGGTCGCTAGCGCGGTGCTCTGCTGACAGCCGTCCTCCCCAGGCAGGGGCACGGCTTCGTGGTTGCTGGCAGGCAGCAGCTGCTGAGGACACCAGCACAGAAAGGGTGGCAGATGTTATCTAACGATGTTTTGCCACCAGGTGACAAGACCGAAATTCAGGCAGGAGGTGTGAAAAAGTCTGTTTCTTCCAGACAGCAGATAAGCAAAACAGAAAGCTGAATCCAAACAGAGCTGCTAGCAAACGGCAGGGGCGGTCAGAGATGCAAATACAGCAGGCTCCTTTCCAGGGCCAGAAAAGCACCGAGATCCTCTCGGCTGGGCTGAGCTGGGCTCTCCCCAGAAGAGAGAGGAAGGGAGAGGGGGGGACGAGCAAACACTGAAACTTGGAAGTGGGACAGGCCTGGGCAAACCCTTGCGCTTTTCGGGTGGGTGGGCGGTCACTGCTGAACGCAGGGGGTCAAGCTCCAGCTGAGCCATCGAGGAGGCAATCGCAAGGAGCTCTGCCCAGCTTCTGAGGGCACCAGCGGGACGGGATGCCGTGCAGCCTCGCCTCACGCTCACCTGCGGCCCGGCAGGTGAGAAGGTGGGGAGCCCCACGCACGTGCGCTTTGCTGCGGAGATAGCGCATCACCTGCTGCGGTGGGAGCAGGCGCACAACCCCCCCGGTGACGTCCGCTACGAAGTGCAGCACAGAGTGTGAGTACAGCGGTGGGGGCGCAAGGGGGTTCGCCCCCTGCCCGGGATCTGATACCAACAGCGGTGACAACCGAGTCCCTGGCACCTGCCCGCACTGCTCTCACCCCAGGCACTTCTCCCTGCAGCTATGGCACGAATTCCTCCTGGACAGCCATCCCAAACTGCATGAAGATCTCGGGGCACTCCTGCGACCTCACGTACTACACCCTGGATCCTGCCCTGCGCTACTACGCGCGGGTCAGGGCCGTGTCTGGAAACCACACGTCCCCGTGGCAAAGGACCAACTCTTTCTCCCCGCGAGATGGTAGGTCGGGTGTCTGCCTCCACCCTGCGGCTGGGGGCAGGAGGCTCCGAGGATGGCAGAGGTCAGGGTGCCAAACTGCTTGGGAAGAACTCTAGGACAGATGAGAGCGGGGATGTCTCTCTCTTCATACCTTACTGGAAGGCAGCCGGGCTGCGGGATGGGATGGGACAAACCTAGGACAGGCGGCACTGGCCGCGGGGAACAGTCACAGCTCAATCCACTGCTGCAAAGGCTCTCACAGCTGCAAACAGGAGAAAACCCTAACGTGCTCTTCCAACTGACTTGTTTCCAGCCAGCCTGCGCCTGTCGGGCCAGAGCCTCTCGGTGACCGGCAACACTGTCCACGTGCAGCTGCAGCTGCTCTTTAGGGTGGGGAACCTCACCGTGAAATACGACGACATACAGAAGAACCTGATGCAATACCGGGTGTACGTCAGGAGGGCACAGGACAATCAGACGGTGAGATGAGTTGCTGGTCCCATGCTGTCCCCATCTGTCACACACAGTGCTGCTTAAGTTGAAAAACACATTTTTAAAGTACAGTCTTCTGTAAAACTTAATATTGAGCTTTCTCACAGCCACAACATCGCAGAGAGATTTCTCTGAACGTTCTACTGCAGTAGGTTCCCCAACTCTTGTTGGGATTTTGGGTCTAGCTGCTGTCAGCGGTATTGCTAAGCACCCTGGGGACTTTCCCCAGGGGACAGTGGAGGAGGAGGGAGGAAAGCACTGGGCCCAGCACTCCTGCAGGAGCTGGGGGCTCTCAGGTACCAGCCCGCGCTCTGGTCATTGCAGTACGAAGTAGTGGAGAACGCCCTGGAGTTCAACATCAGCAACCTCTTCTGGGACACGGAGTACTGCATCAGCGTGAAGCCCGACATGGCCAACCGGCGCATCCACGCCACGCACACCAACGAGCAGTGTGTCACCATCGTCAAGAGGGACAGTAAGTGGCAGGGGAGCCAGGGAAGGGGGGGCCTTGCGGGACGCAGATCCTCCTCAGCCTCCTGTGGAGGTGCAGTCCGCACCAGGGCAGCCGCTCCGTGTCCCCGCTGCAGTGCCTTCGTGCTATGTGCACCCAGAACTCTGCCTTTCCCCGCTCACCTGGGCACATCCTCTCTTGCAGGGAGCGCAAAGCTCGTCCTGAGCATCGTCAGCTCCTCCTTCATCATCCTGTTGCTCTTGGGCCTCCTGGGGGCTCTGCTGGTGTGCACCTACATAAAGAAACCCATGAGGCCGCCGTCCGTCCTGGTAAGGCAGCCGGGCACGCAGCACCCTTTGCAGCCGGCGCGAGGGTGCAGGTTTGGGTAGCTGTTGAGAGAGGCAGGCAACAAGCAGGGACAAAGCACGGCTCATTCCCCTCTTTTCTCTCCCTCCCAGAAGACTTTCATAAAGCAGAGCTCGCTCTGGGTGGAGCAGGATTCCTCGTCCTCGGGCAGCCCAGACACAGACCCCGTCCAGCAGCTGTTCCTGTGCCAGAAGGAGCCCCAGCAGCACAGTGGCTCCGACGGCAG
>NW_008825262.1:40962-43516 GCF_000699105.1 Pygoscelis adeliae
CTGGCCCGAGGACCGGGTGTGCCTGCTGGGGCCGGGAGCCACGAGGAGCGGAGACAGCAGCTGCACCAGCACCGACAGCGGCATTTGCCTGCACACCTCCTCTGAACTGAGCTGCTCCCCAGGCCCCGAGCCCCAGGGCTACAAGCGGCAGCTGCCCACTGGTGACGACAGTGGCGTGGGCTTGGGGAGCACCCGCCCTCGCCCCACATGCTCCTCTGGCAGTGGGAACGCCAGCCCTGCGGAGGCCAGGCAGCCCCGTGGAGGGGAGCTCAGCCTCTCCCCTGCCGCCGGCCAGGACAGCCAGCAAGACGTGGAGTTCCGTGGGTACCTGCAGCAGTCCAAGGGCACAGTGGAGCCAAGGCAGGACCCAGCCAAGGGGATGCCCTTCTCAGGCTGTGCAGGATCCCCGCAGGGCCCGGGCAGCACTGACATCGTGCTGGATGTAGAGTGCTCCGAGCTGGCTGTAGCCAAAGGGTATTTGAAGCAGTCCTCTCCCGAGCATCCCCGCAGCCACGCACAGGATTTTGCTCCATGGGGGGCCCCTCGGGAGTCCACTGCCTGGGACTTTTCCAGCCAGGTGGAGCTCCAAGCCCCTTCTCTGCTAAGCTATGGGGCTCCGGGTGCTCCCTTGGCCTCCAAAGCTGGCCCCGAGCTCCTGAAAGCTCCCTTCGACCTGCACATCTTCAACACTGACCTCCTGGGGACGCTGCCCCTCATCTCCAGCCTCAGCACCAATGAGTGGCTCACGCTGCAAATCAACCCCCTGAGCCTGCTCAATGGGGACAACAAGGACAGCCGCCTGTGAGCCGTCCCCATGCTGGGGAGCGGGTGCCTGCCAGCCCCACACGCTGACCCAACTACCTCTTCTAGCACCTGCCCACAGGGAGCAGCTACTTCGATAAGCTACTGCCGAACCCTGAATGTTAATACATCAAACTGAGCGGTGCCCCGGCCAAGACTCGCCCGAGAAGCACCAGCTTCGCTACTTCTGGGGCTGCTTTGGCCGTGGTACCACTGAGGCCAAAGTGGTACCCCCAGTGCGCCCTGCACCTTCCCTCCAGCCAGACTCTGGTGTAAAGCTAACAAGACACGGGGACAAGCTGCGCTGGAGGGGCTCGGCCCCCCCCCCTCCTCTGACCACCAAGCCCAAGGATACACACCAGGACATTTCCAAAGGGTGATCCTGTCTTGTCTGCCCTCCCCAGCAGCCCAGCGTGGGACACGAAGCCCCAGGATTCAGGGCCACCCTCGGGGCCGGGGCCAGCGCCAGCCCTGCACTTCCCCCCCCCACTTCTCCCTTTCACAGGCGAGCGCGGGGCTCCTCCAGCTGACGTCTGCGCCGCTGATGCCATCTAACCCTTTCACAACACAGACATCAAAAGCGAAGAGCAGCCTGACGTCAGCCATCCTGCTGCTGGGACCGCGGAGCTCCCATCCTGGCTGGCCTCACTTCGCGGGAATGAGGGACTTTCCTGACCCTACGGACGCCCTTCGGCATTCAGCCCCTATGGCAGAGACCCAGGGCACTGGCTACCTCCGATAGGGTGCAGGATGCGTGCAGCAGCTGCCATACGAGCCCAGCATGAGCCAGGGCAGCCCTGCCCACACTATGATCCATGTTCTGCCACTGTTGCATACAGACATTATTTATTCTATTTAATTTGTAAATACAGAAAGGATGTGGTGTTATTTATTTTGGTCCGTTCATCTGTACATCCTCCTCTAAGGTCAAGCTTTCCATTTTTCAGATACGGACTTTCCCCTGCAGCAAAGGGCAGTGTGCCTTTGCCTCACATGGGGAAGAGCATTTCCACATTGCAACTGAAAAAAAAGGAGAACAAAGCCAGCCCACTGAGAGCTTCACACTCATCTGAGGACCAGGGTAGTTGTCCCAGGCGAGTGTTGTGTTGGGGGAGCATGCACCGGAGGAGCAGCAGGGAAAAGGACCTGGGCAGCTCGCGGTGATTTCACAGGGGGGCACTGGGAAAGGACGGGAGCACCTCCAGGGCGGAGCAGAACAAGCCAAAACTGGGGGGGTGGGGGAATAGTTTCTGTCAGAATGGAAACAAGTGTGAGATGGGAACGACTTACCGTGGGCTACGTTTTACTACTGCCAGGTCACTGGAGAGTTTTTCCAAAAGTCACTTAGTTTCCAAGAACCTTCACAGCGGGATAGTCCCATTAAAACTGTTGATGGAAACCCAGCTCGGGGAGTACTTTTTTTCAGGTGAAGACATGAATCACCGCAGGCAGGAGAAGGGTTGTTGATGCATTGCTACGTTTCCTTCTGTCACGGCGAGTCGCACTACTCGCGCTTGAGATACACTCCCTACGTCACATGGAGGGCCCAGCCGCTGGCCACGGTGGGCACCCCGCTGCAGCAGCAACGCCGATGCCAGCCGCGTGCCTGCTGCCAGGCATCCTCCTGCCCTTCCACTTCCACCATCTCTTCTGCCTCTGGGTATTTTGGGGGGTTGGGGGTTTTTGCTTTCCTTTTTTCAACTTCCTCTGAAAAACGAAGTCATGAAAACTAAGCATGACTTTTTTTTCTTTT
>NW_008825262.1:43626-44365 GCF_000699105.1 Pygoscelis adeliae
CCGCCGGCACCGTCCAGGGCACCCCCCGGGGCCAAGAGAGGCAGCATCCCCCCCCCAGCCCCCCGTGAGTGGCCAGGGCTCTCCTTTCAACGAAACCCAGATGAGTTTGCCAGAAAGCCACAGACCACGCGCTTCGGCTTCGATAGCCAAGAGCATGGACAGTCCCTCTGACTCTCTGGAAATCCCGGATGCTCACATTTTCCTGAATTAAGTCACAGCCTAACACACGGAGGACATTTGGCTCTGCCTCCTCCTGGCAGCAGGGAGCACCACCCCTCGGCCGCCCCAGCGAGGGGCTGCACCTGTGCAAACACCTTTCCTCCCCTGGCACCAGCTCACCCAAATGTTTCCAACAACAGGGTTGCGAAGCCCCCAGCATTGCACACAGCCTGCGAGGGCACGGAGAAGGAGAAGGGAGGGGGAAGGCAGAGCGGGTCTGCCAGGAGGGGTGCAGGTGTCCGTATGTCCCACTGCAGGCTGGTGTACAGCACAAGAGGCAAGTGCCTGCGTTGCTCAGGCTTTGCATGGGCTGGCGTTTCTTGGGCACCGGTATCCCTCCCCAGGCAGGGTGCTGGGGAGGGGGCACGGCCATTTCACCTGCCCCAGCTGCCTGCAGAGCCACCCCGCACTCAGGGTCTCGTGCGTAGGAAGGTGGCATGAAGCCACAGAGCCTGACCTCCTGGCCCCCGGGCAGGGTCCCACACTCACCCCACTCCAGCCCAGCCCCCTTCCCGTCCCT
>NW_008825262.1:44652-45782 GCF_000699105.1 Pygoscelis adeliae
TCTCAGAAGGAAAAGAGTTTGCGAGGAAACAGCCCGAGCCCCCGTGCCTCACCAGCCCCCACCCGCCAGGCAGGGCCCCCGCTCCGAGGGCCGCGGTGCACTTTGTCAGGGCTGCTCTTCTGCTCCAGGCACTCCCACGGCTGGTTGCTCTGCTGAGGTTGAAGGCGGCTGGCACAAGAAAGCCCACAGGGGCTTTCTGAGATGTGTGCTTGCACTATCAGTGTGGAGGACAAATTTCCACATTGGTTCAGATATTTGACCAAGGAGGGAGGTCTGAAGCAGTTTCATTTCCTTACAGCATTTTCCCCTATTGCACAAAACCAGCCATCCAGTTCCGTGGCTCATTGCCACCCTTTTTAGCTGGTTCCCCACACTCTCACTGCCCTGTTCACCAACAGCCTGGCCCAAGGTCTCCTGGGCATGCAGCTGGCTGGTCCCGAGGGCTGGGGTGCCTCTGAGCCGTGAGAAAGGCATCTTTTCTCTCAAAGATGCATGCTGAGGAAGCCTGAGATAAGGCATCTCCCTGTTCATCTCAAGCAAGGGGAGGCTGCTCCAGTGCACCAGCACAGGGACAGCAGCCGGCCCCAGGCACCTTCCCACGCTGCCCATGGCCGGGGAGGGCCAGCAAGAGACGCAGCTGTGGGGAGCAGGTGGAGAAGCTTTTAAAAACAGAAACTGCACTGTTACAATTTCAGTAGAAATCCAGCGTATTCAGGGGCTGTTTTTTTGAAGAAGCAAGAACAGAGGAATTGCCCCCCGGTTGGTTTTTGTTGCTCTTTCTGTCACCGCTGGAAGGTGGGCATGAGGCAGCGTGGGGAAGCAGCGCAGGGAGCACACAGGCTCCAGCCCCAGCCCAGAGCTGCCTTCGCCCCCGGCCACATGCCCAGTCCCAGGCCGAGGACAGCGAGGCGTGGGGAAGGAAATGCAAACCAAAGCCTGCATGGAGGGAAACAAAACCAGAACCCAAGGAAAGCCCCTGATGCCCCACAGATGTGGGGAGGACTTTTGCAGGAAAAACTTTGGGACTATCCCAGGGAAAGCTGCGATGACCAAGGGCTACGAGGAGGCACGGAGGCTCTGAGGCACAGCAATCTCGCCCAGCGCCTGGGCTCCTCGCTCTGCACCCCCTG
>NW_008825262.1:45974-53038 GCF_000699105.1 Pygoscelis adeliae
CCCCCCCCCCCGCCGGAGCGAGCCGCTGATGCTGAACGGCGGCACCAGCTCCACTGCCACCGACTCCAGCCCACTGCAGGGAAGGCAGAGAAGTCAGCGAGCTGCCTGCCTGCCTCCAGCCCCTGCCAGCCCGCGGGGTGAGGGCTGTCCCCAGACAGCCGGGACTCCCCAGGGCATCTGTCCTGGGGAGGCAGCGCCTGCGAACAGCAGAGCTCGGTGGGTTTGGGACTGGCAAGGGTTTGTGACGCTTTGGCACCATGCGAAGGGAGCACCCAGCCCGCCCCAGGTCCCCGCACGACCTCCTCACTCACCAGGTGTGGTAGAGGTTGAAGACAAAGTCAGGCCCTGGGGAGGCGGGAAGGAGAGGTGTCAGAGCCATGTGGTGCCGTGAACTCACCTTCGCTTTGCCGTGAGCCTGTGCAGCGGCGTGGCGATGGGCAGGACAGCCAGCGGGACAGCTAGCTGCACCAGGACATCACTGTGCAACCCCCTCCTCAGCCTCTGCATGCCCCCAGCTTGCCCCGGAGCCACCCTGCACACGGGTTTCCCCAGCCCCCGGGGACCAGCAAACATCAGGTGTGCTCACCACGTCCTGGGCCCTGCAGCCCTTTTCTTTTGAGACCTCCCTGCCTTGCTGTTGCCCGTCCCCCTGCTCTGCCCGTACTCACGGCGCCAGCACCGGCCCTTCTGGTACCACCGGACGAAGGTGTAGCCAAAAAGCACCAGGATCAGCAAGGCCAGCCCGACACCCAAGACAATCCCGAGCATGTTGATGGGCTCTTGCCCTGTAAAGCAGAGGGAGAAGGGGCTCTGCAGACAAACGCCTCCAGGAGGCTGGGGGTTCCGATCGTCCCCTGGGGAGGACAGGACAGCTGTGGGGCTGGGATACGTCCCTCCACCCTGTGCTGTCCCTATGGCGTGGAGGGACTGCGCTCCGCGAGGCTGGTGAATATTGTGGCACAGAGATTTTTGCTACCCCCAAAGCCCCAAAGCTGGAGACTTGTGATCTTGGTCGCACAGCCACTGCCTCTGCTGCTCCCAGGTGAGCTGGTGGGCAGGATGGTGACCTGGGAAGGGAGCCCAGAGGGGACCGTGGACGACCCTCTGCCTCAGCCTAAACAGGAAGGGAACGGCTGTAAACACGAGGCCACACTCCCCGTCAGCAGGATCCCCTGCTATTCCCGCTCCTGGCACCCCCAGGAGCTCACCCAGATCCCAGACAGCTTTTGGCTGTGCCTGGGGCCCGTCACATTGTGCTGGGGCGGGGAGCTGGCCACCCTGACGATGCCTGTATCCCCACTCCTGGTCCCATGCATGCTCTTCTGGGGTGAAGCACCTTTCTCAGCTGCACAGGGAGCTGGTGATCAGCAGGGTTTAGCCATGCAATTTAGCTGTAATTTTGGCAGCAAGAGTGCAGGCAGAGCAGGGAGGTAGCAGAGCAGGCTGGGGCTGAGGAGACGCTCGCTGGCTGTCACCTCCCACAGCCGGGGTGTCCTGCAGCTCTGGTGCATCTTGCCAGCCATGCCCCGGCAGCACCCAGCTGAACGGAGAAGAGCCAGAAGAGCGGCAAGGTACCACAGCTGTGGCACTGGGGCTGGCAGTTCCAGTGCTCCTGCAGCCGAGCAGTGCCATACCCGTCCCTGCGCAGCCGCGCAGACCCATTTCTGGACAGGCAGTTCCCTCTAGAGGATGCATTTGTCAGGGAGAGCAGCCTCCTGCTGCCAGCACTGGGCTGGGACGGGACGATGATGGAGCCATGCAGGACCTCTGGGGGAGCTCTGCACCCCCTCCGTCCCTCCCATCCACACCGCAGGGTCTGGCGAAGCCCAGCGCCAGCCAATGCTCTCAGCACTGTCAAGGAGACACCAAGGTGCCCAGGCACAGCACAGCCAACGAGCAGCCCTTTCTTTGCTGACGAGAGGTCGCATGCTGCACAGAGCAAATCTCACACAATGTACAGCACAGCGCTCCGAATCACACCTCTCCAGCTGCTACCAGCTCCTGCTCTCCCAAACCCCCGCGCAAACGCCATCCGGACCCTTCTCCGCTGTCACAGCAGGCTCCAGCGTGAGCCCATGTCATAGGCAGCACAGCCTCTTGCATGCCCGCCCGCACCCAGCACCCCCACAACCCCCCAGGGCCTCCCTGACCGGTAAGCTGCCCAGTCGGTCCCAGCGTGGCCCATTAGCAAAGCGCAGGTGGGGTGGTGGTGGGCACAGCTGTGGCTGCTGTGCCCGGGAGGGGACAGCAGGGTTTGCCCACTGCCCCGGCGCATGGTCAGCCCCGCAGCGCTCCCCTGCCTGTATGGAGGGCTCGGGGCAAGCGCCTGGCACAGAGACAGGGTGCTGTGCCTTGCAGCACCAAGAATGAGGAGGCAGCGGAAAAGGATGACCTAACAGCAGCTAAATTTAGACAGATGCCGGTAGAGTGAGAACATTTCCCCTGTGGTCACAGTGTTTACATAGTGAGCAAGGTCCCAGGTCATCCAGCAACCCGCAGCACTTGCTCTACCTGACGGGATCCGGCAAATACCCGTGGAGCTGCAGAGCATCGCGCTGCCAGCTCCCAAGCTGCGCGGCAGACGAGCAGGACCAGCCTGCCCTTCCCTTCTGCTGGGCCCTCACGGCAGGGCTCAGGACGCCAGGATACGTGGGCAGACAACGCACCCTGCTTCTACTGGGCCAGGGGTGAGCTGGGAGCCCCAGGATCCCAGGCCCCAGCACGGGCCAGCGTGGTTGAGGTCAGGGAGTCTGCTGCAGGAGTGACTCATGCAGCAGGAGCTGTGGGACAGGAGGAGCATGGTGCAATAGCCTCCCTGAATCAGCCGGCTGCCGAAACTGCCCTCTCTCCACGCCTACCACCGGTGGGAGGATGACGTCTTCATGCCCAGCCCCGGCCCCATGTCATGCATGGGAGGCACCCCCTGCTCCAACACTCTCGGGAGCAGACGTCCTTGTGTCCCAGCGAGACGTCGCCAAGCAGCACGGCTCGAGGCAGAGCCACAGCAGCAGCCAAGCCCCAGATCCACAGACAGCAGAGGGGAGGGGAAGGTTACCAAGCCACCAGGTGTGCCATAAAACATCCTCATCTCTGCTCCATAAGGAGAGAAAAATGCCACCTACTAACCTGCCTGGGGGTCCATCTCCTGGCGCCCAGCACCGTGCCGCAGGAGCTGCTCACGGCTAGCCCAGGCTGGAGCTGCTGCAGCAGAACCCAGTATGCGCTGGAGCCTGGCACGTCCTGCCCGTCCCCTCCTCTCTCGGTGACACAGCCGCTTCGCCGCCCGCTCATGCGATGGACGGTACATCGCCTGTGCCCCGGCCCAGGATGGCTGCTCCTAGCCCAGCCCAGCCTCCCCACCCGCACAGGATAGGCACGATGCTTGTCCATGCGGGCAGCTCTGCCCTCCTGCTGCTGGTAGGGACAGGCACCCTGGCAGAGGCTGAACTGGTAGTGCTGGGAGCCCAAGGGGCAGGGATGTGCTGGACACAGGGGTGTCCAGCCCTGGCAAGGTGCCCGAGTGGCCGTGTCCTCCGACTGCCACCTCCTGGCAAAGAGCAGCAGCCGGGAGGGGGGCAGGGTCCCACAATGAGCCCGGGCTTGGGCGTTTGGGGATGCCCACAAAGGTTATGGCCCTGCGCAGGGCAAGGGCACCCACGGGGAGGGCAGGACCCCAGGGTGACAGGGCGTCCCCCACCCGCTGCTCCCAGCCACAGACATCTCCCGGCGCGATGGCACTTACGGCTGTATTCGATCGTCTTCTCAAAGCCCCGAGCCACAGGGCTAGGTGGCAATCACCGCCTGCTTGCAGAAAGAGGGGGAAACCATCTCCCGTGGCTGCAGGTAGAAGGCAGCAAACAGGGATAACCATGAACAGCTTGGAAACCGGGCAGCCAGGGGCAAAATCCCTCTCCCCTTGGAAACCTCCTCTTTGTGCTCACTTTGCCAGGCACAGCCTCTGACTGTGCCATGCCCCAACACAAGTGGCCAGGGCAGGAGCCAAGCCCCCGAGCAGCCCTCCCCAGGAGCAAGCATCTCGGCACCAAGACCCAGGGGCGATGCCTGGGACACGCGGGGACGCTGGCTGGGGAAGGGCGGGATGCAGAGCTGGCGGGATACAAAGGGGATGATGCACACTGCAGACCCCGAGGCCCTGGCAGCGCCCAGCTTGCACAGGGAGACCGAGACTGCTCCTCACCGGGCAGCGGAGAGGAAAGGGACAGGGTGCATGTCCCTGTGGCTCAGGGAGGCTGGCAGCTGCGCAGAGCCCTGGGCCAGCCCTGCCTGGCCCCTGCCTGACCCTAGACGGAGCCGGGGTGCCCGGAAGCCTGCGTCATGCCAGAGCTCTGCGTGCAAGAGGCCAGGAAAGGGTGACGGGCTGGAAACACAGCCGCACTCCAGGAAGCAAAGCCCCGAAGGCACGTGGAGCCGTGACATAACATCTGCAAACCTCAGCTGCTTCCTCAAAGCCTTCACTTAACCTCAAAGGAGGAAGAGCCGCTCCCCGCCCTGCCGCCTCCCGCCCCGCGGATGCTCCTGGGCTGCTCTCCCTTCCATGGCAGCGGGGCCAGGCCTGGCCATGGGGTGTGTGGGGCTGGCTCTGGGATGCTCTGGGAAGGCAGCCCACGCCTCGAGGGGGTCTCTGTGGCATGGCACAGGGCTGCAGCTGTGCAGGTGGTGCTGGATGCATGGGACTGAGCTCACTCCAGAGCCTCTGCCCGATCCCTGCTGGCCCAGCAGCACCCATCTCTTCAGCTGCTTTTGCTTTTAAGCCACAGTTTGTTCCCTGACAAGGGACAGGCATGTCCAGACTGGATAGGAGAGCTCACTCCACCATGCTGCATCTCATGCTGCATCAGGTGCCCACACAGCCATTTGCCTGTGCTGACCCAGCCAGGACCTACCGTGGCATACCAGGGACGCAAGCTCTCTGCCCAGATCCCTGCTGCTGTGTGCAGCCCCTTAAACCAGTCTGCAAGCTGAAAGCTCCCACAGTAGCGCTGGGCACCCTCCTGCCCAAAGCACGTGGCTGGACCTGCCGGCTGCCCCTGCCCACCCTCCATCCCATGGTCTCAGGCCAGCACACGGATCACAGGAGCTGAGACTCCAGCCTGCCAAGGTCCCCACACCTCCCGAGGGGGCTGGATCCTCACCAGTGAGTGTGGGGAGGGTGTCCCTTACCTGTAGAGCCACATGCAGATGCCAGGATCCTGGTCAGACTACCGGGTTATGCTGCCCGCTCTCCCCAGAGCGGGCAGAGTCCCTGCTGCAGCAGGCACAGTGATGGCAGGGCTTCCCGGCCGAGGAGCTGCAGGTCCGGGATGCTCCGCAGTCTCCCTGCTGGCACAGTGCACACACCTGGCCACAAGCAGCTCTCCCCGACCGTTGGGAAAGCTTGGTTGCAAAAGGAGGAGAGGGTAATTAGCTGCTCGGCAAATACTGCACACCCACCACTTCCAGCATGAGTCTGCACAAGGCCAGGCTTTCCAGCCAGCTGCCAGCGGGGCCGACTGCAGCCCGCAGACTCCCTGACCCCAGCCCGCTCCCTGCACCGGCCTTCGCCCCGCCGGGGTAAGCGGCCCCTGCACGCCTAAACCTAAATGCCCCCCCTGCCCGGCAGTGCTGCCAGCAGCGGGCTAAAGCAAGCCGCTTTCCGTGCGAGAGTGATTATTCCTGGACGCGTAGCCCAGCTTTGCATCAGAGACGTGCACAGCTCCACGAGCAGCCTCAGCACCTGCCTACAGGCACAGCACTTTCCCAAAACAGGGCTCAGGGGCTGTAAGAGCCCCTCTCCCCACCCACCCCTGCCAGCCCCATCTGGTGCAACGTGAACGAGCTCAACCAACACAGGGCAGCTGCTCTGCAAAGGGACAGGGGGTTGCGGGAAAAGGGCATGGCCATCCCTGAGCTCGCACTCTGGTGCCCCACTTGCAGACCCAGCCTCAGCACCGAGCCCAGCGCATCCGCATGGATAGCAGGCCTCTGTGAATCCCTATAAACAGCCCAGGAACATCCTAGTGGTGTAGAAACCGGCAGTCAGCATGCCCACAGCGCTGCTGTACCACAGCAGGAACAAAAGCCGAGGAGGAAGAGGGAGGTTTGTCCCAGAGGGCAGGTAAGGGAGTCTGGAGGGGCCACGCTCAAACCTCTGCGCTGCCCAGCTTGCCAGGGCGCCCGCTGTTACAATTGCTGGGCAGCGACTGGGCGCTCCGCTCCCACCAGGGAGCAACGACTTCATACAACCTGCCCAGGATACCGGCTACTCCCGCACAGCCGGACTCCTGCCTGCACCCCCGGCCTGCATGGCAACCTGCCACGGGCACCCGCTCGCTTCCCTTCACTCCGGGGCTCCCAGGGACACCTGGCAGGCACGCAGGGACACGCAGAGTGCCCTGAGACACAGGAGCATATAATGGCCTGGTAACCTCATGCGTAAACTCTTTGCCTTTCCTCCTCCACCTTCGAAAGCCTCTGTTTAGAAAACAACCCGGTGCAACGCGGAAGAGACATACAAAGAGCGGGATGGCTGTGGTTCCTCTTATCGTCAGGAGAGGAGCAGGAAAAATCCTGCTCTGTCAGTCAGTTCATTCCTGATAAGCTATTTTGTGACAAGCAGCCCTGCAGGTGAGTCACCCTCCAGTGGCAGATGCTCGGGAGATCATTGCAGGTGACGGTGCTGCTGATAGACTGGTGTTATATTACAATACAAATCATAATTCCTGTTTCACAACTCCTGTTGTGGGTTTTAAGGTGTGCTTGGGCGGTCCTGCCCCAGTGTTAGTACAGCGCGGGCAGAGCAGCACAGGCACAGGGGCAGGCGGGAGCATCGCCGGCCCGGGCTCCCTGGGCATCAGGGCACGCACAGCCTCCCCGTGTCCTGGACTGGAGGATATTTGCCGGGTTTCTGCAGGCAGAAGACCGCGTCACAGCTGGATGAACATGGTGAGTTACCGACAGCTTTGCCCACCGCTCTGCCCCCTCCCTGCACGTCAGTCCCCAGCCCCTCGCCCCGGGAGCGAGCAGCCAGCACCCCGCATACCCCGCCGCTGGCTGCACTTACATTT
>NW_008825262.1:53056-59706 GCF_000699105.1 Pygoscelis adeliae
GTGCATGTGAGTTGGCGAGCCCAGGCCCAAAGGAGCGGCTGCTCCCTGTCCCTAGCCCCCCGCAGCGTCCAGGCAGGGAATGATTTTACCCGCCTCTCTCAACACCCCGCTGTGGCTGTTGGACACAGCACTTGGCTATCCCCACGAGCTCTCGCTCCCACATTTCTCTGTGGCTTGCCTTGGGCCTCTCCCAGACCGGGAAGCAGACAAGTAAGGCAGTGTGTCTCGCAAGTCTGCTCACCAAGGGGAATGTGTCCTTCTGGAGCGCCTTATCCTCCCCCCCGCCCCGAGACGGGGCTGGTTCTTAGGCAATGCCTGCTCAAGAGCCCGGCGCCCCTGTCCCCCAGCGCAGCTCCCACTGCGGGACTGCCGGCCCCTCTGCTCAGCACAAGGGACATGCTCGGCTCAGCTTCCTGTAGTGCCTTTTGCAAGCGAAGCCATGGGCACCAAACCCCAGCCTGGCACGCAGTCCCTCCCTAGGAGGAAAAGGCTTCCTTAACAGAGGGCAGCCACGTATGGCCCAGCTCGCTGGGCACTGTAAAACGCTCCACCGGCGATGCACTGGGGCATCATCCCCTCGAGGGTGGGGAACTCGCTCCCCTGCACGGCAGCAACGGCTACACACACCCATGGGTTAAATCCCCTGCAGCCAAGGAGTTAGCCCCGGATCCGAGCACCCTGCACCCTTTGAAGCTGGGTTTCGCATAGGAACATCCCACCTTCCCTCATTCAGAAGCAGCTGGCACAGCTACTCAGTGCACCGCAGAGCCTTTCAGCCACACGCCGCGGAGGGCAAACGGCAAGAGTCCGACTGCACCCCGGCTGCCCAGGCCTGCTCAGATGGCGCGGGGGCAGAAGTTCATTGGGAGTCCGTGGCTCGTGGGCTGGCGTTTGCACAGCTGGAGTGCAGACTGGCCATAGCAGCATTAACATGCTTCCAGAGAATACGACAAGGGAGCTCAATTAGTTACGGTAGCCTTGAGTTCTGAAGGCAATCATGTGCTTCCACTCCACGCAGGAGCTGGCACAGCTCTTGCCTTGCTTTGAATTTAACCAGTGCAGCTCTTGCTTGTAGTGCGGTTTTGAGAGCAGCCCCTGGGGCAGCTCCAAGCTGTGAATCTGTTTGAAACTGAGGAGGTTCATGGACTGAAGAAAATGAAAAAAAAAAAATTTCAACAGTGGGCAATACCTTCTCTGTGTGGGAAGGCAGCCAGCACCGCAGCATCATCCCTCCCACCTGCGTCCACACCAGACCTGCACAGGGTTGTCAGAAAGGAGCCCGACACCAGACGACACGACGGGCACAAGCATGGGCAGGTTGTGGGCAGGCAGGGGCAGCTGCAGTGCCCCTCAGCTGCAGAGCCCCGGCCGTGCCACGCAGCCTGGGGGAGCTGTTGCGGCCAGGGCCCTGGGACCGTTCCCACAGGGAACCGTTAGGATCCCATTATCCAGGTCATGCCCGGCCCAGGCCCACGGTGACACAAGAGGTCAGCATGAGGAAGGACCGGCCCCACGTGCCCTCGGCTGGCTGTGCTGGAGGACGTAGGTGGTGTTTGGGAGCCAGCTGAGCTGGCATTACAAAACTCTCGGGGCTCCTGCCGGCACCGGGAGCCGCAGATAAGAGGCTTGGGGAGGGCAGCCGAGACGGGAGGTCCAGGAGACACGCTCCCCTTCCCCCCCTGCCCTCCTGCTCCCAGCAGGTCCCTGACTCCCTGGCTCCAGGAGCCGGGCTCCGTGCCCCCGGGAGCTGATCTGGAGCTGGGATCCCCTGGTAGCACTGCAGTGCCCTCACGGGAGCCAAAAAGACCCGAGGGGCTGTGCAGAGCCCATCCAGGGGCCGGGTGCTCCCCACAACTTGCCCAGGCTCGGCATCAGTGCCAGACGAGCCCGGCTGTTCGGAGAAAGGCCCCTGGCGTTTCCTCAAAACAGCCAGACGGCTGCATGCTGGGGCACAGGCACGTGCCCACAGCCCCGCCAGCACCGGGCAGGATCCGGTCCTCCCCTGCAGAGGTCACTTCTTGTTCCCGGGCTGGGGAGCAGCCGAAACTGGCAGCCCAAGCCATGCAGCAGGGCCATGATGGGGAGGCAACGTTTCCTGGCTGGGCGAGGGGCAGCGACAGCTGAGCTAGCAGCACATTAAATCCAAGCTATCTTTGTGTGTTAACCCACAAATAATTGTTTGGCACTTGCCTGTAAAATCCTGCTGGCAGAGTCTTTGTGCATGGCTAAACATGCCCAAACACAGTGACCCAGAGAGGGAGGGCTCCACCACTCCCTCCTACCAGCCTCGGGCTGGAGCGCGGCCCCGTTACAGCCTTACCGCATCCCTGGTCTCACCGCACCGCTGTTCTTCAAAGCCCCAACCTCCGAGCCCTGAGATTGCACAGGGGCCTCTGCTCTCATTTGGGACAACAAATGCGATCACCTCCAGCCCTCTGATGCCCAGGGAAAAGCGTGCTGCTCCCAAAGCTCAGCAGCCAAATGAGCAAAGGCTTCTAAACCCCAAACTCTCCTGAACCGTGCTCCTGGATCTGTGGGTTTCTTGCAGTGCCCATTGCTCACGCTGGGTACAGGCCCTGCAAAAAAGCTCAAGTCTTACCTGTTGTGGTGGAGTCCAGAAGCAACAGCAAAGGAAAAGAGCTCGCTCGGGGCTGGAAGGGCATTCAAGGGAAAAGCAAGCGTGCTGCTTTCCACAACCTCAGCAGGGCAGGAGCACGCTTTCAAACCGCAAGCTGCCGGAATGAAGCTCTCAACAGCGTGGCGCAAGCATGGCTGCAAAACAGGGCAATAGAAACGTACAGTGTCCACCTGAACCCCCCCCAAAGGGGCTCTGATCTTTGCCCAGCACCAACCCACCCACTGAGGACCGGGGCAGCTCCTTCAGCAACAGATGGCTGGTGCAGCTCACGGACTTTTCCTACTGCAGTTGGGCATCTCTCATACGAGAAGCTATTACAGGAAAATAATTTTGAAGAGGTCAAGTGGGATCAATTCATCACTTGCTCCAGCGCTGACTACTGCCGGGGCTGTGTTTGCTGTGTGTCCTAGCAGCGGCACAGCCCCTCCCTCCCCGCCCTGAGAGCACTTGTTCCCATGGGCCGGGCTGGTTTCTCCAGTGACTCTGCCAGTCTGTCGGGGAGGACTCGGGCTGTGCCAGTCGGTTTCTGACCCCGCGCTGGGTCAGCCGAAGAATATAACCGCTGTCGTGACATGTCTGGGCGGCACAGCCCTGCAGGCACATGTATTTTGACTCAGGGTTTCTTGGCACATCAGAAAGTGCCTCTTTCATAATTCCTATGACTTTTAAAGCCTCTGGTGCACTAACAGCAGTAACTCTATAACATTAATAGCTGGTTACTGGAATTGCACAGGTGGTGTCCACAGGAACAACACAGCCAGCGACCCCGGGTGAGAGCAGAGCCAAGTGTTATGGCACCAGGACGTGCCACCCCCCTGCTGCCACCTCCATCCCCAGCAGCTCTAAAGCAACCTCAGCTGTCAGTTGGGGCAGTTTCCCTGCTAATCCCTCCCGGTGGGCCCCGAGCAAGCCAAAGAGACAGCAGCCTCTGTGCCTGCCCAGGCTTAGCTGATCTTCCGCTTTCTCTGGGCTGCCCTCCTGGGGGCGGCTGATCATGTTAGCTCTGCACTTAGCATGGGAATCGCCACGGGGCCAGCTAGCCACGCTGCTATAGACCCTTCCCACCTGCCAGCTGCTTTTTGGCTGAAGTTTCAGCTCGGTAACTGGTTTTCCCCTCTGGTTTGCAGGATTTAGCCTCCGAGCAGCTGAATGGCGGAGGTAATACCCACAGGAGCTGGGGGCGCGGGTGCTGCCAGGCTGGGCCTGGCGACGCCGGGCCATGCTCCTCTGCGTTGCAGGTCCCAGCACAAGACACAAAGCCTCCACAGCACTGGACTCCTTCAAGCGGATTGGCCTCCCCATCCTGGCAGCGGTGCTCAGCCTCGCCTGCCTGGCTACGGTCGGGTTCCTGGGTATGGCTCCTGCTCTCCTCTCCCCCTCCTTTTGCACAGCCACGTCTCGGCAAACGCAGCTCTGGACCCAGGGCTCAGCCGGGACCGGCTCTGCCGCCTTCTTGCTGAGCCCCCAAGCGCAAGCCCCGAGCCTGCCCAGCACCACGAGCTCAGCGCTGAGCTCCCCCTTTCCCTCTAGTCAAGGTTTACCTGGACTACCACTACTTCTTCTGCAAACAGCCCCTGAAGCTGGTGTCACTGAAGCAGGTGTGTGACGGGCAGGTGGACTGTCTGGAGGGCGAGGATGAGGCCAGCTGTCCCCAGTGGGTCCCTGAGGGGCCACCAGCTGGGGGTGAGTCCAGGACACCCTGCTAGAGCTCTGGAGGGGCTGGGCTGCTGTGGCAAGCCTCCGCCTCCTAAAGTCACCCATGACAAAGCTGACTTTCTGTCTGCCTCCAGCCCGCGTTTCCAAAGACAGATCCATCCTGCAGGTGCTTAACAGAAACACCGGAGCCTGGTCCTGCATCTGCCACGACCACTTTGACCTGGTGCTGGCAAAAGCAGCCTGTGAGCAAATGGGCTACAGGAGGTACATGACTGCTTTCTCCACACCTCTCCCGCCTGCTTTATCTATCCCTCTCCCATTAATGCTCTTTTTGAGTGGGGCTTTGTTTACTTACAAAGCTCTCAGAGCTCTGCACTAATGGTTTCAGTCCATCCCCACCACGCAGAGTACTCTGTGTGTCCCTAGGAGCTGGCTGCTCTCTGTGCTCGAAGCCCTGGCAGCTTCCCATGTAAGCACAGTGTCCCCTGCTCTGTCCCCAGCCCACGGGCATCTCGCCCTGCTCCTGCCCCTCACCTCACCCCCACCTACTTGCAGTCACCCACGCAGCGGGGCTGCCCTACAGCTCCCAACAGCATGCGTGCGCTCACCTCACCAGAGCAGCCCCTCCTGAGGCACGTGCAGAGCTCAGCCTGGGTCCTCACTGTCAGTGGAGCTCTCCTGGGGAAGGGTATGTGGCACCACAATCCCCTTTTAAAGCCCCAGGAGAGCAGCAGTTGGCCGGAGGTGTGATGCTGGGCCAGGGCTGTGGGTGCTACACAAGTGTGGGCAGGGCTGGGTCCTTGCAGCTGTGACGAAGCTCCATGTCACCCACCTGTGTCCACCTCGTGTGCTGCCCTGCCCTGAGCTAGCGGCCAGTTTGCAGCGCTGCATTCAGCTAAAGCTGGTTAAAGCTGAGATGTGGGGAAATAGCTTGTTAGCCCTGCGGGTTTGGTATCAGCCCTGGATTAAGGGAGAGTTTGGGTTAAGTTAGGGGTATACTAGGGAGAAGATGGGTTCTGCTGTTTGAGCCCCTCTAGGAGCCTAACTGAGCCCAAGATGGTCTTTTCCAGTTCCAAAAAATCAGGGGCTGAGGCTTTGAGCACGGGCCCCAGATGTCACGACAGCAGGGACAGCCCTGAGGTCCCCTGGGAGCTACCTGCCCCACGCCTCCCTGAATAGCAGGGAGTAGTCTCCCTTCCTTCAATACGCTCCTATCCCTGGTCCTGAGCTCAGTGGCCAGTCGCCCCAGCCTGCCCCCGGCCCTTCAGGGCTGTGGCACTTCCCTCTTTTGGCATCCCTGTCCCAAGGAACCCCCTTTTTCTATGGGGTCTTTCGCTCACTGGCACAGGGTCCACATTCCCTTCCTAAGCTCCTGCTTTCTCCCTGTCTCACCAGCTCTTTGTTGGGGCCATGGGCAAACATTTAGGACCTATTTGTAAAGCTTCAGTCCCTAAAGTTTTAGAACGGGGTTATACCATCTTTGGCTCAGTCTGAGCCAAAACCGTCAAGTTTCCAGGCTCCTGGAGGTGCTCAGGCACCAGCGCCTGTCCTCTCCCAGCATCTGTGCCCTGTTGGTAGCGTGCCTGGGGCTGCGCACCCCAGGGTGCGCTTCCTGACCCGTGCCCCCCGTGTCTTTCAGCACCCCCACTTTCCGGGCGGTGGAGGTGGGTGCAGGGCAGCCTCTGCCTCCCCGCGAGGTCGTGCTGAGCAACGGCAGCCTCCAGATGCCCGAGCCGGGCAGGTGAGCGGTGGGGCTGTGCCGGGGTGGGCGCCGCGCCCCACCGCCGGTGGCCGCCGCGCCCCTCGCCCTGCGCGGGAGCCTGCCGTGCCTGGCCGGGGAGCCAGAGCCTCTCCCCCGCCAAATCCAGCCCTTTTCCTCCCTCTCCCAGGAAATGCCTCTCTGGGTCGGTTGTTTCGCTCTTTTGTTCCAGTAAGTATCATGATGCCGTTTGCACCTTGCGGGCACGCAGGGCCTCCTGCCACCGCTCCAGGTCCTCGTTCCTGGCACAGCCCCGTGTGCTGCGCTGCAGCCGCAAGAGCTCGGCTCTGGCCCAAGCCCTGGCCCTCCCCGGTTCCCTCACTGTTTGCATGAGAAAAGTTGGATTTAATTACTGCTAACCTTCTTGTTAAGCCAGTATAAACCTCCCAGAAATGAAACACCTAAGAGAGGCTTAACCAGCTGCCTGGGTGGGTTTGCTTTTGCTGATGAATTACCCTGATAAAACTAATCTGCCTGGTGGGCTGCAGGAGGCAAGGAATGCTTGAACCCATTTCAGCAAGCCTGGGGACAATGTGCAGAGAACAAAAGGGGGTGTGCCACGTGGGCCACGAAGCGGTGACATAGGTAGTGTCACGG
>NW_008825262.1:59996-60603 GCF_000699105.1 Pygoscelis adeliae
CAGCTGGGCCCTGACGGCAGCACACTGCTTCAAGTGAGTCGGCGACCTCCCCGCTGCAGCGCACTGGTCAGCCAGCGCCGACGTGCCAGGGCTGAGTCCTTCTGGGTTTAAGCCACTTGTTGCTTAAATGTCTCGTGATTGACACGTCGGCGCAGGGCTTTGTGCCCCTCGGTCCAATGCAGCTGACCGATGCTGAGCAGGGCAGCGTGTAGGCAGGGCTTTGCAGCCTGTCCTCACAGCAAAGTCACGGAGGAGAAAGAGGGAAGCAGTAACAGACATGTCTGTGCACAGGAATAACCCCATCATTCAGAGCTGGCGCGTGAAGGCCGGATCTGACCTCCTCTCAAGCACCGCCACCCTCGCTGTGGAGAAGGTCTTCCTGGCTAAGGTGATGCCCGCGTCTCCCAAGGACAATGACATTGCCCTGGTGAAGCTGCGGTCTCCCCTGCGTGTCTCAGGTGAGACGTGGCACACGCCTCCTTGGAGCAAGAGCTCTCAAAGGCAAAGGTTGCTAGGCACCGAGCAGTGCTGCGGAGAGGGCCATGCGTGAGCGGTCCCTTACCGAGAGCGCAGCGGGGAGCTGGGTGCCCAGCCGGCACGCGGCCCC
>NW_008825262.1:61510-71331 GCF_000699105.1 Pygoscelis adeliae
TCGGCAGCTCTGCGCAGAGGGGAACCGCACCGGCAGAGCGCAGCGTTGCTGCAGGGCAGACTGCGGGGATGAGGCTGCGGGGCTGCAGCCAGCCAGCCCCCTTGGGCTCTGCACGGGAGCTGAGCCAGCTCCTTAAGGACGTGACTCTTTGCCTCCTGGTTTCGGTTGCCCTTTCAAAGCTTGCAATTTCTTCTCTCCCTCTATCTCCTTCCAGTCAGAGCTCTGAGACCTGCCGGGACAGTTCCCTCCCCTCTCCCCAAGCCTCCCTCCCCGACCCTACACGCTTGGCTGTCTCGGCTCTGGCAGCAGCTGGGAAATGGATCTCAAGCCACGGAAGGTGAGCGGTGTCTCCCGAACCCTCGTTGGCAGGCTGTGATTTAGCACGCCAGGGGCCAGCCAAGGAGGCAAAGGGTGGCTCGGAGCGATGGCCACCGATACCGTGAAGGAATCTGACCGGCTCAAGCTCCCTTCCGGAGAGAGATTAATTTATTGCCCTGTGCCGACCCTGCTGTGGCAGGAAGACTCCTGTGGGGCGAAGCTGCTGTTTGCTCACTGCTGTTATACAGAGAGAAACGATGTTTGTGCTGTAGAGTATCCCCATTAAAAGGAAGTATTTGTTTTTTCACACAGCCTCTGAAGGCTTTGTCCCTCTTGCTCGCAGGGCTATTTTGCGCAATACCCTGCGCTATATGCCGGAGCTGCTTTCCCAGCGCAAGGCAGGGTTTATTTGCTGGCTGTTGTGAACAAGCCGTTCCTGCGCACAAGGAAGAAAGTGCTGCGTGCACTCGGCCACTCAGTCAGACAAGCTGATCGGAACGGGGTCCATTTAAATTATTGTAAACAAACAGGGACATCAGGTGTTATTTTAAATCAACTTTTTCTGGCGTAGCTTCAGCCCCAGTAGAAATCAGGGCCATTCCCGTGCAACGTGGCAGGGAGGGATCCTGCTTTCCAGGCAGCTGCACTCAGAGAGCCTTTTGCGCTGGGAAATACCCTCAAGCACCCTGCAGACACTGCCCCTCCGAAGGCGGCACTACAGCCCCGGCCTGCCCGCAGATGGAGACGTTTCCTGCCCTGTCCCGTGGCCCGCAGCGGGCTGTCTCCCCGGCTCCAGGCACCCACAGCCCCTGAGCTCGAGCGGGCAATGCACACTCGTGGGCACTGGGAAGCAGCACCCAGCCCTCGCCCCGGGGTGTCCAGGAGGGAGCAGCAGGACGCAGGCAGAACGGCGGCAGTCATCTGCCGGGGACGAGCAGCTACAGGGAACGGACGCAGCCCGCGCTGGGCACACAAGCGAAATGCTGCTGCTCTTCGCCTTGGCGCAGGGCTTCCAATGCAGGGTTCCCCCCCCAGGGGTTCATGGCAAGCCTAAATAGACACCCACAGCAACCCACACTAGACCGAGTTTCTCTAGTAAACAAACTTTATTTCATTCAAGGCAAAGCTAACTAAACCTCTACAGTGCAAAAATGTGCTGTTAGTCATCACACAGCATGTTGTACACATCCTGTGTTTATTCGCAGGTATCTCCTACATGTATTTATACATGCTTATACACATACGCGTCTGTCGCAGCACGCACCTCCGGCAGGGCCTTCTGCCCCGCAAAGCCTCTGCAGAACCCCAAAGCCCTTGTGACAGCAGGGACCCCGCAGGAGCTGGCGCAAGCTCCCAAGCCAGCCCGCTCCCCCAGAGCCCCCTGCGCTGCGCACAGCACCTGCACACATATGCATATAGGGAGAGTTACATTTCAAAAACTGGTTACGTTGACTTTTTCCATCAAGCCAGAGGAATAATCCATGCATAGTACAGCATTGCATATCCTGTGGTAAGTGGAACTGTGTCCAGATACTGTCTAAAAAAGGCGAACAGGTTAGGACAGCTAAAAATAGTTCTTTAAAAAAATCCCTTCCCTCACTGTCCTCTCCCACGGGAGGTCTCCTCCAAGGATGGGCTGGGGGGTCTCTTGGGGCAACTGGGAGGTCTCGCGCCTTCCTGCCCAGACTCTCATGCGTGACCATGGTATGTTAACAATACTTTGCATTTACAGAGTGCCTTTCGCCCCAGGATCTCAGAGCACTTTGCAAAGCGATGCAGGGAGCCTCACATCTCCTGTGAGGTAGGTCAGATTTACTGTCCCCATTTTACAGCTGGGGAAACTGAAGCACAGAGGAGTCAAGTGATTTGCCTGAGGGTCCCACGGATCCTCAGAGAGGGGACCGGGATCCCAGGGACCTGACTCCCACTCGCCCATCTAACCAGCAGCTGAGGAAACCTGCCTGGGGCCAGGTGCCTGTACCTGTCTCCTGTCCCAAATGCAGGGCCCTGCTCCAGTGGGTGCCCCTGAGCTCAGCCCGGGTGCGGCCGCACCTCGAATACTGTGTTCAGTTTTGGGCCCCACCGCCCCCACAAGCGGGCAGGTGGGGTCCGACCTCTCCCACAACGGTCTCCAGAGAAGGCAGCACCTTTCCTTGTTTGCCTTGCCCAGCAAATCCTTGCCTACTTTCCACTCCGGCCCCTCTGTCAGGGTGCAAGCCCCCCCAGCCGGGGAAGTCAGGGCTCAGCTTTGATTCCCAATTTCGAGTGGGGACGGGGGAGCTGCCTCTCCTGCAACTTCAATGGCAGACACCCACAAATAAAGGAGAAAAAAAGGAACAAATCACATTGTAAAGGACATTATCAACTTCAGTTGTAGGATCAACTCAGTCCCTTCATGTCTCATGTCCTGCTACAGCCCTTGGGAAGCGGGCTGGGATGCCCGAGTCCCCGCTGCAGGGTACCCTTTGCAAAGACCCTCTGGCTTTCTGTGGCACCCCTCATCCGAGGATCTCAAAGACTTTACAAATGTTAGCCAAGGAAGCCTCACAACAACCCCTGTGAGGTAGAGCAGTATTATTATCCCCATTTTACAGATGGGGAAACTGAGGCATGGAGAAGCAGAGCGACTTGCCCAAGGTCACCCAGCGGGCCAGTAGCAGGCCCGGGAGCGGGCTGGCGCAGCCCTAGCCCGGCTCTCCTCGCCAGGGCTTGACTGTGCTCCCTCCCTGCATCGTGGATGGAGTGCCACAGTTTTCCTCAGGTGAAAGGGAAACGCAATCAGCCGTTTTCCCACTGGAGTCTAATATAAAAAGTACCCACGTAACGAGTTAAGCCTTGGCGAGCCAGCATCAAAAGCATCGCTGCTCTGAGTGCCGAGCTTTAAAAAGAGGGGAGGAGGAGTAAGAGCAGCAGCAGCAGCACAAACCCAGGGAGTGCCCCACAAGAAGGCCGGGAGAAGCAGCCCCTCGCTGCCCCCGGGGGATGGCCTACGCACGGGCAAAGCGGGTGCCCCTGCCACGCTCCTGCTGCGGGCCAGCAGCGACCCCGGGACACGGCCAGCCCCGGCCACTGGTCCCCCCAGCCCTGCCACGGGAGGACCCGAGGCACCTGGGGGCCAGCCTGCCCCGCGGGAGCATGGCACCCAGGCCCTGCTGGGAAGAGATGACAGCCCTGACAGCAACGGGCCTTTCACTGATTCGGTTCTCAAGTGTGCTTAACAGGAGAGCTGAAGCCAAGCCCTGTCGCGACAGCCCTGCTTCCTCTCTTCCTCCCACGCTTGCCTCAGGTGCTGGGCCCATGAGAAATGCAGCGAAGGCAGGAGCCTCTACCTCTACGGCGAGTTTTGTGCATCCTTGCTCTGCTCCAGAAACCTTCTGCATGAGGCCGGCTTCCCTCCTGCCTGCTCCAGCTCGGCATCGCCAGAGTCGGATGAGAAGCCCCAAGCTCCTCGCAGCCTCTACCCCCCAGGCACGCTGGGATCTCGGCCACCCACCACCCCGCACCACCGGGAGCGCACTGAACACGGCACAGCACCCACCTGGCTGCAGACCAGGGTACTCCCCAGCACCCGGCCCCTTCCCTGCCCGCCCGGCACCCTCTTGCCTTCACTCAGAGCAGAGCAGGCGGCTCCCTCTGTCCTGGCGGCATCCCAGTCCGAGTCCGCAAGAAGCTCCCAGTCCCCACGGCAGCCGAAGTCTTTTCCGAGAAGCAGTGCAGGTTGCAGGCACGTGTGTAATAGAAACATGTCTCAAGCGTTTGGAAAGAAAACAAAAGGGAAAGGCTTGTCCCCCTGCCCACCCTCCCACGCTGCTGGGCGGGCTGGGGCTCGGGGCGCCGTTGCTTCATGCCTTTGGTGGTGCTTTTTGTTCCGCCTTGGAGCCGGCCAGGCCGTTCTCGGTGTTGTCGTTCCCTGACGAGCTCACGAGACACTCCTTCCTGGAGGAGAGCACATGGCCCGCTGCCAGCCCCCAAAAAAAAAACAGCCCCCAGCACCCCCCAGCCCCTCTTGCCACGACCCCGGCCCCATGCAGCCCTGCCCCACGGCGGCACCCACCCAAGGGTGCCGCGACCGGCACCCGCACTCACTTCCCATCTTGAGTCTTCTTGATGATGAACAGGACAACCCTCTTGATGAGCATGAAGAGGATGAGGAGGCCGATGAGCCCCCCCACAACGCCCGCGATGATGAGCGTCACAGTGTTGTCTGCCTCCACCACTGCAGGAGAGAAGGTGCTGAGGGGCCTCAGGAGGGGAGCAGGGAGCTCCCAGCTGCATGGCCCCCCCAGAAAAGCAGCAAAACCCTCCACCAGTCACCGGCCCACAGCACAGAGGGGCACGAGGCCACGCCTTGCCCTTCGGGGATGCCAACTATCTCCAGGAAGCCAGGAGACCCCGTGCACTGCCACAACCGTGAGCCAAGGTGGGGTCAGCCCGGCTTTGCATCCCCACCGCCCCAGTGCCACTTGTGGGACACGGGACCCCCGGCTGGCACTTACTCTTCTGGACCACCGTGAGGAAGATGGTGGCGTTGTGCTGCGCGTTCTTCTCCTTGGGGTTCCTGACGTGGCAGGTGTATTTCCCAGCATCGCTGAACTCCACATTCTTCAGGACGATGGAGATGTTGTTGTCCTTCCCGGTCGTCGAGCCGACGAACTCGACCCGTGGGTTGCGTCCCACAAGGTAGGGTTCCGAGGCTTTGCTCTTTATCTTGCCGTGGTAAATCTGCAGAGGCAGGGATGCAGGATGCGGGGTCAGCTGGGCTCCCGACAACCCCAGGTGACAGAAAGGCTCAAGTTCTCCCTCCGGTGCCCTGCCCCACCTCTGCATGCACAGATACGCACGGCCAAGCGTCCCGGCACACCCCATTACAGCAGGAACGGCCGCGGAGGGGGACCCGATGCACAGCCCGCTGGGAAGCAACAGATCAGTCTCCCTTGCCCTGCAGCAACGTTACAGACCGTGCAAAAGATGGGAGAACCCCAGGGCAAAGACAATCTCTTTGCTCTAGGGTCATCCAGGGCTGGCCAGCCTGCGAGGACAGACCTGCTCTAAACCAGCCCTCCTGCTATGGAGTTGAAGAGCAGAATATTCCTAGCAGGAAGCAAATCTATACCTTTAGTATTTCGGAGCAAGCGCAGGAGGAGAAAATTAACCAGATTTTGCCCGAAGTGCAGCCTTGCACCTGAACAGCCAATTTATGACCAATTTATGAAAAGAAATGAGCCTGTGGAGAGCAGAAATTCCAGAACAGCTCTGTGCCAAAAGCACAGCTGTGCCAGGGTATTTGAGTCACCCTGTTTGCACAGCCCCGTCCCCCCAGAGCTGGAGACACTCAAAGGGACAGGCATCCTGCAAGAGGAGAAAGGGAACCCCTTGAGAACTGCAGTGCTGGTCTGCACTGTGAAAGTACAAAAGGACCTGCCAGGAAAACAGAGGCAAAGCCCAGAGAGGCACCCACCATCTCTGTCGAGTTGAAATACCATGTGAAGACCAGGTCCTGAAAGCCTATGCAGGTGGTGAAGGTGCAGGGCAGCAGGACATTGGAGTTATTCAGAGCCATCACAGTGTTGGTCTTCCCCACCGACACCTCCAAGGCGAAGGCGATGGCGAAGACATGCAAACCTGGCGGGGAGAGGGGAAGAGAGAGTGAGGACACAGCGCTGGTACGCAGCCCAGCCTGCTTGCAGCCCAGTCCTTCCCGGGGCTGTGATGCAGCCCGGCCCGCTGCAGGGCTCTGCTGCAGACGTGCAGCCTTGGGGCAGATGGAGCAGGGAGAAGAAAGGTGCGTCGGAGGGACCACTTCTCCGCCCCTACAGCCCGACCTCTGGCTGGAGCATCAGCCGCAGTGGGGATCCCCTCCCAGGGGGCATGCGGAGGGCAGTGGGACTCAGCCATCGCTCCCGCTAGGTCCCGCTCCCGGCTCTGCCGGGGGCCCACGGCATCCTCCTCCTCCTCGCAGCCTCAGCACAGGGGGCACGAGCCCAGCTCTCCTCCCCTCCCAGAGCCCAGGGATGGGTTTGTTACCCCTCGTCCCCTTTGGCACGGCAGGCTGCCATGGCAGGAGCAAACATGCCTGTCCCTGGCCTCAGGACAGTTCGGCAGAGATAGGAGACCTGCTCCTGGAGGAAGGGCAAGGGCTGGCTGGCACCCACAGAGACAGCGTGGATTCAAAGGGAACCATAATATTACCACGAATAAAGTATGCAAATAAAAGCCCTGATTTGCATGTTATCCACAAGGCCTTCAGCTAAACGTTAAAGGGGGGAAAAAAGCCCAAAGCAAAGCAGAGCTCTCTGTTCTTCAAGCAGCGAGTTTGAGCACTAATTAGCATTGCTGTTCTGGACGCCTGCCACTCCGCCCGTCCCCCACCCCAGCCACAGGCTCTCTCTCGGCGAGGCAGCACAGCAGGCTCCTTGCAGCGCCCGTGCAGACCTCCGGAGCGGCACCCCCTCACGCCTGCCTCGCAGAGAGCTTCACCTCCCACTGTAGCTGGCAGATGACCTTCAAATTGCAGAACGTAGCTCTCCCGCTCCTCTCCTCCCCGTTAGCAGGTAGAAATGCATCGAGGAGCAGGTACGAGCCCAGCTGCAAGAGCTGAGGGCAGGCCTGGAACCTCCCAGGGTCCCACGCAGGGGACTGACATTGCACCCCTGTGCACCAGGCTGGGCCAGCAGTGTCCACACGAACCCTTTCCTGGGGGCACAGGGATGCTTTGCTTCAGGCCAGGGGAGCGGCCCCGCTCCCCATCCCCATCGCACCGGGGCCTCGTCCCGCTTGTATGACGTGGTATGGCCAAGAGGTGATACAACCCGGCAAAGCATTGTCCTCCCCCTTCCTAGACCTCAGCCACCAAAGGGACCCAGCCATCCCTACAAAGCTTTCCCTGGGCACTCTGACAACCAAAATACAGCGGGGACAGCTCCTCCCAGAGCTACAAGCTGGTCCCCAGCTCCACTGACGCCTTAACTTGGATACCCTGCCCTCAGCTTCAGATTCGAGTCTCCGCAGCCGCTTCAGCTGCTGATTTATTCTCCCACACGTGCCCCTGCTAACAACTCCCCCAGCACGTCGCAGCCCAAGCCAAGCCTGAGAGCCCTGCATCCTGGGCTTCGGGCCCTGCTGCAGTGCTGCATTGCAAGCACTGCAGGGAAGGAGTTACTTAACTTTACAAAGAAGCACTTTTCATTTTGCTTGAGAGGCTTTAGCTAACGTCAGGGAGTGGTTCCCACCAGATGGAGGTCTCCTGCAGTTGTCAGGCTCAAAGACCAGCCCTGGGGATGCTACAGAGCGGACTTCACAGCCGGGAGCGTCCCGGGGGAATCATGCTGCTACCTGGAGTAAGGCTTAGCGGAGGGATGCCTGGCTCTGCAGGTATGCCTGAGCAGGCACGGTGCTGCAAGGGGACAGTTACTTACAGGAAAGACGATTCCTTGCAGCTTGTAACACTTTTAATCCTGTCTGCCACCGTTATAATGTCATGAACGTAATCTGAATTGAATGTGTGGAGTAAATGGAGGCTGATCTTGTTCCTGTCATGCTGTGGTCTCAGGAAGACAGTGATATGTTACCGCTAAATAAAGCACAGAGGAAAACACGTTGGGAGGCTGGGAGATTACTGACTGAACCTGCCACACTAGCTGCCACCATTACATTTCCGTGTGGCCAAAGCTGCTGCACTTTGCACCACCAGAGCCCCGACATTCAGGGTGCAGGGCAAGCCCCTCCCGGGGGCTCCAGGCTACCTCCCATGCCTGCAGACACAAGCTTTCCTGAAGAGACAGGGAAAGGGGACCAGGGAGCAGCCACTCTTGCTGCTGCCAGAGCCTTGGCTGCCTGCTCTTTGCTCTTGCAGAGGGTGAGCACCTGGGCTACCCCCCCCCGTAATGAGGGGCCCCAGAGCCACCGAGCTACGTGCAGTAGTGCTGGGTGTGCAACCCAGGACCCAGCCCCAGCGACAGCAGCGATAGCCTTCCAACCCAGGCCAGGGCAAGCCTTTCCCCCCACGGGCTGCCGGCAGCCCCCCGCTTTTCCTGCAGCCCGTCAGGAACCCGGTCTGGGAACCACTGCCCCAGTGGAAAGGGCACACGGGACGCCCCCGCCTTCTGCGAGAAAGCTGCTCCATAAAAACTTTCATTGCCCATAAAAATCAATGTGACCTCCTGGCACAGACAGCATGCCATGCCTGGCGGGCTGGCCAGGCTCCTCTCCACCGAGGTTAGAAGGGAGGAGCTCCCAGGCCACCCTGAGCCCAGGAAGATGTGCTCTGGTACAAGACACCTGGGCCTCACCCTTCCTGCAGGCACCGATGGAAGAGGCTGCGCTGTGCCTCCCTGGTGCAGCCAGGAGCCCACCGCCCATCCCCGCAGAGCCCGCGAAACGCACAGACCCAGAGAGACCTGCCCAAAAACTCTCCCCTTCCCACCCCCCCCTCCAGGCTCCCAGCCCACCTGAGCAACCTGTGGGACAAGGTTCCCACCCCCACGCCCTGGACCCCAGACCCCCAAGTGCCCCGGTCTCCAGCGTCTCCGAGTCTCTCCTACCACCCCACTGCCAGCCCCCATGCTGAAAGCAGCTTGCACTGCATCTGTCTGAGGAGGCACTTTCAACCAGGGACCAGCACCCAAATCCTGCAGGGAGCCCGGTACTTACATGTCTTTTCGTGTCGCCAGCTCACTTAAAACAAACTTAAGAACTATGCCCTCTAAAACGCCTCTCAAGGGAGTTTCCCAACAGCAAGCGCTGCAAAGGCAGCCCTTGGTTCCAGGCTCTCTCTGCCCGTCGACACAAGGATGACCTACACAAGCAGAAGTGGAGCCAGTGCGTGAGGGCTGATGCAGGTGGCTTGGAACCAGCGCCAGGGGCTGCAGCGGGGAGGGGAGGGGTGCAAACTCCCTCCTCCACCCTGCAGCTGGGGGATCTCAGGCATCCCCGGACACAGGTCTGGGCGTCATGCTCCACGCAGCGGCCCTGCAGTATGGGTTCCTCCGTGCGCTGGGGAGAAGCGCATGCAGATGGTTGTTTTACAAAATGAACTGTAAAAAGAATGACCTGTCGGCGGGCGTGCTGGCGGCTGCGTTGAAGCAGTGCATTGCTTCCCTACGGCTATTTCCCTGGTTCACGTTAGCAGGCAGGTAGCAGTGGTCCCTGCTCACAGAGCAGCGGAGCGGTGCAGGGCAAAGCGGGATGCAGCCGCAGTGCTCACAGAAGAAAGCTCTGGCGATGTGAGCGACTGATGCAGGCAGGGCAGGGGGCTGGAGCCAGGACTTCGGAGTCCGCTCTCGGACTCGGCTGCGAAGTCACCTTGGACAAGTCACTTATCCTCAGTGCTTCGGACTCTCCGTCTGCAGAGCAGAGATAACTGCATTAGCGCCCGTGGACGGGAAATTCATCCGAGCAGCAGCAGCGTCCGATCCCTTGCGGTGCAGGCAGGCCAGATGCAAAGCAGCCGAGCGCGAAGGGAGGGCGACTTAGCGAGGGTCACCCCGCCTCGGGAAGACGCGGGG
>NW_008825262.1:72275-73220 GCF_000699105.1 Pygoscelis adeliae
AGGCAGACGCCAGACAGCTCCGCAGCCGCAGACGGGGATGCAGAGCCAGACACCGATGGGCAAGGCTGCAGGGGGAGTCCGCCCGGCGCCAAAGGGAACACTTTGAAAACTTATTTTTCTCACTCTGAGCTTGTTCCTCGGTAATTGCCTGCACACAAGTTCACATCTCCGCCACCTTCTCCTCACCGTCGCATCCATTAGACCTAACCTTCAGCAGACCACATCCAAAAAGGTGGCGGTAGGGGCCCTCTAATAGAGGCCTCCGATGACGTGGTGTGCAAAGATAGAGCTTCACCTTTGCGCCCAGGTCCATTAGACGACCAGACCCCTGTGCGAAGCAGCAATTTGCTGGAGGTGACGCATTCTGAGAACAGGCATGGCGGGAAGGGGGGGGAGGAGGTGCTGCCGTGCTCACGGCGCAGGAACCGCACTGACTGTTTCTCTGGGCTGCAGTCTTTGCTTGGCACAAGGCACGTGTCCCGGCAAAGCTCACCCCAGGGGCCGAGCGAGGCTGTACCTCCTTTGCTGGGTACAGCACTACAGCATGGCTTCCCTGAACAGGATTGCTTCTTTTTGGGTGTGAGAGCAGTTCGCCCGCAGGGATGCTACCCAGGGCCCTGCCTGCACGTCCAGGGTGCCACGGCCTGTCAGCTCCAGGGCACTTTGAGAGACTCCTCAGCCCCACTCCAGCCCCCTTTGCAGCTCAGTCTCCTTCCCATCTGGCCAGGAACATGAAGCAGGAGGGAAGAGGGAAAGCAGGAGGCTTCACAGGACACAGGGGCATCCCAGGGGACCCTGAGAGGATGCCAGCAGTGCCTGTGGGTTGAGGAGCTAGGGCTGCAGAGCTGGCAACAGAGTCAGGAAAAGTACAGGCAGCGCTGGCAGCCGGCGCTGCAGGAGCGGTGTGGAGAGTACTGCTGATGCAGCAGAAGGTGTCTCGGCGGG
>NW_008825262.1:73558-78333 GCF_000699105.1 Pygoscelis adeliae
CTGGACCCTCCAGCACCCTGCAAGCAGGACCACAGAGACCTGCAGCACTGGGGACCTGAAACAGTAACACCCATACCCTGGTGCAGGGAAAGGCCATTACATGTGGAAGACTCCTTCCCAGGATGCTCAGGAGGTATCTGTCAAGTTTGCTTCCAAAAAGGTGGGTGAAGTTGGGATGGGTTTGGCCAAATTGCCATTGTGAATCCCCCCAGCAGAGCCCTAAATCCTTTTGGAGACAGGGAGGTTGGGAACAGCAGCACCACGCAGCTGGGAGGGTCGGCCAGTAAAGACAATGGGGCTCCTGTAGGCACTGGCACAAAACGGGTGTGCTGGGCAGGCGGGTACCCAGCTTCTTCCATGATGACGTTCCCCTGCGGCCACTATCTCCCTGCTGAGCATCTCTGCAGAGGCAGGGGTCTGTGTGCCCTGCCAGGGAGAGGTGGCAAGCCTGGCACTGTGCTGCCTCTTCCCGCTGCCCGCCCGGGGCCAACTGTGCCCTCCTGGCCACGTGTCCCTAGGGCTCAGAGCGGGATGCTGCCTGTCACAGGAGCCTGATGGAGCTATCACACTTGGCAGCTCTGACCGGTCTCCTCGGCCGACTGATCTTGTGAGACATCTGCCGCTGCTGTGGGCCTGGGAAAGGCTCTGCTCTCCTGCAGCCCAGCCTCGGTGAGCGGTGTGTGCCACGCCTGGGAAGGGCACTCATGGCAGCCAGCCCTGGGATTTTGGCGTGATGCTGAGATGTCCGGCATGGGACCCAGGAACACTGCGGCTCAGCGGAAACTTGTTTTGCTGAGTCCAGCACAAGGCTGCTGTGTCTGGTTTCAGGGAAGGCGAGCACCCTCTGCTCGGACACCCTCACCTCCTCGGGGGGACAGGGAGAAGGGCTCAGGGGTCCTGCCAGCTGGCTCGCAGCCTGCCGGGGGGGTCACAGTGGCTGCCAGGCCACTGTGTACCTCTCACTCCCTCTCACCTTGCACTAATGGAGCTGGGAGGGTTAAAATCCCAGGCTACTCTCCGAGGAGGGCTCCTGCTTCCCTCCACGTGGGTACCGAGAGGGGTAGGGCTGAGCAGAGCAGTTGGGCTGCAGCCTCCCAGCTCAATGCAGCAGGCGCTTCGCTGGCCCTGGCTGCCCTGTAGCGTCTTGCCGGGGCAGCCCCGGCCTCATTCCCGGCAGCAACACGAGGACAGCCCCAGGCCCCTCCCAAACCTCCCAGAGCCAGGGGATGCTGGGCTCCCAGACCAGGAGCAGGCAGAGCCCTCCTGCCGATGGAGGAGGTGGCGATGCGGGAGCGGAGCTTCCCATCAGCACCTTATATTTACTGCAAGGTCCTCTGGCTGTGACCTTTAAAAGACAAGGTGGCCTGGCAGCCCGGGAGCTGGCAGCGGGCAGGAGGCGCTCGCAGTGATCAGACACTCTGCAGGACTGTCCTGGCTGGGCCAGGCACGCCGGGCTGGGAGCTGAGCGAGAGGTCCCGGGCACACAGACTGTGGGTGAGTGCTTGGCTGCCTTTGTCATTCTCAGCCCTTCCTTGCCTGCAGCTCTCCCTCGGAGCAATGCTTTCCCCTCTCCCTGCCTCCTTCTCCCTGCGCAGAGCTGTCCTGCCCGCTGCCTCCTCGGCACCTGCCAGCAGAGCTGGCTGCCCTCCAGGGAGGGCAGGTTCCTCGCCCCCTTTCACGGGCCCTTTAATACGAGCAGAGAAACAGGAGCAGTGTCCCCAGGCAGCCACTGCAGAGGCATCTGCAAGAAACACTGAGGCAGCCGTCCTGTGTCCCAGGAGAAAGTTTCTTCTTGACCAGGCACAGCCTGAGGCCACTTCTGCCAGACCCTCCCCTGCCCCGGCTCCGGCTCTCCCGGTGCTGCCCTTCATACCCCTCAGCTCCCCAGAGTTCACTGCCCCAGGCTCTCCCCTTTTCCAGGTCCCCCCTCTTTACATCCCGGCCAGGGAAGTAGGCGGCATCGCAGGTACAGTGGCTCTGGGCTCCCACCGAGGCACCCCAGCAGTTCCCCGTGGCTCTCTGCACAGCACTGAGCAGAGGTCTCCCCAGCACAGGGAAGGCCCCCCGCCATCTCCCGACCTGCTTTCTTGCTCTTCAACATCTCTAATCCCACCTGGACAAAGGAAATTTATGTGGTCTGTAAAAGTGACCATCCCTGGTTCTGGAGGATCTCTGAACCCCGGGGCTGGGGGGGTGTTGCAGTCACTGCCCTCGGTCCGTTGCGGTGATGAAAACTCATCTTCGTCGTGTCCCGTGGGGCTGTCCTCCGTGATCCCACAGTGCCTGCCTTCCTCAAGAGTTTCTTGCCAGCGACTCTCCCAGAGGCGTCCCCAAACTGCCAACCTGTGGGTCCCCCATCCCCTTTGCCTATGGCTGTATTCAACCCTCGGTCAGGCTGACTCCTGAAGCTGGGTGGGTAGATAGCCGCGCGTCCTCCTCCAGAGAGCTGCTCCTTTCTGCAACGGCAAAGCTGTTCCTTGCCATGGGCCAGGTACAGTTTGCAGCCTGGCCGGGCTGTACCCCCCAGCGCAAGCCCGGCCGCTGTAGGACGGTGTCACTGGAGCTTTGGATTTTCCTACCCTTCCTCCAGGGAGGGAGAGGTGCCCGCGGGGAGGCGGGAGTTTTCCACAGAGTTAACCCCGCAGGCACACAGCGAGGTGTGCAGGGCGCAGCGCCCGGGCCAGGCAGGCGGCACGTGGAAGAGCTGAGACTGCTGGTGCTGCTCACTGTCACCCTGCTGCTCAGAGCAGCAGTAGGCTGAGTGAGGTGGGGTCACTGGGGAGTGGGTAAGGCAGGGCGGGCAGGCAACATTAGCCCAGGAAAGAGGTAGTCTCCGTACGTGCGTAGGGGCGGTGTGCTGGCCAGACCTTGCTTGTGTGCAGATTTGGGATGCGCAGGCATTCGGCGGCCCGGGTGGAAGGGCAGCTGGGAGAGGCACAACTGAGGGCGGCTCTCAGAGCTCCCCTCACCCTCATGTCTCCACGGTGGGTAAATTGATGGATGTGCCTATTAACTGTGCCCCAGTCGCGCTGCGTGGCGTTGCTGGATTACTAAGCCGGAGAGCAGCCCGGTTACGGGTGTCGATCACCCGGTGCGTACCCTGGGCTCCGCTGGAGCCTGCTGAGCCTCACCTGCCGTGCCCCAAGCAGCCACCGTCCCCAGCTCTCTACAGAGCAGAGGTAGGGAAGTCGGCAGGGCGCAGCTCCCTGTAGCACAGCTGGAGCCCCCGCAGTGCCCACGGAGCACCCCTGAAATCTCGGTGCGCGAAGACTCAGGCAGCACCGGCCACTCTCCCGCCCCCAGCACTGCCCTGCCTGCACCTGGCTCTGCAGCAGCTCCCGGGGACTGAGCTGCGGAAGCGCAGGCTGCCCTGGGCTCCCTCAGCACCCAAAGCAAACCTGCTGCCACAGCGGGACCGAGCCCCAGGCACACAGGAGCCTTTTCATCCCCCTGCACAGATGCACAGGCAGAGCAGAGATGAGGGCCCCTGTCCTGCCCCTCCAGCAGGCAGCAGCACAAAAGCATCGAGTGCAAAGTTTGCATTTTGTTGTTCTTTTGTTTGTTTAACCGTACAAAGAGCAATAAAAACATCCGACACTCAGCAGAGTGTTTGGCAAAAGAAACCCATCAGAAGGCGCAAACCCAAAACTATAGTCACGACCGATAACAGCGCCTCCTGTGTGTATATATATATTTGTAGAGATTCTCTCTGTTGTGTACAGCTATGTACATACAGATGCATTGGCAAGTTGCAATCCAAGGATAGTGCATGAAAGAAATGAAAGGCAGATGCAAGACTGGTCATGTGCAACAGTCAGAGGCCTTTGGCCGCAAAGTTGCCAGCTCAGTCCCGCGTGGAGCCGCTCACAGCCCAGCTTTGAGCAGCAGGCGGTCCCGGGGAACCAGCCTTGCGGCCGGCTCCCCACCGGCACTGTACGGGGAAATCCATCCAGCGTGGGCGTAGGGGTGCACGGGGGCAGGCAGCCTCAGTCCAGCCCTCCCTGGGCAGGAAAGGCCGTGGGAGAGGGGGAAGCCACACGACGAGACACGTGGTGAAGAGGGCACACGGGGCCAGGGCAGAAAGCGATGGGGGCAGAGCAGGGAGCGCATGGCCATCCCTTCATCCCCCGGGGCCTAACGGCATTGCCCATGGCGCTGCCGGGACGGCACCCGTGCAGGGATGCGGCAGCGCTGGGCGGCAGGTGGTGTGGCGAAGGTCTCCCTTCTCCCCTGGCAGTGCTGCTTGTGGGTGACGGGGACCTCCGTCACCGGGCCCTGGGCAGCATCCCCTGGGGCTCCGTGCACTGCCCCTCTCCTGTCCCATGCCCCGCCTGCCATGGGAGAAGAAAAGCCGGGGCACGGTGCAGCAGGGGACACTTCCCTGGGTCATTTTCCCTGTCTGACCCGCAAGAGGCCCCAGGGCGAGCTCCCTGCGTGCTCCAGCCAGCACAGCTCACCTGCCAAGTCTGGCGCAGGAGGCAAGGGGCTTGCCCGAGGCCAGGCGGCTAGCCCAAGGCAAGCAGGACTGCCGGTTCCCAACCCTGGGGCTCACCGCATCCCCCTGCACCGCAGCGGGGTGGGACCAGCCAGGATCACCACTCGCTCACGCCTGCCTTCACCCCCCCTGAGCTGCCCGGGCCACTGCTAATACGAACTGCAGAGCACGCAGGGCAGCTCCTGGGGTGCGCTGAGGGAGCTGCCGCAGGGCAGACACTGGACCATGGACAGGGCTGAGGCAGGCGGCAGCCGGCACGGCGGGGGCGCGGGCTGGGTTG
>NW_008825262.1:78499-100450 GCF_000699105.1 Pygoscelis adeliae
CTCCCCCCCACCACCTCTCCGCCCTGGCCACCCGCCCCCCGCCGCTCCCCGCCACCTCGGTTTGGCACATCAGCAGAACATTTTCGATTGGAATTACGCTCCCCAAGAAGGAAACGAGCACAAAAAAGTCAGCCCAGCGCCTTTGGCTGAGTCGCTCAGGCCCAAAAATAGCCCAAGAGGCAGAAGGGTACATCCGTTACACACCAGGAGCCATTAGCAGCTCCAAAAACCAGCAAAGCTCAGAGGCAGCGTGTGGGCTAATGGTCATTAGCCGGCCATCGGCTTCTGAGCAGGCTGGGACAGTCCCTGAGGAGCACGAGCTTCTTGTCACAGCACCCTCAGCACTAGCACACAGGACTTGGAAGGAGGAGACGGGCAGCTATCCAGGATCCCTCGGGGACGGGTACGCCAGTGCCCGTGCCCCGGGCACTGCAGGAGCGCCTTGGGGGTGAGACGTGGCCCTGAGGGCAGACGGCTGCTGGCTGCTGGCCCCTGCTCTCTTTTTCTAGGGCTACAGGGCACAGACATCTGGGCATGGGGCTGCCCGGCCCCCTTCTGCCCCTCCTGGCACCCCCTGCTCCGGCCCCTCCATGCATGGGGACCGCGCTCTTCCCCCCCCCCTCTCACGCCTCCCCACGGCCCCGCGCAGTGCTCTGGTACTCAGAGCATGCCCAGCGGGAGCAGGGCACCAGCCAGGCCCAGCTCAGCCTCAGGGGCAGCCTCAATGCGCTTCAGCCACCCTCCCCAGCCCTGCCTGCTGCGGCCAGGCTCCGGGGACCTTCTTCTCTCCGTGCCCTGCTCCAGGCCGGGTTGGGTATTTAGATGGAAGGAGGGATGCTCTGGGGAGACAGAAATCCTTGCTCTGGGAAGCACATCAAGGGGGTCACGCTGTACAGGGGTGAAGAGGGAGGGGCAGGCAGGGGGGGTGTTACTTGGTGCCCTCATCTGGGTTGCCTTCACCGTCTGTCTTCCCTTCCTCCTCCGTCTTCTGGTCGTCCGTGTTCAGCCTCTGCTGCTTTTTCCGCCGCACACATTTCACTACCATCAGCACCAGGATCACCACGGCCAAGAAGCCACCTACAGAGGCGCCCACGATGACAGCCACTGTTGAGTCATGCTTCGGGGGCTCTGGAGAGACGGGGCACAGGGTCAGGGCACACAGCCCCCACCTGGGGCAGCCAGGGGGAGCAACAGGGAACAGGCAGGGCTCGCTCCCACTGCCGGGGAGCAAACCCTGCACGTGCAATGCAGGGTGAAGGCAGGGCATGGGGCGGAGTAGAGAGCTAGCCAGCACCCATGGGTGCCCGACAGCAGAGGGGACCACTCTACCACTTACCTTTGGTAAGCACCTTCAGGCTGATGCTGGCATGGCCCCGCTGCCGGTCTGGGGGGTTCAGAACATAGCAATTGTAGGTGCCCTCATCCTCCAGCTGCACATTTTTGAGGGTGAAGGACACATCGTACTTGGTGGGGTTCCCGGTGAACTCCACCCGGTTCCCAAAGCGGTCCAGCTGCTTATTCATGATCTTCATCCGGAACTGCAGGAACTGGGCAGCCGGCATGGGAGAGGAGGTGAGACAGTGTTTGGCACCCCGCGCGCTTGCCTTCCCCATCCAGGCATCCCCCTCCCCTGCAGGTACTGCCCCGGGTGCGTGCCTGCACTGCGCGCTGGCCCCCAAGCGGGGCAGTGCCCGCTCAGCTCCACAAGCAGCCCGGTCCCTGCTCAGCTCTGGCTGCCACAGTGGCCAGGGTCAGGGTCTCCTCGCGGTGCCTCTCCCCACTCACGTTTGCCTGTCCTGCCACATCAGGGCAGCTGCCCTGACCGCTGGTTCTTTACACAGTTGGTTGCTAATTTTCCCTGTGGCGGAGGAGGGCTGGACAGCAGGAGCACACATAAGGAGAAGGCTCTGGACCCCAAGGAACGCACACGACTACTTCAAGCTGTTCCCAGGACCTCTTAGCAGACCCCCAGCCCCAGCGAGACTCACCAGTTCCTCAGAGCAGTTCCTGCACTCCTGGTACGTCCAGTTGAGGGAGAACTGTTTGTTCTCCACCTTGTAGCAGGAGTTGAAGGTGCAGGAGAGCTTCACGGAGGAGCCATTCAAGGCATTGATGGTGGCGGGAGCCATGACCTCCATGCCCAGTCCTGTGGGCACAGCCGCAAGCACAGAGAGCAAGAGCAGAGATGCAGATGAGTTAGAGAGGGGGTACAAGCAGCCATCCTGCTAGCTGAGCCAGCCTCCCCATCCCACCCCGCACGCCACCTGGCTGCACAGAGCTCACCCTGGGGCCTGGGATTGCCTTTCAGGCACATCCACGCACAGACCACGCTGTGGCCAGCATGGACCAGGGTTCCCCTGCGCAGCGGTGACAGGGGACAAGGGGGGAGCCAACCCCAGCCCTGGCACCATTCCTTGGCCCTGCTCTGCGAGGGCTGATGACCCCTCTCTGCCGTGCCTGCCCTGATTGTGCCCGGTGCTAAATTCTGCTGACTCCAGACAAGCCCTGCTCCTTGCCACTTAAACAAGGCTTTCCTGCTGCAGAATCGATAACGCTATGCAAAGGGCTGAATGCAGCATCAGCATGCAGGGCTCAGCGCCACATCCGCGGAGAAATTTATGGCTGCCCTCATCAGATTTCATTCCTGGCAGGAAGCACTACAGCGGTGAGGGCTGGGATCTGCCAGGGCCAGCCCCTGGGGGCTGCAGGGGGAATGCAGATGCTCCCCCCTCCCAGTGGTGTTCACGCAAGGATTCTCTAGCTGGGAATGACCGCGTCAAGATGTCAGTCACTCCTGGGGGGACAAAACCAGTCCCTACACCCTGGTCTTGCTGTGGCAGAGAAACAGGGGCATTACCCGGTGCAGCTCGCAGGGCAGGATGGCTCACCTGGGGCATGGGCAGGGATGAGGTGTCTGTGCTCTGCTCCCTCTTCCACTCCTTTCCTACAGCTCCCCTAGTCTGCTGGCTGGCCCAGCAGCACTCGAAACCCAGCGCCTGCATCCAGCATGATCCCCCCAGCCTGCAAAGGGGAGGGTGCGCACGCCGAGACAGCCTCCTGTGCAGCCAACTAACTGCAAACTCTAAGGCTAAGCCCCAAGAAGCACAGTGACGGAGAGCCCTGGAAGGACTGCTGTGAGGGACGAGACTGTAACCTGGCACCCCGCAGGGCAGGGACAGTGACACTGGCAGCAGGTGCTTTCCCAATCGCCTCACCTCTCCCCTTTGGCTGCTGCTCTTTGCTCTCAAAGCTTCTTCCTGAGGTGCTCCTGAGTCCAGCCCTGTGGCCAAGCTGGATACGTGTCAAGGCTGCTTCACTGGCTAATCCACTCCGTCTGCAAGCAGGGCAGGAAAGGGGCCAGGCTCTGCAGCCAGGGAAAAGAAGCTTTTCCAAGTTGCAGATATGGCTGTTTCGAGCCACAGGTCTTGCTGCGAGGCGTGAACCAGCAGCATCCTGAAGCCCGCTCTCTGGGGACAGAGGGGTGCCCTCCAGGTATGGCCAAGCCCCTGGAGACAGCTCCCTGCTCGTGCTGGCAGCCAAGCAGCCGTGGTGAGCACCCTCCATCCAGCCCCAGCACAGGGAGGGCTCCCCACAGGGTGCTGGGAGGCAGGGATGGGGAGAACTGGCACATGGAAATGAGTCGCAGCATCCAAGGAAGGAAGAAGTGTCCAGGCTCAAGCCGGTGTCCCAGCCTTGCTGCCCCATCGCAGCCCACCCCCTTAGATGCTTTCAAGAAAACCTTGTAGGAGTGGGAGAGAAGAGCTGGGCGCCTGCCTGTCCCAGGAGGCCCCTTCACAGACCCAGCCCAGCAGGCCTGGTTGGAGGGGTCCCTGCACAGAGGCACTGGCTTGAGTGCCCGGTGGCCCTCGTGCTATGCTCTGTGCCTGCGGTTGGGTGGCGTGGCTTTGTGCTGCGTCCTCGGGGTGCCCCAGGGCTCTGCAGGGGGCTGAGATGTCACCAGGAGCTCTCCCAGGGTCTGCAGCGAGGGCGCAGCCCTGGCCAGGGCTTTGCCCTGCCACCTGGTACGGCAAGACCATACCGCAGCCAGAGGGTCCTCGCAGGCAGCCAGCACGCCACGATAGGCACATGCCCTGGGAGCACCTGTGTGCAGGGGTCCAAACTCTGCCACTGCTCCGGGCACCCAGCACCAGGGGACAACAGAGGTGGGGAAAGAAGCTGCTAAAATCCCTGGGACCGACCGTCCAGGCTGCGTCCTTCGCTGCTGCGCATACTCCCAAACGTTCTGTCACACTACACCCTGCACCCAGGGCTCGGGAGGTAAAATTGCACGCAGCCTCTAAAGCAGAGCTTGCTGGGCTTTTTATCCTCCATTTCCCAGCCTCTCTCCTAAAGCAAAGGCAGCCCACCAGGAGCTCCAGGACAGTGTGAACAGCACTTCAAAGAGGTGATGCATTCCCGTTTCCAATCAATATAGACCCAAACCTGCTGACACGCGCTGCTGGCTGCAGGGCAGGGCAGAAACGCAGAGACCGCAGTTCCCCCCCCCCTCACCCCATGCAGTGCCGTCAGCCCAGAGCCTGCTGCCCCAGCGGCCAGCCACAAACCAAAGGACGGTGGCAAGCCACCCGCAGCCCACCAGCCACCGCCTTCCCAGCGAGGCAAAGCCAGAACTGCCCCCTCTCCCCACTGCAGCCCACACCCCTGCCTGGCATGCAAACAGCCTTGCGCTTAGACAAAACCTCCAGCAAGCAGGATGCACAGCTTTTTTAAGTGAAGATGCAGTTGCAACATACCCCCCATCCTGCCTAAAAGCAGGTCACCCTGGCTGGCGGATTTCAGCAGGGTGCATGTTGGACCACCTCCGTCCCCGTCCCTGCGGCACAGCATCTCTCGCTGGCTCGCTGCTTCCCCGGGGACCGGAGGCGCTTCTCGGGGCTGGGATGTGGGGAGGGGGGGCTCCTGGCCAGAGAGGGTGTTTCTCCCCAGCCTGGGTGCTCTCCCCTGGCAGCCGTGTGCATGCAAGGGGTCAAGTCGACACTTACCCAGCGAGAGGAGCAAGCTGAGGCCCGTGAGGAACAAGGTGGGCTGCGGGAGCCAAGCTTCCGGGCTCATTTTGAAGGACTTTTGTGTATGGAGAGGACCTGGTGTTGGTGTGGATTTTGGTGGTGGTGGTTTGCTTTTTTCGAACGCCCGGGTTATTTGCAGGTGACATATAACATTAGAGCTGCTTTATTTCCACAGCCCAATATGGCTGGCTGGAGCAGTGCTGGATCAAAAAAATCAGTAAATGCTATGGTTGGTGGATTTCAGCAGGGGAAGTGGGAGGGCAGAAAAATTTTCCCCTGAACAGAAGGCGAATGCTCCCGGCGCTCTTGCTCCGTGCTCCAGGGTCTGGTCGTGGGCTGTGTCACAGAGCGTCTCCTGCAGCGTGCTGAGCCCAGGGCGGCCGAGGAGCAGGCTGCTTCTGGGGTTCCCTCTGGCCGTGCAAACTTGCTCTTGGAGCAAGCAGCGCTCAGGGCTTCTCTTCCTCCCGGGCGGCCAGGAGCCCAGGGACTCGACGAGTGCCCCACAGTGCAGGCCTGACCCTGAGGGTTCCCACGGCCCTTGCAGCCCCCTGATATCAGTGGGGCCATGTAGATGTGTCACCTCTGCCCTGCTGGAGGCTGGCACCCCAGCCCTGCTCATGCCGTTCACAGCAGCGGTTCCCACTCTTGAGGGCCCAGGAACATCAGAAATGCCCTCCCGAAGCCAGGCAGAGAGCAGAGGGACTGATCTGGCCTGGGAAGGGCAGAGGGTCCCACGGAGGCAGCCTGCACAGCATCCCGGCCAGCATGCCCAGGAGGAGGCACGGCCACAGGCAGGCAGCCTGCAGCAGGTGGAAGCCCTCCCGATGCGCCTGCCTGCTCCCATGCTTGATGCCAGGGCAGCCCCCTCGCTTCCCAGCGGTGCCAGACTCTGCCGGCACCTTGTCCCTTCCCCAGCAGCACGCTATCCTAAGGCAACGCCCTCTCTTCATCCAGCCCTTGGGAGGGGAAGGCTCTGCCCAGCAGTAGCAGGGCTGGAGAAGGTCTTTGGGCCCTTTCACACCATTGGTCAAGGAAGCCTTTGGGCCATGAACTCCAAGCCTGGATTCAGGCTGCAGAGACCGGTGCAGGAAGGAGGCGACATGTGACCCCATGGAGACCAGAAAGCCAGTGACAGCAGCTGCTCAGCCACCTAGTTCTTGTGCTGCGGGACGCAGGATCGTGGGGTTTGCTGCAGCAGTCTCAATGAGGAGAAAGGTGAGGGGTGCCCTGGAGCCAGAGCACATCTCAGTTCACGTGCACCAGAGCCCTGGGGAGGAAGGGATGGGGCAACGGGGTGGCAGGAGGGACGCAGAGGTGCTCTGCTCCCCAGTCAGCTCCAGGAGGGGAAACAGGGCAGGTGGGAGAGAAGTGCCAGGGTGAACACAGGCAACCTGCTTCGCAAACACACTCACTGCACACACAGCATGGTTTCCCAACCACGCTGGGCAGGCGGAGAACGCTTCGCTCTGCTGGAACAGGTCCCATGACCCCGCAAAGGCAGCGGAGGTCATACGTAACTCACGACACCCCAAAACCAGCTCCGGTTGTCGATTCCTCCTGTAATCCCGTCACTTGGCTTCGTCCAGGAAAAGAGAGTAGGGTGTCAACGTGAAACCAAGGACTGCAGCCCGGAGCAGCCTGTGCTGCAGTCTCCCATCTAGCAGAGCTGGGTGGGAGGTGGTCCCCAGCGGCTCCCAGCTCTGCACCTGGAGGTGTCAAACATCTATAGATAGTGCGGGAGAAGAGCCAGCGCACGCCGGGACGCTGCCCCGGGGGCCCGAGAGGGGTTGCTGGACTCCCCCCGGCCAGGGCAGCGAGTCCCAGGTGTAGGGTGCACGCGGAGGTGCTCAACCGTGGCGAGCGGCTAGTGCACGGGAGACACGTGTGAGCACACACGCATGGGGGGACCCCACTGCCCGTGGGGCCTGCCCCGCTCCCCTCCATCCCCTGCAGAGCTAGGGCAGCAGGAGGGCTCAGTGCAGCTCAGGCAGGCCCCTTCCTGCTGCAAAGGGTCCCCCTTCGCGGCCCATTTGGCTTTCCTGCTCCCTGGAGCCAGCGGGGCAGGCGCGGGCGCCATGTGCGAGGCTGCACGTGGGTGCAGGGGCTCCCAGGCCCTGGGCCAGGCAGTCTTTGGCACACTTGGACATCACACGCTTAAGCAGGAGGTAAAAGGAAGGCAGAAACAGGGAAGACTCCCTGAGTTTTATTATCTTCAGAAGATACCACTGGCACATCTGCACGGCTCCTGCTGGATCTCCCCCTTCCTCCCCCCACCAGGCTCTCCTTGGAGATCATTATCTCGGGACGTGGAGCTGCACGGACCAGGATCAAAGCTAGAGCGTGGGGCTGTGCCCTCTGTGCCCCCCTCCAGAGACCAGGAGACAAAAGCCAGAGAGACACGTCTCCCCTGGTCCCCCGGCAGACAACCTGGGTGGGACATGCCCCAGCAGTGGCTCTGGCACGGAGCACACAGTGAAGTGGCACCAATTCTTAGAGGAAGGGCTGACAGCAGCAGAATGCTGGCCTGTCCAAAGGAACAAAGATGTCTTGCACACACCTGCTGGCTAAGGGGCTTACATCCCCCAGCATGGCTATTTCTCCCCCTCTGGAGTCCAGGGAAGTGCCGCCTCTGGTCTGCCGCAGGGTTCCTCGCTTTGTCCATCACCCTGTCTCCCCTCTCCCATCCATTCTGCCGGGATCACCCTCTTGGCCAGCTCCACGTAGAAGCCGTCCTCGCGGAAGGGAGAAGGGTGCTGCAGGGAGCAAGGGACAGGGCGTGAGTCTCACCGCAGGTATCGGAGCCCATTTGGAGGGGGCAGGAGGCAAGGGATGCTGCTGTCTGGCACGGGGAGTGAGGGGTCAGGGCCTGGATGCCGTCACCCTGGAGGGGCTGGTGATGTAGGGGGTCACACCAGCCCTACAGCTGCACACCCCGCTCATGCCTGCCACAGCTCCGGGCAGCTGCTCGCCTCCTCACCATGGTTATGTAGGTCTCCTCGGCTCTCCTCTTCTTCCCTGCATCCTGTTCAGCCTTGGGTACCTCAGCTCCAGGGATTGAGGAGTAAAGCGCTTCCTACGAGGGGGAGATGAGGACACTTGGAACTGAGCAGTCCCCGAATACAGGAGGGCCTTCTCACCCCAGTCATAGGACTAGCACCGAGAGCCGCAGCCACGGCTGGCCAGCAAACAGCACCTCGTGCTTGGCCAGTGTGGGATCCCCTCCCTCAGCCTCCCCAGCCCTGTGCCCCATACACCCCATGTCAGTGATCACGCTGTGTCCTGAGGACACACAGCCTTAGCTTGTGACGAGACAGCAACCATCCTGCATGAGGATAACACTGGCTTCAGCCTCCAGGGGAGGCTGTGGCCCAGGACCCCATCTCCCCCTGCCAAGCCTCTCGGCTCCCAGGTATCCGGCTGCTGCCGGAGCATTTGCTCCATCAGCACCTCCTCTTAACTGCAAGCCAAACGGAACGGCAGGACCTGGGGCTCATTCCAACCGCCACCCATGCACGCAGCCAGTGGCACAGCAAGGAGCCCGCAGCTCTCCTGTGCGTGCCACGTCCCTCGCTGGGGGCGGCTGGCCACTCAAGGGCACTGCCCGGTGTGCGCACAGGCGTGGGCGCTCGGCACCTGCCCCGCAGCCCTGTGCACCTTCACCCCCCCCCCTGCCCGCCTCTCCTCCCTCTCTTTGGTTCCCGCAGGTTGTGGCGGTGTCCCAGGGCAGGGCAGGCACACACTCCCCCCCACCCAGCTCAGCCTCAGCCCTCACCTCTGCTTTGTTCTTGCTGCCGCCATTTCCAGTCCTCTCCAGGGCCGTGTTGGCTGCAGACCTTGAAGGAAGGCAACAGCGGTGTCATCTCTGGCAAGAAGCATCGCCTACTCCTCCTGTCCCTGCCCTCCCTCTCCTGGGACACTGGGATCCCTTTGCATGTGCCTCGGCCAGGTCATCCCTGCTGCTGGCATGCCAGGAGCCTAGGAGGTTTGGGAGCAAAGGGGGGACCGGCCAGGGCAGCGTGACACTAGAGGGCAGCAGGAGTCCACACCCCGCTGTGGGCAGGCAGCGGCATTACGCGGGATGAGGAACCCTCTGGTTTCCACAGCTCCAGCCCTGCTTAGGCCAGGTCAGGCTAGCGCTTGGCCAGGGAGAACGGTGCAGGAAGGCTGCAAGGAAGTGCTTTGCTCGGTCCCATAAACCCACAGCTAGCGTTGGTACCTCTTCCTCAGGCTGAGTCCGGCCAGGAAAGCCAGCACAACGGCCACACAGCCACAGCCCACAGTCACGGGCCAAAGCCCAGTGTCTCCCAGAGCCGCAGAGTCCTGGGCGCCTGCTGCTCCTCGTCCTGCTGGGGAGACACCAAGGCAGGGGATGGTACACACCAGGACCTCAGCCCTACTCCAGACTAATTGTGGTGGCAGATCTGAGAGCCTCCCGGAGCCTCTGCAGTCCCTCTGCATGGGGCTGAACAGGGCGACAGGAGAGGGGAGCAGTGATAAGGCACATACCTCTCTGTCCCGTGGCGCTGACGTGCAGCACTGTGTGGTTCTTGAAGATGCTGCTGCGCTGGAGCAGCCGGATCTCACACTTGTACACGCCGCTGTCATTCACCTGTACGTCCTGCAACTGGATAGAGCCATCCCAGCGGGAGATGTCCCCTTGCCACTGCACCCGGTCCCGGAAACGGCCCACAGGGATGCTACGGTTGCTGTAGTAATAAAACACCATCTCCTCCTGCCAGGGCACAGACAGCATCAGGCGAAAGGAGCCCAGCAGAAGGGCACCGCCCTGTGTACCTTCCCTGCTCAAGAGCCCTCAGATCTGCTGTTTCTCCCTCTCCCCGTGGAGCACTGGCTGCGTGCAAGAGCCCAGCTCACTCCCACCCTCTCTTGGAAAGCCCCAGGACGCAGCACCCAGCGCTGTGGTTTCCCTGCGACGCGGGGCCATGGGGAGAGGTGGAGGTGCCCCGCTGCCACGCAGGGGAACCTTCCTCCTCTTGTGGCCTGGGCCAGGCAGACGGGCTTCCCCGCAGCCTCCCAAGAGCAGCAAGGCTGCCTCGCTTGCCCTCCCCTGCCACCTGCCCCCACGCCCCGCTCCACCGCCCACCCCTGGTCTCGACCCACCTTCTGCGTGCCAGCTCCTGCCATGCGCAGCCAGTCCACTTTGGCCATCGTCCAGCCCTTGGCCACCGGGTCTAGGAAGATGCACTGCAGCAGGACAGAATCCCCAGCGCTGGCTTGAAGCTGAGGCTCCGTGAACACCCAGCCAGCTGACCCGCTGCATCGCTCTGCCAGGGGCAAGGACAGCAGGATGAGTCCAGGGAGGACGGCCAGATGCAGCCTGCCTGTCCCCATAGATATCTCCTCTCCAGATAAGCCTGCGGCTGACGGCACTGACCAGTCCAGAGCGCAACGGGGAGGCCCTGCTCCCTGTGCGGGCAAAGCCTTTCCCTGACCCCTGCTTTTGGCGTGCCTGGGATGCGGGGCAGCACATCCTCCCAGCCGCCAGAGCAAGGGCTGCTGTGCTCGCTGAGCAAGCCACGCAGAAGAGAAATGGGGAAGCACAACCCCAGCCCTCTGCGTCTCCGAGCCAAAGGCTGCAGCTCCGGCAGGGTTCCTGTGAGTCACTGGCTGGGAGATCCAGCGCCACTCTCATCTACACCAGGCCAGGGGCAATTCAACCGCTTCACCGCCCATTTGGCTTCCTTACCCCTTGCTCACAGGCTCCTGACCTGGGCTTGGACTTGTCTGGCCACATAACTACTGCTTAGGGTTTCTAGAGAAGCCGGACAGTTGGGAAAAAAACAGAACAGAGGAACATCAAAGAGCACAGAGCTGACATAACCAGAACGAAGCAGCTGCCGACACGGCGGGCTGCAAAGCGTGCGGCAGGAAGGGGAAACAAGTGGGGCAGAAAACGTCCCTGGAGCTCGTCAAGAGAAACCCTGCACGCCCCAGAGTCTGCACTGGCAAAACCCAGCAAGAAGAGCAGCTGAGGCTCTGGCGCTTGTTTGTCAAGAAGTAGGTGAGCTGATTCAGTGGGGAGCTGCTCAGACAGGTAGACTTTTCCTGGTGTCTTAGCCACTCTGCTCACTCTGTCCACAAGCCACTGAGGGCTGGGCCCTGGTGAAGCACCGAGTACTTGTCTGATGCCCTGTAAATAATAAATGCAAAGTGCTACAGCTTCCCAAACAGGTTTCTTTTGGTCTAGGCCAGCTGTGGAGCTGAAAATGACAAATATTTGCCAGCGGAGAACACCAAGGGAGCAGTTGCCTCGAGCAGAGCCAAAATAAATACCTTGGAAAGCTTTCCCTGTATTTAGACTTGGCAAAGCTGTTCTACCTCTTTTAAAGCCTTGGAGTCCAGCAGAATAAGTACAGGACTCCACCCAGGGATGCTGTTTCAATTTGAAGCCTATATACATGTGTGTGTGTGTGAGCTCTGCAGGAAGGGAATATGCAGCACCCAGAGACCAGAGGAGTTACTGGTACCCAGGAGCCCACTTACCGCTGCCAGCTCCATGAGCCTGCGAAACCCCAAGGGGTTCTCTCCGCGGGAAGAGAGGAATCGATGGGTCTTTCAGCGAAGGCAGAGGACAAAGCAGGCAAGGCAAATAAAACCACCACAATGACTTACAGCTTACCCAGCCATGTCAGCACCAGAGTCAGGCTCAGCAACACCTTCATCTTATTCTAAAAAGACCAGCAGATGTGACGCATGCACCAGTTTCCCCTGGGGCAGGACACCAACAGCTTGCAACTGAACTGAACCCCAAGGTCAGAAAAACATTTCCTTCAGTTCTTCGGGGAGGGACACGATCTTTGCTGCCTGGATGTTCAGTCTCTTAAGTTAGTCACTATCCCAGCTGGGAGCCTGAAACTCGGCGAAGCACAGATGCCAGATACGTCTCTAGTTTGAGACTGCTCTGAGCCCTGGAAAGGAAGAGAGAGAGGGTGGGGGGGAGGGCTCAGCCTGAAACACCTTTGCATTTTCCCCTAAGTAATGAATCTTTCCGGTGGTGTGGGGGTCGAGTCTCTAGCATCTGAACTGAGATGTTCATAGACGTTAACTCTGCTCGGAAAGCAATGGGACGGTTTTTCTACTACGTGCTCAGAGAAGTTTGGGGACAGGTCCTAAAAACACACACCCCTTACTCTAGAAATGACCTCCTTGCTCCAGGGTGCTGCACATGGTGAGAACTTCTGCTGGAAGCCTTCAGGATCTGTTCAGGCAGTGCCACGTTTGGTCACTGTATTCAGCTTGACCTGCTGCACATCTCCCAAAATAAAACCAATGTCTCCTTTCTACACATTGTAGACATACCCTGCAGCCCAAGGAAGGACTGGCTGTTGTCGTCAGGAATATGCCAGCCCGTGTTCACGCGTGGATCACAGGAAGGCAAAAGCCAGTACCCTGCTTGCTGTGTCTCTGCTCCATGATTCAAAGCTATGCCTGTTCAAAACTGATAAACATATTTAAGGGCAAAAAGTTACTGAGAGAAGCCCTCCCGCTTGGAGAACCTGCACATTACAGTTGAATTTGAGGCTGCCATTACCAGCACATGTTTGCCAACACATGCATTTTTGCTGCAGAAATAGAAAGACAACAAGAGCCGAAGCATCTCTGAAAGCTTGCTAGCTTCTCTCATTTTTCCTCGATTGCGCAAGCTTCAGTAAGGCTTGGAAGGGGAAAAGGTCCCAGATATTTCTCCCCAAGAAACAGCCATGAAAGGAGCTAAAGTAAATACGTAAAGTAAACATCTGCCATTACTCCTGTCGCTCTCAGAGATCCACTGCTCCCTTCAGTGCTGTGGAGCAGAAAGCCACAGGGACAGATCTGTGGTCCTGGGATACCAAGTTTCCTGGGGCAGGGCCTACGTCCTTGGCACTCCAGGCAGGACCGATGGTGACAATGATGCCGGGTGCAAAGGGACGGTGTGGGCAGCAGGGAGGTGACAGGGGATGTGCCAGCTCCGTGCATGCACCCTGGAGTGGCAGGAACAGCTACTGTGGCTCCGCAGAGAGCGAGCAGGGAGCGGGGAAGGCTGCCTCCCCGCCACGGCTCATCCCCTAAGAAAGCTTCCATCTCTTGACATGGCCAGACATGTTCGCTAATTCCTTTTTCTTTCCAAATGCATTTTTCTCAGCGAAGGAAGCTCAGCAACACCCTGAGACAGGCTCAGACAGGGATTACAGGCCCAGAATTAGCTTTTGGGCAACCCACAGGTCTGTTCCAGGCTGAGAAACAGTTGCTACGGCTTTCCAGCGAGCGCATGGCATTTCTGCCTGCAGTCAATGATGTAAAACCACCTCTGCCCTTCATCGCCCTCCCCTTTCCACAAACCAAATCCTGAAAAGTGCCAGCAAGCCTTCTGGAGTTCTCTCAAATCCGCCTTTCAAAAAACATGACCCGTTTTGTGGTTGGGTTTTTTGGAGGTGGAGGGGAGAGCTGTGCAGTTAGACTATGCTGTTTGCAGCTCTGCCGTGACACAGTTTGCTGTACAACCCGCGCTTGTGCACACATGACCTACAAACAGAGCAAAATTCACGCTCAGCTCCAAAGCTCTCAGCTGGTGCAGCATCTCTCCGTGCAGCAGGCCAAAGCATCCTACTTTCCAGCTATACTGCCAAAAGCTGTAGAACCCAAGCAGAGCTACACCCTCCCAGGACCACCCCCACGCAGGGCCCAAAATAGGAGCCAGCTTAAAAAAAAAAACTCCTCAGCACACAGAAGCCTGTGTACGAGGCTATCTACACTCAAGAACTTCCAAAGTTCTCTGTAGCTGAGCTACTGAGGCTCTGGGCCTTATTTGCCATCAAATCCTTCCTGGACTTCTTACCCTATTTCTCAGGATAAATGCTGGTCCTGCCTGGGAACACGTTTTTGCAGGGTCTCCCTCTGCGACACGCACCAGCAAGTAGGTGCTGTGCGTGCACCAGCTGAAGACAGCACCCACTCACCCAGGCTGTTATGTATATTACGATGCTGACATATCCAAATCCTTCTGCAGGATGATTGCCTTTACTAAACAGATTGGGAAAAAAAAAAACCCCATAGATACCGCACTGCCTTCACATTTTCCTACTTCTGCACACGGTGTCTGAATCCTCAGCACTTCTGTTTCCTTAGTTCTCTTTTCAGGAAAAACAAACAAAAAAAAGTAAATATTATGGCAAAAAATACTCACCTAGTGTGGCTTGGGGCAGTCAACTTGTCCGTTGCACGAAGGGTTCTTCGGTGACTAATTCGGAGTACCGGAAAGAATCAGTTACTAAATCGGCTTGAGGTTGTACATGCAAGACATTTGTATTACTTACCAGTTTTTGGTTTCGAGTCTCTTATTTCAAGTTCAGTTTGGTGGTCACTTTCAACTTGCAAGAGGAAGCTAGATTGTGGTACTGGCAGATCAGAATGCAGAAGGGACCGTTACGGTGAGGTGAGAAGAATTATAGATGCGTATGCCTGAGAGCAGATGATGGGTATGCAGCTTCGTAAGGAGAAGACACTTCACAGGTACAAGACGTGGCTCAGTCCCAGTCCTTCCATCGTGGCAGACCGATCCGATCGCTCGTTATGTGAGAAGTCAAGAACAGAGAGATTCTTGGCAAGCAACCCTTCTGCGGCCTGTGCTCCCTCCTGGTTGGTTTTTGGGGATCAGAGCTCGCTAAAGAACCACCACTCCTGCAGACTGGATCTCGCCCTGATGAGGTAGCAGCAGCAAGCAGCACCGAGTAACTTTGCTGAGCCTCACTACTGGTGCTATCAGGGGCCACAGGTTAGCGGGCATCTTATGGGCAAAAGGGCCACCGTCAACGTGCTTTTCACAGCGTAGTCAGCTGCTCCCTTTTGAAACACGTACAAGATACACAGCACGGACTGCTTTCAGCTGGCACCCCCCACCCCCAGTCACTTTGGAAGCGTATTGTCATCCTTCCTCTTCCTCTGGAGTACCACAGCAATCCCTGTTCTCTACCCCAGTATCAGTGGTACACAGAGCAACTTCCACACGGCTAGCAAAGGAAGAGAAAGTTAAGTCGTATTCATGCACAACCCCAGTCACAATCCAGAATGCTATTAGCTTCAAGGCGGCAATTCAGCTTTGCACCAGAAAGAGATTTGCCCAGGATCTAGCCCAACATTTGCGAAGGAGTCGCAGCTGAAGGCAAACATTTTGCAGAAAACAAGAGTCATTCATTTCCACAAAGAACTTGAGTGATGTATTATTGCTGAAAGTGGAACAACAAAGCCACTTCCTCTAGGCTGCATATCCCACCAGCATCCTTTCTCAGTAAAGTTTTGGTTAGGAGAGACATTGCGCCATCAGGAAGCACAAGCTTTTTAAATATTACTTTATAGTAGACAGGAGAAAAATGTATTTCTTTATCTGGAGACACAGATCTACAGCTAACCTGCTTTCCAGTCAGGAACTTCAACATACCTGTAATGGGCAGCCATCGTAGAGCTGCTAAAGGGGGACTCGGTACGTGTTCCCTTCTGAGTTAAATCTGTTCCCTAAACACCTTTACCCATCACGATATGACAATTTCCATAGCTAAGCAACAACTCAGGACAGCAGTTTCAGAAGTTCAACTATATTTAGCCATATTTAGCCAAATAAAGAAATCCACAGCCCCAAATGAAACAAAGCAATTTATTGGTAATGGCACATCAAAGTCAACAGTAAACTTATAACACATACATAAAAGGAGACTATCTGACCAATGCCACATACAGAAAGGAAGCGGAAAACAGCAGCCGTTTAGGTATTGAGCAGACATGAATTCCACTGCTCTCTGCCATCCATTATTGGCCAAGGCTGGTGAAAGAGAAAGTACTCTTTCTTCCCGGGCAGTAATGATGCATGCTTAGCTGTTTCCCTAAAACGGTACCTAGAAGAAGAGAGGAGGAACGTGACTGTTCTTCTGAACAAGGAACATTCCTTTGGACACTGCTTGAGTCAATGGCTGAGGTAGATGGGGTTATGTTTCCCCAGATACAGAGTCCCCATTTGCATTTCTGATTTTAAAAAATTAGTTTTATATGAATTGTGCTTCACTTCTACAAGTAGAAGGAGACGTACCTAGTAATACAGCTGTTGGACAAATAATAAAAAAAAAAAAGGAAAACTAAACCCCAACAGTGTAAGGTAACACTACTGTGCAGTTGGTGACTTAAAAATAGAATCAGAAAACAGTAGGAACAAAATGGTGATCCTGTAATTAAGTGGCAGATTAAACCAAGGAATAGTTAAAAAGCAGTAGGTTCTCTTCGCTCCAAGACAAAGGATGCCATATACCGCTTAATCAAACTGGTTTAAGTCCTTAGCAAATAGGTTCCCAAAACACTGAGAAGAAAACGTTGTCAATGCTCAGTGATGATCACCTTAGAGAGCTGACTCCGGAGTAGCCTGTGCTTCAGGCAATTTGAATCCAAGGGCACAGGAAAGCCATTATTGGATGTCACCAATAATAAAGGAAACAAATTTGCAAGTAAACTAAGAAACACGCATCCTCAGACTGTTGGTAGGAAACAGGCTGTACAGCTGTAGGCACTGAGGTTTCTGTAGGCACTGGAGAAGTGAGGTTAAGACATATTTTTTTCCCCCAATAAATTAGAAAGATTTCCAAATTCATTATTTTGTGCTTAAAGAAAGGCGAATTATCCCGTCGGCATTATTCTTCCAATCTGCCAAGATTAGAGCAGGTCCTTCAGTCTGCGCTGGTTACCCAGCAGCCATGGTTTTCAGTGCTGTAATTTTGTTCTTTATCCATAGCTTTAGTCTTTCATCAGTATGGGTCTTCTTCATCCGTGTCCTAAACAGGGAGTATGGAGAGAGAAATTGAGACTATATACGAAGACATGAATCAAGTTGCGAGTTCAACAAAATTTTAAGTCTGCTAGGCTTCTGACAAGAGCTTAAATGCTTTCCAAAATGCTGCTGTGCTAGAATAAGCCGTAGGACATGTAGGACTCATGCAAGCACTTGCAGCTAAATCTGACTTATCACAGATACACAGCCGAATTGCCACTGTATAACGTGTGTTTTAAGAGAAGTAGCAGCTAAAGCTCAAGCAAAGGACGAACCATAAAGTGCAGACTAAAGCCATCTTAAAAAGCACCACCAATCCCTACAGAGAAGGTCCGGAGCAGCACAAGTTGTTGTTTTTCAGCTACAACCAACCGCATACTTTCAGATCCCCATCGTCTATTGTTTTAACCACAGTAATCATTTGATGGCGTCCCCACAATCCAGCTCTGCAGCTCTCAACTTGAAAGAAACTCAAACATAACAGCTCTGTAAGGGAAATCTCTCTAACTTTCCAGCCATTTTAAGTCCAAACAGATTTTCACTGGCTTTGCAATTTTAATTGGTAACATATTAAGCACAAAAAAGCACATTACAGAAACCTCAAAAATGTAGAATCATTGAAGTGAGTGAGACAGGATGTTCAGAGACTTGGTAAGCTAAATATTTCGATATCAAACAGATGACAAAATACTCAATATGAAAGCAGCAGGACTACAGCATTCAAATTTGCCTTCTCTCAGAGGATGAGAAGACATTTTTCAATTTTTGAAGTCTCCAACTGTCTGACAGCGTTTGCCTCACCGAACTGGGGCTCCCATCCTTTCCCATCTCTCCACCTGCAGTAAAGCAACGGTGCCTCCCTGCTCCCCAGCATGTCGCTTGCAATAGCCTTTCCATCTCCCATGGCAACTCCTTCTTTTGCATAAAGCATCTTCTACTTTCTGCACCTCTCCAAACTCTTTTTCCCCGACACTGCTGCGTCTTATGTAGAATTGTAAATATTTCATATGTAACTTGCATAATTGTTTGTTTTTCATTCTGTATCTAACAAAGCATAGAAACCATCAGCACACACCTGTCTGAAGGCTCACGCATTTAGTACATTTTAAATCACTGACATTAGAATAGTGAATCAAGCAACACATATTTAAATCCTCCTTAACGTACTTCCTGACCGTGTATAAAAGATGTAAAGGTGCGTCTGAGGTAAGCTTGCTCTGTAGGACACCAGGAAAAAATGAAAACGCTCTCAAATTAGGCATATTACTGAGCTTACTCTGGAATGTGCCACACGTAGGCTGTGGCTGCTAATGCCAGCACAGAGAACTTAGAGGCACATTTTGCAAAACAAGTACAGCAGGTGGCAAAAACATTCCGTAGCTCCAGCACAACACATCTGACGAACAGAAGCTTGCTGATAGGGTAGTGAGTGAACACACAGAATTAGAAGACAACCACCACTTCACAAAACAAAACAAAACAAACAAAAAGCCAGAAACAAACCACAAGAGTTTAGCAGTAGTATGTTGTGATGAAAACAGTGTAAGTAGGAAGACCTCCAAAAAAGAGGCAAGGCTGCACACTACCATCTTTGCAAGAAAGATAGTGGATTGAGGTATCACTGCCTCCCGTTCCCCGCCTTAGTGGGGGAAACCCCACTGGTCAAACCCCAAACTGGTTTTGCAGAGACTTTAAAGAAACTACGCAGCACAGTAGCTAGCACTTAAAATTTTCTGAATTTTCACCTTAAAATGTCAGCTTTGATTTCAATAAAGTCAAATGAAAAATCAATTTGGTGGATCTCAAGACAACTTCCCTTACCGGTCATGCAGTATGACCAGCAGTTCTCACCCCCTATAGCCCACACGTGGAAAACACCAAGGAGCATAAGCCTAGCCATTTGGGACACTTCTTTGACATCCAGAGGTGTTATGACAAGCTCTACCTGCTGCTCTTAGCACCTTCTCAGAGCACCAAAGTTGACAAAACCACTTACGAAAACACCAGCTTTCACTCACCACACAGTTCAGACACCAGTTTCTGAGTTTCCGCAAGCAGTTGTCTGTCTCTGTATGTTCAGGCCTGCAGAAAAAGCACAGGATTAGGCTGGACTTTTCCCCAACACACATACTAGTATCTCCTATGGACTGTGAATTCTAGTTCTACCACACTGAATCGTGATGAAAAGCCTTTGACTCTGCACAGCAAAACCAAAAAGAATAAAGAATGTCAAGTCCCTTATTTTGAAGGCAGACATTTCACTTAAGTGCCGTGAAGAACGCAACAAGAGTTGCTATTTGGCTGGCAAATCTTACAACGCTCATCAGAACACTGTATTAAAAACCCATTCTGCAAGAAATTGTAGGACTGAGTTCATTGGAAAACCAGGTGCAGCTCCAGCAGAAGCAGTGTTACCTTATTGTTCTCACTAGTGAACCTTTCCAGAACAGAATCCTCCCCAGTTCAGAAGGGAGTTCAGTCTCCAAGGCTCATTCAGTACCTGGCATCTCTGCTCAGGCCATCACAGGGGAAGCAGTTAGCATTATTCGGTTTGTTTTGTTGTTACGGATACTTCACACCGAAATGCAACACATAAAGCCCACATAAGCAAAATATCTTGCTGAGTTAGGCTGAAATAAACCCGATTACAGAAGTGAAAGACTGTCTAACCCTAAACTGCTTCAGTTCCACGGCCTCATACGAATGACAGAAAAAGGGGATGTACAGCACTTAGTTGATGCTCCAACATGGGGATTTTCCAAAGCTTTCTGACCGCTGGCTAAATTATGCTCATGAAGTAGATTTCAGTGACTGAACTGCAGACGCCGAGAGGTGTGAAATGAAGAACAGTGGAGAAACTGTCCTTTGGCCTGCGTCAACAGGCCAAAGTAGAAATACAGGCTTTAGGTTCCAGCCAGAACTTACTCATCAGACACTTCGATGGAGGATTTCTTACAGCCAGATTTTTTTTTCTCCTTTAGCACTCCAAATTTCCTTCCCATCCTTACCAACAGCAGAACGACCACAATGACGGAAGGGAGAAATACTAAAATGGACAGCAGCACCGCTGAAGTTAGCTGGAAGGAAAGGCCTGCAGGAAAGACAAAGAGCAGCCCAGCTGTACCAGTAGTAAAATATGGCTTTCTTAAGCCTCTGTGACAAATGTTCATCCAGGACACAGGTTGCTAGCCTTCTCATACAAAGCACGGAGTTGGCAGATTTGAAACAGCTTGTCACTGAATCTGTAGGACTCCTATCACAGATCCAACACAGTAGGGTGCTTTATATGCAAAAAACTACAAAGGCAGGCAGGTCACGACATGGTTCTATCAGCATGTCTAAGCTGCAAATTTGGGGCAGGTCTCACACACAGGGCAGATGAGGAAATTAAGTATTAATGAGAATCAGTGTTTGTGATGCAACAGTTCTTTTTAGACCAGCATTTCCTAAACGTTTAAGTTGTTCTACTGCTGCAATATGTGGAGACCGGTACTCCTGAAGAAACGCACAATTTTGATTTCTGTTATTACCACAGATTCCTCTGTCCCTTCCTGCCCCCAATACATTCAGTAGTTCTCAATGTACTTAGCTCAGAAAGAAGGGCTGAGGTAACTCTTGCTGAAATTCTACTGTGGAACTCCAGGGAACCCATTTCACATGTGATGCTCAGACTTCTAAGATTCTGACAAAGCTGCAATGCAGCTGTATCTCATAGATGAGGACGTGCTATTGACATGGAGGCTTACCCCTCTCCGTAACTATCAGCGTTGTCTGGGGAATGTTATGGTACACGTCTGGAGGATTCTTCACACTGCAGATGAACGTCCCATTGTCACTCATCACTGGGCTTTGGATAGCAACAGAAGCATCGCCCTTGGCAACATTCCCAACCCAGGATATCCTGTCTTTGAACTTTCCCACTGTCGTTGGGTATGGAACAGACTGATAATGAAAAATCTAAAAGGAGGCAAAGACAATAATTGCGCCAATAAAACACTCCTCTAAGAAAGCAAACTACTTTTTGGATTGTAAACATAAAGGAATACACATTAAGAAGTCAGAAAGAATAGTTCTTATACAGGAGACCTTTTCGAGTTCCTATTTGATAATTCTGAGTCAGTCCCATTCCATTAGATCTCCAGCGCTTTTATCTACCAGCCTCAGCTCTCAGACATCCCCGTCACCATTCTGACCAACTTGTTCTCTCCTGCGGATCCTCAGTTGAGGAGCAGAGCAGGCTTCTTGTCTCGTGCAAGACAGAACACTCTTCAGCTTTTGCTCCTTGCACTTTTGCTCCAGCTGTCCTATGAGTAGAGACTTAGCAGACGTCACTTCATACAAGCACCACCCTTTTGCTCCAGATACAAGGACACTCCTAAGAGTTCAAACTCTTCAGGCAGCAGAAGTCACTGATCATCCGTAAAGATGTACATTTTCTGTTTCCACCTTGAATGAGAGATTGCCAGTGGGCTTTCAGACTTACGTATTTATGCTTCGATTTCAAAACGCTGCCAACAAAACAGCAAGTAGCAGCCCATAAACCTTAGAGGCTGTCATCATCACCGTCTTCAGACTGTCATTGCACGCACGTTCTTACCACTCTAAGAAACAGCAGCAGTAGACTGCACGACAGAACTACTGGGGTACAGCTGCCTTCAAGAAAGCTACCAATCAAATGCTTTACAGTCATTCTATGTGTGGATAAACTTTAGGTTTTGACACAGGTGCTGCACTGTACGCTGTAAATGCTTTGTAAACCCAAAGTTTATCTACTTTGTCATCATCATGCTATATTTTTTGCCCAAAGAACACTAAAGCGATTTCACATGGGAAAGGAGGAGACAATGAGAGTCCTAAACCCCAAAGTCATGAAGCAGCACAGCAAGGCAAACAGAAAAAATACCATCAGATTTTGAGCATGCACAGAGGCTTGGTCAGTCTTCATTAGAAAAAGACTCCCTGTTCCACTTACTGTCTCCATCTGACCACCTGTGAGGGGCCGGTATGTCCAGTCTACCGTCAGGCTCTCAGTGATGGGGGAACTGGATTTGAATGAGCATTTCAGCGATACTTCTTCACCAACGAAAGCTCGCACTTTAGGACTGGCTTTAATTTCCA
>NW_008825262.1:100464-100947 GCF_000699105.1 Pygoscelis adeliae
GCAGACACCTGATGCAACAAGCACAAAAGACAAGGATTAGATTCTTGTTATCTGTGAGGCGCAGGAGTGATGATGTCCCAAAGGTATCGATGCACGTGCAGCTCAACCACAGTCCAAAGACTGAAGCACGGTAGTGACTACCTCCCCCATAATGAAATTTAAAGAAAAGCAGACAGCTTCCCCAACCTATTCTCTGTGGGATTGGAACTAGCCCAAACTGAAGTATTTATCTGGAAAATACCACCAAGAGCCTACAGATATTTAGATATGGAGATAAAGAGCTGAGAAACCGAATCAGCTGGCTCTCTGACGAGTTGCAAAGCACCAGCTTTAGACTACTTCAAGGCAGTTCTGGCTCTGCGTGTCTTGCCCCAAGGTGGTACAGCCAGCGACTTGCACATGCACCGGGTCAAGAGTCACTCTGCACAAATAAATACTCACTCGTCTTGTTTTCAATGCGTGCAAGAACTTCTGCCTCATTCA
>NW_008825262.1:100976-101332 GCF_000699105.1 Pygoscelis adeliae
CTGCTCAGCAGTCAGCAGGAGCATCGTTCGAATCCTCCCTTTCACAAATCTCCTGCTCCCAACTTATGAAGATTTATTATGGTGATACTCCGCCTGAAGTTCTGCTCCAATTGTCACAGCTGACTCCCGGGCTGCGCAGGCTCAGAAGAAGCAGGCACAGGTTTCTATTCAGATTTCCCAGTTCCTGCGCAAGTTTCTGGCGTTGTGCGCCTGTTCTGCAGCTACTAATCTAAAATGTAGGGGTCTTGACAACACACTCCTTTTGCTACCAACTGGAAGTCTGGAAATCTCGAGTGCAGCTAGCCGGACCTTAGCAAAGCAGGCAGAGGTGGGACACAGGTACCCGCGTCTCGAGC
>NW_008825262.1:102755-110470 GCF_000699105.1 Pygoscelis adeliae
AGCATGACGGCAGGGGGACAGCACACTGCCAGAGCATGACGGCAGCGGGACAGCACGCTACCAGAGCATCGCCCGCTCAGGGCAGCCTCTGAGCTTGAACCGCAGCAGCCGCTGCCAGCCAGAGTTTCGAGGTGCCTGCAGCGGTGCGTGTAAGGCCACTGAGCGGAGGAAAGAAGCGTCCCGCCTGGCAGCGGTGCGCTCCCTCAGAGGGAAGGGGGGGGGAGCGGGGCTGGAGAGCCGAGGGGAAAGGAGGTCAGCATTCGGATGTGCCGGCAGAGCGGGAGTGGGAAAAGGAGGGGAGCTGCCGAAGCGCTTGGCCACGCGCTGCACAGCAGCAGGCAGTTACAAAGCCTACTGAAGCTGCAAGAGGTCGATATGAAAAACACACCCACTGGTAAACGTTATCCCCAATAAGAAACAGCATACATTCCGAACTATAACAGGTCCCATTTAAAGTAGCAAAGAGATTAAAAGTACGTTGTAGCAACTGGCTGCTCCTCTGATCCCTCACGTAGTCAGTCTTCCTTTTCGTGATGTCAAAGAGGATTTTGAGGGAGGAAAAACAGGGCAACACAAATGCACCTTGCAATTTTTAAGGTGCAAGAGTGCATCTGCTCAGACACTTTGAAAATCTCTGTGCGGTCAGATATCTTGGCATTTTGTTCAAATCTTTTGGCATTTTTTCATCTTCAGAGCAGCCTTCTTCACGTTCTGCAGGTGTGAAGATTAAGGAAAGTTCCTTGTTCATGGGGCAAGTTCCTCCTGCTTTGCTTCAATGAAGGAAATTTACAACTTATGTTAATGTCATCCTCTTTCCTTGCAAGAATTTCAGGTTGAGCAGGGATACCACACTCGCAGCACGAGGCGTCTGTAATTCAGCTTGGTTCTAACATCCGAAATTACAAGCTTTCACCATCTGCTTTAGAAGTACCTAAGAAGAAAGATTATAGAAAAACAAAACAGATTCATTACTCAGGGTTATTGTTGAAAACAAAAACAGGAAAGGCAACTGCTGACCTTAGAAATTGAGTGGGTAACAATTCTGCTGAAATGTTTCAGCAAAGCCAGCAAATCTGGAAATAGTTTCAGTCTTCCTGTAGCAATTGTAAAACAATAAAGATTAAATGAATCAAAAAGCAGATTCAAAACTGGTAAAAAGAAATTAATTCATTCCTCTTTATCCACAAAGCAGGCATGTCACGGAAAGCAGCAACAACAGCTTTCCTACGCTAGGGTGGAGAAATCTCTTCTTCAGTCAAGAAGCAGTTCTGTCTCCACGGCCTGTTCAGTTGTCGGTCTCTCTGAAGGCTCCTCAAGAGCAAAGTGTGTCTGCGGTCTCAGTTGTTTCTGTTTATGGCTACCATGGCCGTAGAATTGAAATACCTAAGTGAAACTGTCTTAGAAAGTCTGCAGTAACGCTGAGGCAGTAATTAGAGAATGTTTCAATGCATACCTGCATTGTATATACCACCAAAGACCTTTAGTCTTCTAATGGACTGGCTTCCTTTTCTTCTCTAATCTTCAGAGTCTCCTTTTCTCTACTGTTACGAAAAAAAAGGGGGAAAAAAAAGCCCAAATCAGCATCAGATGTTCTGAGCAGCAGTCACCTTCTGAGTTACATATAACATACATAACACATAAAAAGAAGTGATAAGATAATAGGCATGCTACATGCATGGTGACCACAGTGTCAGGTTCACGGAGGAAAGAACAGAGTGATCATCTGCCAACTACCACCCCAACAGCTGGATCCTTCTCTGAGTGAGGAGCCACTGTGAAGGGCAAGAGCAAAATGAGGACTCCAAAGCTTGTTCATCCTGGGGCTCTGTTCTGACTGCAAGTAAGCAGCCAATTACTGCTAATTGTGCTGGCAGTTTTGCATTACAGACGCTTAGCGTAGGGTCCAAGCCAATGATTCAGAATAGCTACGAAGATATATTTGACAAGCTTTCCCAGAAGCCTTTCTCTCTCTCTCTCTCTCCTCTGTCCTTACAGTTCAGTGTCTGCCACCTCGATCCTCTTCTCTTGTGCTTTCTTCCGATGGTGTCGGCAGATAATCACAACTATCACCACAATGATCATCAGAACACAAGCAGACCCAATGGCCACCGCCAGGAAGTGGATTTCTGAGAAATGCACTGCGTGGAGAGAAACAGATAAATGAACAAGAGGGACACACAGAGGGCTCTTGGTATGAGGCTGGGGACTTGTATCCGTGAATATAACCTTTCCTCAGGCTCCTTTTTTCCTTGTATCCATTAACTACCCTCATGCTTTCTCTTTATAATCCCTTTTCTTCCATATATTTTCCCAAACATGGAGGAAGACCTGCCAATGCTTCACACAGGCTAAATTCACATGACCTCTGGTGGGGTTCTTGGCCTCTCACCTTTCTGCACAACTCTGAGTCGCACTTCGCCAATTGTGCCATCAACATCTGGTGGGTTCTTCACCTGGCAGGTGAACGTCCCGTTGTCAGTGGGCTGCAAATTCCAGATAACGATGGAAACATCATTACGCTCAATATTCCCATCCCAGGTGATTCGCTCTTTAAACCGTCCAGCAGACAGCTTGTAGGGCTCCTTCAGGTAATAAAATACCTACAAGAAAGAGAGGAAGCTGTCATTCCTATGCACTGTGCAGTCTTTGTGATAGAAGGAGCACGTGAAAGTGAAATGGCACTGGCTGAGGCACATGGCCTAAGCTGAGGAGAGCTGTGTTGGCCCAGTGGCTCTCGGCTGAACTCTGAGGCCGTTTCAAACAATAGCGCCTTGTGCGTTTCAGCTGTGCTTGCCCATACCCACACCCGGAATTTTTGCAGTCACTGGGCTTACCCAGTGCTGGGCCTTGGGACTGGTTTGTTTTGGGCTCCATCAGTGGAATGGAGCATAAAGGTCTCACTCACTGGCTCGTGAGAGCTCAGGTCCTCGGGCTGGAAGTTCCAGGTCACTGACAGGTGCTGGCTAATAGGGCTGCTGCTGGAAAAGGTGCATTTTAACCGCAGGTTAGTGCCGTTCACAGCATCCACCTCCTTGGAAGTGTGAACTTCCACAGCTGCCGCAGGCCACAGTGCTGCAGGGAAAACAGCAGGGATTAGAGGTAAAGAAAGTCTAGGAATAAGCTCATGACTTTTCCTTATCTGCGTTTAGTCTATGCAGGAGCCTGCCTTGTCTATCCCTGTCAATGGTTAACCTGGCAGTCACAAGCACACAGATGTAATTACTGGGGGAGGTGATGCCGTGGATGCAGAATCCAAGAGATCCCCTGTGCTTCATGGATTTTGTCAGTTGATGTGCAAGCTGCACAGTGCTTCTTACAAGGGAGTTTGCATTCATCTGAACTGCTGGTACAGTGCTTTCTTTGTAGTTTAGTGCCTGCACAGTTAAACACTTACAGATCTGATAACTGGTTGAGAAACGACCGCTGAGAAGGACGTGCCTATAGGGACAATAGACTTTGGTTTTGGGGGAAATGTCTCTCTTCACGCATGAGCAAACTTGACATCTAGGAGGTGCAATGCTGTTGTAAATGCCACCCCTCCTTAAATGTACGCTCGCTCCTGACTGGCACTAAAGAAACCGTATAACTTCTCATGTGCTTGTCCTGGTTGCGTTTTCACAAGTGATTACACTCTACTGCACTCAATTCCCCGAGCAGAATTCTTCAGGAAAGCAATCCTGCCCTTTCAAGTAGGACTGCTGAGCCCCAATAAACAATTGCTAGTTCCCATGCTAGAACTTTCCTTTATACACTTTGTGTTATCAGCCTGAGTGTCATGCCCACCACGGTGAAAACTGCTCTTACTGATGTAAGAAGTGCCTGTTAGACAGTAAATAGCCCAGCTGGACAACAATAGTCAAATATAGTCAGGCTGAGGAACTCTACAGGAAATCCTCAAGGTAAATCCGTAAGCATTCGTGTGTCAAAGCAATATTCTCTCTCAACCAAACCACCAGAGCTGCCGCTTTAACAATAAGTTAACATCGCTAACTCCATGCTACCCTGAAAGAGAGACAATCAGCAAGAGAGAGAGCATCAAGGCACAGAACGAAGAAAAATGAAAAACAGGGTAACCAAAGGGTTGCTGGTGAAGATGCCTCTCACGCGTGAGCCCTAGCTGTCCTCTGGCTTGCCCTGCCACTGCAGACAGAGCTCAATTGCTCTGGCAGATTGTGCTACCAAAATGGTGGTGCTGCAAGTTCTCGCTTTTTCGCCCGCAATCGCTGTGTTGCTTGCCTGACTGCTGTAGCTCTCTGAGTTAGCGGGTTAGTTTCCGCAAAACAGCAGTGCTGAGCTAAACATCTTGCTGCTGCTGAAAGGGACAGTCCTCCCTGCTCCTGACCATGCGCTCCCATTAGTTTCTTTTTCCTCACTGGTCAAACTAACCCAGCAGAAAAAGAGAATATTAATAATTTCCTGTCACTTTAGGAAGATGAGTTAACTCACCCCAGTGTGATTCAAGCAAAAAAAAGCTTGTCTGGGGTTGTAAAATATGGCTTCATAACAAAGACAATCGATACATTTCCTGTATTTGAAAATAATTTACAACCAAAGACTTCCTTGCCAAATAATTTCTTTTCTCAAAGGAGAAAATATTTGCCAAGACATTGAAGGTGTTCACATTTGAAAACCTTCTTTGGCAGGCATCGTGTTTCTCATCCAAAGATTCGGTGTCTTTTAAACGCCTTTAAAAGAACAACTGTGGGAAATAAGTGTAAAATACTTTTTTAAAGACAGATTACCGAGCATATCCGTGTGCTGATGCATTTGGGAAAGGAGGGCGCGGTGTTCTTAGATTCCAGCTATATTGATATAAACCACTGAAAATTCAAGCGAGTTTGTTGTCGGTCTGGAATCGTTGCTGTGTAAAGGATCTAAACCCAGTGCTGCTTAACAATCTCTGATTGTCTAGTAACAAAGATAGTGAGAAAAACATCTAGGAGTAAAGTCCAGATTCCTGGCAGGAGAGGAAAAGATGTGTAACCAGAGCTCAGAATGCGATCACTGTTCTTCTTCCGCTTGAACACACCTAAACCTGTTTGTCGAAGAAAATCACTTTGTGTCAGTTGCAGTGAACCCCGGACCCAAAGAATCACAGCAGTCCACAACAAGTATCTGAGACTCCTGTAAAGTCGCTGCCTTAATGACGACGATAATTAAGGGATCAGAAGAGGAAAGTCCAGATGGCAACTGAGGCCAGACAGTACCAGGTTTCCTTACCTCGGAGCTGTACCCCAAGGAAGAGCACAGCACCCAGCCAGCTGGGGCCGTCCATCGGGAAGACAAATCCGTACTCCGCAGGTTGAGCAGTGCCAGAAGGAGAAATTCGTTTCAGGTCCTTGATAACCGGATGAAAGATGAGTTTCTCAAAGCCTTCTCAGCACAGAGGAGCAAATTCCTTTCTCTCCGCTTGACCTGCAAGGCAATGTGAGTACTCCTTCCTGCTTGAGTCAGAGAGCACTCCCTGTCCTTGCACTGAAAGGCAAGGTGCGCCCAGCACAGCTCACTTCTCTGTGTACAACAGGGAGATTTTCAAGGTAAGATTAATTTCTTCTGCCTCCCATATTCCTTTGCTCTTTTGTGTTGCAATCATCCCTCCTCCCAGCTTCCACCTGAAACCACTCCCCTCTTGTGGGAGGTAATTTTGCTCCTAAAAGAAAGTTTGCCCGAAGGTGTTTACAGATAGCCTGAAGGAATGAGGGCCATTTGTTTGGCAAAAACCTGCAAACAATCCAAAAAAGCAACCCAAAACAGCCTGCGGCAGCAGTGTGGGCACACATCCAGAGGATGGAAATGTCCTACTGAAACACAGATACCTACAGTAAAATGAAGGGATCATCATAATGTTACTTGGTTGCAGCCATCCCGCAGAACTGGGAGAACGCGTTAGCTGCTGCTTGTAAAGTCCTTGGAAAAGTCAAAAGACAATTACATTGGACATCAGTCCAGGCCGGTGGTGGTCCAGGCACAGCTGGGGGAACGCCACCGTGCTTAACAAGCAGCGCAAGGTACCGGAGAAACTCAGTGCGACACAGAATGTTTTCCCGCTGGCACGTGGCAGTTGTGAGAGCATCAGACTGAGTTGTGCATGTGTGTTGGCGCGACAAGGATGTTTGCATTTGAAGACCATAAACCACTTTAACAGCAGAACCTGCTGCTGGCTGTGGCTGTGTTTGTGTCTGGTCCGTGGTATAGTTCCAAGAAGTTATCCCAGGTTATGAGCTTTCGTTGTGACTGATGCTAATTTTCCTTGCAGCGGTGCCAAGGCAGGGACGGGGAGGATGCCCTAACCTCTGGGTGTTTCGACGGGCTCCCTTCAGCTCAGAGCTAAGGAGCGGAGTGAGGGCACTCTTGCTGTGCAGCAGTGTGGGCTCCGGTTGGGATGTTTTGGATTACCTGGGACACACTGAGAGGATGTCAGAACTGACCAGAACAAGGTTTTGGTGGAAAGAGGGCAGCAGCAGGACTGTCAGACTTCCTGCTAATGAGCAACCATGTGGACATCTCTCCTCCCATTTGCTGTTGTAACATCCTTGCGGCAATTTCTGAGGAGAATACTGAATTTATTTTTAACTTTTAAACGTCAAGTTTCAAATTTGGCAATGTAAAAAAGCACTGAGGCCATCATTCTCATGGATTGCCCACAGAACAGCGCCGAGAATCTTGTCTCTGCTAACATGTCTCTGCTAATAGCTCTGAGATACCAGACATCTCTGTTTTCATGGGAATAATTTGGCCCTGTGTTAACCCTTCATCACTGCGTCTCCCCAGACTTCCACTCAGTTACTGTTCCAAAACGTCATCTCCATTTCTTGCATTGCCACTATAAATATTTATTAGGCTGGGGTTGTTGTTTGTTTGTTTGTTTTGCAAACAGGGGATGCGTTTGCCTTTTCAGATTTTGTTTCAAGTATGTGTAAGGCAGTGCTCAGCAGTCAGTTTGCTGCCACCTCCTGAGATTGTCTTCCTGCACAGCAGCAACTTCTTCTCCTCAGGCAGCCCATGCAGGCTCCGGTAGGACAAGCGTGTTTCTTGCTGTAACAACTGCCCTTTGGCCACTCTGGCCGTGTAGCAACACTACTGGCTCTCACTTAAGACCGCATCGGTGTGGCGCACAGGACTGGGAAGAGGGTCTGTTCCAGTCTTCACTTGCAGACTTTTACTAATCTTCAAAATCTTGTTCCAAAACGTGCTGGCTCCAACTGTCGAGAGAAGGCCACGTCCCTGGCACCCTTACTAGTAACATAAATTCTCTCGTTTTTCCTTTTGAAATGGAAATAAGTAAAAGACCTGACAGCTAAAAAGAGCACCTCAGGAAATGAAATAAGGCCCCACAACATCGTCATTAGCCATGTCATTAAATGGCGGCTCTTGGGAAGGAGCGAGAAGCCGGTTCCATCCTTCCAGGCATCTGGAAAGGAGCCCCTCGAGATGTGTGCGGCAGGTGCAGAAACGCCGTGCGCCCTTGCGGAAGGAGGGAGCCTCGGCCGGCTTTGCAATGTCCGCTTTGGACACGTGCCCTCAGGTCCCCCACGATTCTCACGACGGCATGAGCAGCTCTGCCACCTCCGTAGGCTTCGGGCCGAGGGAAGCGGAAAGGCAGCGCCTTCCCACTTCGTCCACGCCAGCATCCCCGCTGGAAGCAAGGCTTGGAAAGGCGCCCGCCCCGCTCCCGTGGAGGCCTGGCGGCCTCTGCCTGCCTCGAGTGCAAGTCT
>NW_008825262.1:110828-111233 GCF_000699105.1 Pygoscelis adeliae
CCACGTTCCCTTCTGCCTTTGGCAGCTTGGGAGACAGAGGCTTTCTCCAAACGGCCTTAGCCTTCCCCCTAGCATTCACCTTTTGTGAGGGCTGCTAGACTGGTAAGTAGGCAGACATAAATGTGATTTAAAGAAATAAAGCGGATTTTATTGTAGGTGCAATTTGTAACATGAGTACAAATGCCGCAGAAAATGTAGAATTGCTTTTGCAGTCTCATATTGAAACTGAAGAGAAACAGCAACACGGTTAAACAAGTTCCCTCTTAACGGGAGAGCGTGTCATGGAGCAAGCTGTCGGGAGCAGAGCATCAGCTTCGGGTCAGAAGCTTGCAGCAGGGCTTGCTGTGCTTAGCCACCGCTTTTGCTGCGCTCCTCGCTGTCAGTACGTGTGCAGAGGAGAGTCCG
>NW_008825262.1:111589-124695 GCF_000699105.1 Pygoscelis adeliae
GGGTCAGCTGTCCTGGCTGTGCCCCCTCCCAGCTCCTTGTGCACCCCCAGCCTTCTCAGTCGGTAGAGCATGGGAAGCTGAAAAGTCCTTGACTGGTGTAAGCACTACCTAGCAACAACTAAAACATCGGTGTGTTATCAACATTGTTCTCCTCCTCAATCCAAACCACAGCACTGTACCAGCTACTAGGAAGAAAATTGACTCTATGCCAGCCGAAACCAGGACAAACCCCCAGGTTTTACAGCCTGGCACTTACAGGCTCATTTCTGCTGGCTGTACAGCGTCTCTAGGTGCTGAGCTGCTTGTAGTGTTTCTGGTTCCTTTGTTTATTCCCTCCTATGTTAAGTTGCTTGCAGTAGTTTGAATTTCAGAAACACTCGCTTTGAAAAGTTGTTAGGAAGGTCCTGATGGCAAATTTAATCCAGGCTTGTTTATCTATCTCTCCTGCTGCTCCTAGGGCAGTTACAACAGGTCTCCTGAGACTTGAAGGGGGCTGGTGCAGAGCAGCCACCCCTTGCTGTCAATGACGTTCTGGGAAGACGTTTTGAGCCTCCGCACTTCCTGACATGGGCTTATTTTATCATAGGTGTTCCGTGTCTTTCTTGGCTGCTTGCAGGTTTCACTGGAAACAGTGAGTCTCCCCAGCACTGCTCAGTTCGTTGCCGTACACAATTCTGGGAAAAAATCTTGGGCCTCTTTCTTGTAAGCGAGAACTTGAAAAGCCAATGTGTTCTTTCTTCCCTCGCAGCCAGCCTCAGTGATGCCAATCTGATGTGGTAGAGAAGAGCAAGAGGAGGAGGAACACAAGGATGAGGTTGGAGAGGTCCTTGCCTCTCCTGGGACTCCTGCTGTGTGCGGGTGAGTACAGCTGGCCAGAAGCCTGCGGGGACCAGAAGGGTGGCTGCCCAGGGGCTGCAGAGGAGAAAGCATAGGGGCGTGCGACCGGTTTTGCAAAGTACTTGCAGCCTCATCTTCTGCAACTGGCACGTACAGTGCCTATGGAGCTGCTGCTCTCCAGAGTGAGCGCTCCCCTCAGAGTGCAGGTTGCAGGGACAGAGAAACGGGAGTCCAACCCTCTCGGGCTAGAGAAAAGAACCTAAGGTCCCTAGTGAATTTTTGCTTACTAGCTGACTCACTAAGACCCCTGGTCTCCAAACTTCATGCAGCAGGGTTGGAGCTTGATGCGCTGCTTTCCGCGGCAGTGTGAACTATAAGGGTCTGTGTCTTTAATTTTATTTTTACGCTTTATTCATGCACTTTCCTTAAGCCGTTTTGTGATCACGGGTAACTAACTTCAGTTCAGAGTCACTGATATCATGGGAGTGGTAGCGATTTCCATGTTACCAGTTTGAACTGACCAGCATTTAGAAAGCTGGTTTAGGATGAAGTGCAGAGTATCTGTAAAGACTATAAAGAAGCTGGTAACTATGAGAGATAAGTTTGAAAGATAACTAAAAGATGCTGCGATAAGACTACAGCTACTCTGCCTATGTGCTGCAAATACCAACTGCTATTCTTTGAGAAGATTGAAAACATTTGGTTTAGCAATGGCCTCTTCTTTTTTCAAATTTAAATTCATCTTATATAAAGAAAAAAGCATCAGATCACCTTCTCTCCAGCCAAGTCCTCTGCCTGTGGAATTTCAAATCTACAATTTTGTTACAAGTAACTCCTATTGGAAAGCAAGCATTACCTGGGATGAGACAAGAGCGCTGAACACATGAATACCGGTCACTCCTTCATTTACTCATGTTACTTTCTATCGACAAATGTCTTTAAAGCAAACCACAGGTCTGATTCAGACCTCCTAAAAGCTCTTTCTGTAATACTCCAGCTCCAGAGACTTCAGTGGAGCTACTTGTTTCCTACCAAGAGAGAAAAATCACATCGATAAACTGCTTTACAGCGTTAAATCAAGCGTCAGGGTCCAATCCTGCAGTGAGTATACTCTTGCAGAGGACAGTGGTTCTTACTGCAGAAACCAGGCATGATTTTCCAGCAGTCTTTGGTTCGTGGTAATAAAGCAAAATTGCTGGGTGTACAGATTGCAATAACCCTTTTTCTAAACTGGGTCGGAAAATTATTCAAATTTCCATTCTGCGTTAGTCCATGTTAAAAATGGCTTCCAAAGGAGAAGACTTCATTTCAAAACAACATCCTGTCTCAGCTAACAGCATGCTTCTAATGCCTTTAGCACAAATACAGGAGTATAAACCTCTCTTTCAAGCAGCTGAGTTCAGAAAGGATAACCTTGAAGTAGGAAAGGCGTATATCAGTAGCTAAATTACTTAACACTTGTTATTCTTTCTTTTGTAGTTGGCACCGCAGCTCAGCAGGGTAAGTGTATTTTACCAGCATTCTTAACTATCTAGCATGATAAAAAGATCAGCTATGCCTCACAAGTGAGGACTAAAAGCCAAACAGAAATATTTGAGTTTTGCAAATACTGTAGGATAGGAAAAATTCCCCGTTCATTAACTGTTACTGATCTCACTGATTTGAAAAATTGGCTGTCATGAATTGTCCCTAATTATCGCTAGTGATCCCCAAGCAGGGTTGGGCATTTTCCAACAGCAACAGGCAGTAAGGTAACAGTGGGCTGATTTGCTAACACTCATTATTCTCTCCTTTGCAGACGATACCGAAGCAGAGGAGGGTAAGTGTATTTTACCAGCATTCTTAACTATTTAGCATGATATAAAGACTGCAGATGCCTCACAGGTGAGGACTAAAAGGCAGACAGAAATATCTGAGTTCAAGCAGTATTTTAGGAGGAAAAAATTTCCTGTTTGTTAGTTGCTACTGTCATCACCGATCAGAACAATCAGCTATAATGAGTTGCCCCTAATTACTGTTAGTGGTCTCCAAGCAGGGTAGGCCATTTGCAGAGACCAGCAAGCATATGGATAAACAGAACGATGAATGGCAGGTGGCCAGGCTCTCTGACATAAAGTTGAACACTCTGCGATGGTATTTTGATACTGTTTAGTGTTGCAAAGGACCAGTGTAAAAAAGTAAAGGAAAACATGCATGCGGAAGACGTACACAGGGAATTTGCATTACACCATGAAATCAAAGATTTTGCAGAGCAAACTGTCATGGTGAGATCAAGGGTGGGCAGGGAAGCCTGCTCGGAAGACGTTTGTAATGCTGGTTTCCCTTCTCGTTGGCGCATCTTCCAATAAAGAATTCCTGGTGGAGATTTCCGGAACTACGGTGACAATCACGTGTCCCTTGACTGGAAGCAACATAGTCTGGAGCTCACCTGGGAGAAAATCAGACGACGCGAGGAAGTACATTATAGAGAATCACGACAGCTCCCCTGTCAACGTGACTTGTTCGTCAGCTGGGAAGACGTATGAACTGTACCTGAATGCCAGAGGTGAGTGAAAAAGCACTCAGTCTACAGGCTAAAGATAAAGTCTACACATTTCAGTGACAGATATTAGGAGCTGAGACCTGATTTTCAGTGCTGTTGGGCTGGATGAATGCGATTCTGCTGAGGCCCTTCCTGCTCTGTGTGGGCAGTAAAAGAGTCCAAAAGCACATTTTTGGCAAAAGGGATCTCCCTGCTCTCTACGCCTTTCCCTTCCGCTGTCCTCAAGCTAGTTGCGTGTCAATGGTTCCCACATACACAGCACACGATCTTTTTTTCGTACACTACTCTGCCATGCTACAAGGCAAGAGTAATGTCTGTCACAAAGGCCAGAGGCATTTCTTATTTTGCAGAGTGGAAACCTCCCATCTGGAGAGCACAGCCTGGTTTCTGTGACCTATCAACCAGGGGGAGTTTACCTCCACCCTGACAGAGTGATTTAAGGCTTTGAGCCATTTGAAATTTTGGGCAGCTGCTCTGCATTCAGGCCTTAGAGTCCAGCGTAGGCAGAGGGGGGCAATGCTCTAGGAGATGTTTTGCACCCTCCGGCTCAGGCCATGCAAACAGCAGAGGGTAGCGAAGGAGGTTGCACACACCAGCCCCCAGCCTGTGTCTGTTTGCAGGGTGGATAGAATGGCCTGTGCTGTCCCCCTTCCTTTCTGTTTGCTCTTTTCTCCTCCCCCCCTGCCCCCCGGAACTGTATCTTTTCTGCTAGCACTAAGCAGACGAGCGAGGCCTCGACTTTCCTTGCTGGAAAGGAAGGGTGCCCGTCTCTGAGCACCTTCATCTCTCCTCCTGGCAGTGTGTGCAAACTGTGAGGAGCTGGATGCCTTGGCAGTGACGGGGATCATCACTGCGGATCTTCTCATCACCTTAGGGGTGCTGATTCTGGTCTATTACTTCAGCAAAGACAGGAAGGGGAGAGCGAGCGCTAGTGCTGGCAGTCGGCCACGAGGTAAGAGCTGTTTCAGGCATCGCTGCTCTCCATGATGTCCGCTAAGCACCAAATTAAGCACTTGCCCCTGCTGAGTGATGGAGCCTCCTCTGTTCCCCCCCAAGCCTCCAAGACCTCACCAAACAATGCTCCTGCTTGCCACATCTGTTGCTCTGGGCTACCTTCTTCTATGGGATGGGATGCCGTGTTGTGTCAAAGGCTTCCTGCCCGTAGAAAACCATTTCACAGGCTCCTATGCAGCAGTGTTGAGTCTGTGCTGAAGCAAACACTGTACGGCGGATGCTGAGCTTGCAAGTGTAGCCACAGACCCAGTCTGGCCCTGGCCCACTCAGCTGCTGTCTCAGGCAATCGAAGACCAAGAATCGGGCCCGCACACAGAACACGTGATTAGAAATCGTGGTGTTATTAAAACTATAAATTCGAATTTCTGGCTTCTGAGGCCATGGTTTGGTGACCTACTGGGGCCAGCAGTGGGGCTCATAGTGGAAAAATGCCAGGGTAAAGTGATGCAGGGTGGTGACCTCACGATGCTGGTTCAGATTTGTTCAAGAAGTGTTGACGGTGACGTTTGTACCAGGAGACTGCCCGTCAGACACGTACCACGGCTGCTCACCGGCCAGGCTTTGTGCAGATCAGGCACTGCCACTTTTCCCCTAGCCTCCACAAAGCTGATATAAATCTTTCAGCAGGTCTAAATTCCCTATTGTGCGCTTACCGTGCGTGTCGTGTGCTGGGTTCAACAGAAAAGTGATGACGTGCTCACGCCTGTGCAGCTTGCTGAGGCAGAGGAGTATAGAGCTGGTATCCATATTGTGGAGCTGTAGCCTGGGCCTGTGCTTATGGGCCCTTCTCGTTTTCAAGTATTTCTTCACAACCAGGAAAGCTAGAATTTCACCCTTTCTAAAAGAAAGCTGATTTCTTCCTAAATGATCGTAAGGCCTCCTGCCTGCAGCAGTTGGGTCTTTAAAAGCTCTAAGCTCATACTAAAGCCGTGGGAGTTGACCCATGGTATGCATTGCCCTGGGACCATCTTCATGAAAGTCCCTCGTGCTGTCTTATATGAATCGTCACCAAGGATGACCTCTCTTTGCCTTTGTTGCAGGTCAGAAGATGCAGCGTCCTCCCCCCGTTCCAAACCCGGACTATGAGGTATGGAGAACCTGCATTTTTTCCATCTCTCTTTGCTGGCTGGGGAGGGGTAGCCAGAGCTGGGAATCTTTTTGCTCCTTTGAAGAAGCATCCAGTCAACCTCCAGGCTTTCCTGGGAGCGGAGGAAAAAGGTGGTGAGGGTGGAGCCCCTTCTCCTGGTGCTGACACAGCGAGTCGGGAGCAGAACTGCAGCTTCTCGTGCACGCTTCCACAGCAGCACTACACCTGCTCTCTCTGTTGTAGTTTTCTCCACGTATTGTGTGCACCAAGATCCTGGCGTTGTTTGAGGGTGTGTTAATAAGGATTCCTGAACTAACATCTCTGCTGTTCCCACAGCCCATCAGGAAGGGCCAGCGGGAAGTGTATGCAGGCCTGGAATCCAGGGGCTTCTGAAATTCCCACGGATGACAGGCTGGAAAACAGCGGCAGAGGGGCTAAGCGCTTCTTCCCAGCTCGGTACCGGTTCTCTGCAGGCCCGCGTTTTGGGGTAAGCCAGGCGGCTACACAGGGCAGCCAGGCACCCTGCTGCCATCCGCTGTCCCACCCTGATGTGTTCCTTCGGCCTTCGGTTTGACGTTAGGGAAAAGAATCAAATGAGCACATTGGCAAGAAGTTTTCCTTCTCATTAAAGGACTGCAGCCTCACTCGTGGTTCCTGGCCTCCTTTTCCCTCACACTTCTCTCTCTCTCTCTGCTCCAGTTGCATGCTCTGGTTTTCCCGCCCATTTAACTTCTGCCCTGAGTGCCTCCACTTGCTCCCCGTGCCTCCCTGGGTAGCTAGTGGGCAAAGAGCAGGTCCTTCTCAGAGCGACGGGCCTCTGACCTTGTCCCGCTCTCATGCTCAAAGCCTATCTTAGTTTTGCTGCCCAGGATTGTAACAAAAGGAACAGAGGCAGTCAGTATATTAACAACAAAATGGTACATTTTCATAGAAAAGCCACTGCTTTGAATGAAAACATCTCAGTCAAAAAGAACAGTTTTCCTTTAAAAATATGAGGAGCGCTTCTGCCGGTACATGCAGACTGACCTGTCCATCCCCCAGCCTGTCTTCTGTAGGAAATGAGTGGGGCTGAGTACCACTTTGCATCCAGTGACCTTTATGTTTCAGACCTTCAGCATAACGTCCTCACAGGGTCGCATGGGGATTTGGCGCCTTCCCAAGCCACTGAAAGCCTCCTCTTAGGAAATTTAAGTGCTTGGCTGAGCGTTAGATCTTTGGTACTATCAAATAGTGGGGCTCTTAGATATTTCAGCTAAGATTTGAACCCCCACTCAGCAATGAGTATCAGCTTTGCAGTCCGACTGAGACAGCACAACAGGGATTTTCACGTTTCCCAGGTTGGAACTGACACCCTTTGGCTCAGCCCCAGGACTAGCACTCTGCTCTGAAACAGCTTGTTCACTGGAACTGAAATGAATGCATTGCGGCCACAGAGATAAAGCCCGGGACCTACAAAATCCAAGAGAGCATCAAACCCTTTTGCTAGGCTGTCCTTCTCATCCCAGAGACTTCATGGACTCCGTTTGAATTGAAATCCTATAGTGTAGCCTAGGAGAAACGCATTCCTTTGAGTGTGTTGTACCCTAAGGGGTGTACAAGTACATTTGCTGGCCAAGTGTCATTTTCCAGAGCTATTGCTCTTCGAGATTCTTGTGATCTGTCCTTTGCTGCTGCCGTTTCTCTCCCCATCTCCGCTCTGTAACTTGAGTTCTGCCTAGGTTCTGTTAGACAGATGGCAGGCTTCTTTGCCACTGGTAAAGATCTGGTTTAACTTCTTTATATACATTTTAAAACTGTAATATATTAATAAAATGAGAGACAGCACCCCCAGGCATGCATTGGAAAATTTTTCCCCCGTGGTTTTGTCTCTGTTAAAGAAAACAGTTTTTGTTAAGGGGAGTTCCCAGGTCACAAGTAGTCCGAGACAGCGAGAGCTTCTGCGGGTCTGTGTTGCCTCACCTTGCAGCAGCCTGCGAGGGGTTTGGGAGCAGACTGTGCCAGGATGGGAGGGGACAACCACAGGTACAAAAATGCCCTGCCGTGCCTAGGAGAGCGGGGCTGGAGAGCGGGGCAGGGATCATCAGGAGCTGGGGAGTGAGTCTGGGGCTGCTGTCTGGGGGCAAGTGAAACAGCTGAGGTCCCATGCACTCAGTATACATACAGATTTTAAATCTGCCTGATCTTGGAAGCTGTGGTTTCCAAAGCAGTAGCAATGGGGCAGGTAGTAACTTAAGGAGACGGGCCCAAGAGATGCTGTGATGCCTGGGAACGTTTCTGCTCTAACGCTGGCTGAGCAAGCCACATTTCTGTTGCTCTGCAGAGCAAGAGCTCCCAAGAAAGGAAACAGCAGCAGTGATGGGGGCTGGGGGTGGTTTAACCCTTGAGTTTCAGCACGAGGAGATGAACACCCAGCCAGTTTCGTGCTTCGGATTGCTGTGCTTACCCCGCAGGATGTGGTTTTAAAGGCAGCACAGCTGGGTTTACCATACAAGGCGCTAAACATCTAGGAGGCAGATTGCAAGATAGAGAGCACTAACCCCCAGCAGCTCTAAAACCACTCTGGGCCATGTTCTCAGCTTCTGCAAAACATCAGTGCTCCAGGGACGCTTGCTCAGCCCAGCCTTACAGCCCGTTGCCACGATTGGGATGTGAGAAGCTCGGACCGCTCTGGGTGTACAAGGTCTAAATTTTGCTTCAAGCTACACCCCAGTGCTTCTGCCACCATTTATGGGGCTGCATGTTTGCCTAATGTTTGCCCCAACCGGTGCCACCCCACGCTCTCCTTATCTCAGGGGGATCAGCGCCCATCCAGCGACAACATCTCTCTGCCTCTGTGCTTAGCTGCACTATAGAAATATTTCTTTCTCCTCCCAAGAGTGAGTTGCTGAGAAGCCTCTCACAAACAGATGAGTTGTAAATATCACCCCTGCTGTGTCTTTGATTTGTGCAGAGCATAGCCGCCCACTCTGCTCCCGGCTTCTCCTGCTCTTTGGGTGTGGTTAGCCACTTTTGCTCATTGCTTTGAGATCTGATGGTGATGAAAGCCCTATGAACTAGGCAGTCTGGTGGTCACTCTTTTTGTAAGGTCCTACCCACATGGCTATGCAGACCAAAGGCGGCTATTGGCATATTCTGCCTGCAACGGCTGTATCAGGCTCACCCTTCACTGGAGCAGGTTAGAGCGGAAAAACCACTAAGACATTATTCTGCTCCCGTGAAGAGCAAAACGTTATCGTGTAAAGAGCCAACACCATAGGAAAATAGGTCCTTTTCTTGTTCGCTGTCCGCAAGGCTGATCACACACCGATTCCCGTAAGGGCACATGGGGTGCACCCACAGCTTTGCACAGCCTACGTGTTGTTTGCCGTGTCAGAGGTGTCGCAGATTTGTGCCCAGTTTTTATTGAGTGTTAACTCTGAGTTACCACTGAGTCACAAGGCAATTCACAGCCTGGTGCCCTCTAAAGCCTGTCACCCAGATTCTTAGAAAAGCAGGAAAACATAACCTACAGGTGTGTGCAACTGGCACATGGAGGGTGACCTGGTTTCTGAGGTTTCTAACTGCTAGGTGATCCTGTCTGTTATCTGCCTCCCATTTTGGCCATAGTCCGACCACATTAGCTGTTTCTGCTCAGAGCTGGGGAGCGGGGACCTTGCCAGGAGGAGCTGGGTTGCTGTGGGGAGACCCAGTGCTGCTCAGTGCCTGCAACGGTGGTTGAGCTGGGAAAGGCTCTGAAAGTTTGCTCGTCCGGATCCTGTACTCAGCACTCTGGGATGGCTAGGGAGCCTGAAAGAGGGGTTGCCGAACGCCCCACAAAAGATCCCTGGCCTGGTCACAAAGGTGAGTCACTCTCCGGTTGGCTGCAGAGGCAGAGGAGGGTGGGAGAGCCTCCCAAGAACATCCGAGGTACGGGGAGTGTGGACTGCCTCAGGCCTTCGCTGCCCGGCCAGCTCTGCCGCCACGTGTTTTGCACAGTCTCTGCTGCCGTTTTCGTCCCCTCTGCGGTTTCCATTTCCCCTTTGGGCCCAGCCCCCGGCAGCTCTTCTGGGGAGCCAGCACAGCTTGCTCGTTTGCTCGCGCTTCACTCCCCTAAGCACTGAGAAAACTCGCAGGCTGGCTGGGTGCCAGGGACCTGGCAAGCCCCTGCGGCTTGCAGATTGCGATTAGATGCCAAACCCTGCGTGTAGAGAGGAAACGTCCTCCTGCCAGCCCCCCAGCTCTGCCCAGAGGACTGAGGCATGCAGGCACTTCGCAGGGGTGACTCAGACCCTGCTGAGTGTCGCTGTGCTCCTGGTGTCCCCGCTCCCTATTCTGGAAGGGGAATTAAATGAGACAAAGCCTCTGCCGCTCTCAGGGGCGGCAGTCTCCTCCCTTCACAAGGTCCCCCATCCTCAGCTTCAGCAATGGACCTGGACGTCATTTAGATCCCGGCACAGAGAGGTGGCACAGCCATGGGCACTTGCCTGCACCGGCAGAGCAGTGTCCTGCCGGGACAGGCAGGAGCCTTACGGCTCTGCAGGGATCCAGGCAGATCACATCCAGCGCTCACCTCCTCCGACTGCACGGCTCCCCAGGCCTCAACAGAACCCATGGAACAGGGACGCTATGGGATAGGCTCATCTTTAATGAGAGGAACACAGAAGTGCCGGAGGTCACGGAAAGAGCAGAGTGCTACAAGCAGCCCATCCTGGCAAGGAGCCGGAGGGCTCTCTAGGCAAAAACCCGCATTGCAGTGAGCTTACGAAGGCAGTGCCAGGGCAGGGTACCGGTGCTCTTGGGCGCTGGCGGTGGCTTTGCTGTAATATCACTCCCGGTGTGAAGGAGTCACAGGCCCCAGTGTCTTCCCACTTCACTTGTGGGCCTTGGCAGGTCCCAGCCGGCTGTACTGTGCATCGTCCCGCTCGCCAAGGGGCTAGGAGGAAAAAAAGGCGAGATGAGCTACAACTGTCTCTGTCTAGCCCTGGGAGGGAGGGTACAGGGGAAGCTGGCCCAGCTCTCCCTTTGCCAAGCTTTTGGCAAGCTTTCCCTCCTGGCACACAGGGCTTAACAACCCCAGAGAGTAAGAGGCAGGGGGTAGCTGAGCTTGCCCCGTCCTCTGGGTCACTCAGGAGGAGGCGGCTGCAAATGCCCCAGCAGAGAGCAATCTCCAACGCGGCTCAGCGCCTCGTGGCGTGGAGTATCCCCCAGCAGCTCTGCTGTCATGGCCACGCCGGTCCCACCACGCAGCCCCATACCACGCAGAGGTGCTGAAGCCCACGCACGCACATACGTACACACACACACGTGGGTGCCCATGCTCACCTGGTAGAGCTGCTCGTTGGCAATCAGGTTCTGCCTGTCAGAAGCTAAATGAAGAAAGAAGGTGGTCAAGGATCAGGGGAGTCATGGACAGTGTGGCGAACATTTGCAAACAAACCCAAGCAGCCGTCTGCTTTCAGCCCTGTGCTTTTACTTCCTCTGGGATGCTCAGTGGAAAGCCCCTGCAAGGCCTCAGATGTTCCTGTGCCACCAGCTGCTGTCCCTGGATGATGTTTTGGTGAACCTTGTGCATTCAATGGCTTCTCCTGGGAAGCTGAGCTAGGGGCAGGAAGGGTACACGGCGTGCTTACATGGATCCCTACCCTAGACGCGCTGTGTGCTGGCTGCTGCCTGCAGTTTGCAGTGACTGGGCTCTGTGGGCAGTGATGGAAAGTCCCTAGGTACGACGCAGCTCCTAAAGATGCCCAAGCACTTCCCGTCCCCACCTGAGAGCCAGCGGGGCTCTCCCCTCACCTCGTGACATGCGTCCCTTGTCCTGGCCAGTGATGCAATACACAGCAACCGCCAGGAAGATGGTGGCGACAACATCTGCGACCACGATCCCCGAGATGGTGGGAGCGTCCACTTCGATGCAGTTCTGGCACACTGGAAGCCAAAAGGACACAAACGTTGAAAGCAGGTGTATGACCAGGACCCTGCCCCTTGGCTGCCTTTGCCCTGCCGCCAGGCTCAGTCTGAGCCCAAAGCGCTCAGCCAGCTCTGCCAGACCAGGTAGGCTCCAGTCCCAGGGCGAGAGACCGGGGATTAAGTTTGGCTTGCTGCATGACTCAAGGCAGTGGCCCAAGCTGCCACGTGTCCCCAGCACTCGGGGCAGGCCACAGCAGGGCCAGCGAGCAGCTAGCAATGAGGCAGTACGAGTGCCAGGTCATGGCACTAAGTGAGGCTGTAGAGCTCTCACGGGGACACCACATGCACGGGAACATGCAGCTTGGCTGTTCCCAAGGGCAACCTAGCACAGGAGCTGTCAGGACTTCCACAAACTGGTGGAACCACCCTCAAACTCTGGGAAATCAGTAGTTCTCTCAGAAATTTACTTGGGTGAGAACTCCAAGCAGTTCTGGCTCTAGAAACCAGGTTTGCAACACTTACTTCGATAGTGCACCTGGAGGGGGGAGCTTTGCTTTTTACTTTCTGTTTCACACCTATACATGCCTCTGGGATCATCGTAAACTGCACCCAAGTGCAGTTGTGTTACGTTTTCTATCGTAGTCCCACTTTTCAGCCATGTGACTTGACTTTGGGTGTCCATTTTGCATTGCAGGAACACCTTCCCACTGGCTTCTTTCACGATTATTTTCTGTCCTGTAAAAAAAAGGAAAGCAGAGAGCTTCACAGCTGACTTCTCAACCTTCACGGCGTTGAGCCGTTGAGCTCAGAGATCTCATTCCTGGAGATGGCTAGTGTAGAGAGCATCGCCTTAGGCTGTCTCCTGAGCAGCGGAAAGGACACCGCAAACTAAAAACTCTGGAAAAAGCAGACTACCCAGCAGAAAAGTAGTCCAGCGTTCAACCGGTGGTTACATTAATGCAGCTCTGGGTAGTTTAGAGATCCAGATTCCCTTAGAGTGAAAACTAACTGGAATCGGGCATCTACCTGGACTCCATTCAGACTGTATGGGTGTGACCCTCATCCCGCACACAGATTGCACTGGTATTGAAGTGTAACTGCAGTGAGAGACATTTCAACAGAAAGTGAAATGTTTCCAGCAGGGACAGGAGCTGAGCCCAAATGGGGACGCAAAAACCCCTTTGGGTTTTTACCCAGTAGTAAAAAACATTTTTAGTGAAAAGCATGCAAAAAACCACACAGAATTGCTTCCTTGGCCCAAAGGCATCACCTTCAGAGTCTGCAAATGGAGAGTAAATTCCCTGTCTTATTTGCTGAGCGCTGGAGCAGAGTACAGAATACAGTCTCTCCTGCTTGCATATTTGTGCTGGGCACAAAGCCCGCAGCTACTTTGGTCCAACGCCACGGTACTGCCAAGTCCAACTTTACAGGCTCTGTCCCTGCAAGGCGGGTTTGAGCCATCACAGATAGCCACGGAGTAACGCATACGGCTCCAGACTGTCACAGCAACGGTCCAGGGCAGGCAGAGTCGTCAGAGCAATCCTGTCCTCATGAACCATCGCACCGACTCTCTCCCTTTTCTGCATCGACATTGACGAACCCCACGTCAAGGTGCCGCGATGGAAAACCCCAGCAAGCCGCGGGGGCCTGCTTCCCAGCCACCCTCCCACCACCGCAGAGAGGCCCGTGGCGTAAGCAATATGGGTGGCAGTCTCCAGGGACCACGGTGAGTGCCCAGCG
>NW_008825262.1:124889-154542 GCF_000699105.1 Pygoscelis adeliae
AGGGACTGCGGCCCAGGGACTTCCCGCGGCCCCCCCAGCGGGCGGCGGCCAGGCTGGCGAGGAGCGCCCAGGCGCCCAGGGCCCTGGCCCTCCACATGGCACGAAGCGGTGGCGGCTCTTTCCTCCGCTCAGGGGAGAGGACGTGGAGAGAGCTCCTCGCCAGGATGCGCCACCCGCCCCGAGATCTTTGTCAGGTACCGGATGCCGGGGGCTGGAGCCTCCCTCCCCCAGCAGCTGGGGGATGTCTGAGGTGCCCTGGGCCTGCCTCCTTGCCCCAGCCATGATGCTCACGGAAAAGCAGGGGAGGACAGCTGGGCCTCAGGCAGCAGGTCCCCCAGCAGCTGTGGACCCCCAGCCGCCCAGTGTCCCAGCAGCCCCGTGTCCCCCCGCAGCCATGGAACCCCCCCAGCAGCCGGGGAGCCCCCCAGCAGCCCCGTGTCCCCCCGCAGCCATGGAACCCCCCCAGCAGCCGGGGAGCCCCCCAGCAGCCCCGTGTCCCCCCGCAGCCATGGAACCCCCCCAGCAGCCGGGGAGCCCCCCAGCAGCCCCGTGTCCCCCCGCAGCCATGGAACCCCCCCAGCAGCCGGGGAGCCCCCCAGCAGCCCCGTGTCCCCCCGCAGCCATGGAACCCCCCCAGCAGCCGGGGAGCCCCCCAGCAGCCCCGTGTCCCCCCGCAGCCATGGAACCCCCCCAGCAGCCGGGGAGCCCCCCAGCAGCCCCGTGTCCCCCCGCAGCCATGGAACCCCCCCAGCAGCCGGGGAGCCCCCCAGCAGCCCCGTGTCCCCCCGCAGCCATGGAACCCCCCCAGCAGCCGGGGAGCCCCCCAGCAGCCCCGTGTCCCCCCGCAGCCATGGAACCCCCCCAGCAGCCGGGGAGCCCCCCAGCAGCCCCGTGTCCCCCCGCAGCCATGGAACCCCCCCAGCAGCCGGGGAGCCCCCCAGCAGCCCCGTGTCCCCCCGCAGCCATGGAACCCCCCCAGCAGCCGGGGAGCCCCCCAGCAGCCCCGTGTCCCCCCGCAGCCATGGAACCCCCCCAGCAGCCGGGGAGCCCCCCAGCAGCCCCGTGTCCCCCCGCAGCCATGGAACCCCCCCAGCAGCCGGGGAGCCCCCCAGCAGCCCCGTGTCCCCCCGCAGCCATGGAACCCCCCCAGCAGCCGGGGAGCCCCCCAGCAGCCCCGTGTCCCCCCGCAGCCATGGAACCCCCCCAGCAGCCGGGGAGCCCCCCAGCAGCCCCGTGTCCCCCCGCAGCCATGGAACCCCCCCAGCAGCCGGGGAGCCCCCCAGCAGCCCCGTGTCCCCCCGCAGCCATGGAACCCCCCCAGCAGCCGGGGAGCCCCCCAGCAGCCCCGTGTCCCCCCGCAGCCATGGAACCCCCCCAGCAGCCGGGGAGCCCCCCAGCAGCCCCGTGTCCCCCCGCAGCCATGGAACCCCCCCAGCAGCCGGGGAGCCCCCCAGCAGCCCCGTGTCCCCCCGCAGCCATGGAACCCCCCCAGCAGCCGGGGAGCCCCCCAGCAGCCCCGTGTCCCCCCGCAGCCATGGAACCCCCCCAGCAGCCGGGGAGCCCCCCAGCAGCCCCGTGTCCCCCCGCAGCCATGGAACCCCCCCAGCAGCCGGGGAGCCCCCCAGCAGCCCCGTGTCCCCCCGCAGCCATGGAACCCCCCCAGCAGCCGGGGAGCCCCCCAGCAGCCCCGTGTCCCCCCGCAGCCATGGAACCCCCCCAGCAGCCGGGGAGCCCCCCAGCAGCCCCGTGTCCCCCCGCAGCCATGGAACCCCCCCAGCAGCCGGGGAGCCCCCCAGCAGCCCCGTGTCCCCCCGCAGCCATGGAACCCCCCCAGCAGCCGGGGAGCCCCCCAGCAGCCCCGTGTCCCCCCGCAGCCATGGAACCCCCCCAGCAGCCGGGGAGCCCCCCAGCAGCCCCGTGTCCCCCCGCAGCCATGGAACCCCCCCAGCAGCCGGGGAGCCCCCCAGCAGCCCCGTGTCCCCCCGCAGCCATGGAACCCCCCCAGCAGCCGGGGAGCCCCCCAGCAGCCCCGTGTCCCCCCGCAGCCATGGAACCCCCCCAGCAGCCGGGGAGCCCCCCAGCAGCCCCGTGTCCCCCCGCAGCCATGGAACCCCCCCAGCAGCCGGGGAGCCCCCCAGCAGCCCCGTGTCCCCCCGCAGCCATGGAACCCCCCCAGCAGCCGGGGAGCCCCCCAGCAGCCCCGTGTCCCCCCGCAGCCATGGAACCCCCCCAGCAGCCGGGGAGCCCCCCAGCAGCCCCGTGTCCCCCCGCAGCCATGGAACCCCCCCAGCAGCCGGGGAGCCCCCCAGCAGCCCCGTGTCCCCCCGCAGCCATGGAACCCCCCCAGCAGCCGGGGAGCCCCCCAGCAGCCCCGTGTCCCCCCGCAGCCATGGAACCCCCCCAGCAGCCGGGGAGCCCCCCAGCAGCCCCGTGTCCCCCCGCAGCCATGGAACCCCCCCAGCAGCCGGGGAGCCCCCCAGCAGCCCCGTGTCCCCCCGCAGCCATGGAACCCCCCCAGCAGCCGGGGAGCCCCCCAGCAGCCCCGTGTCCCCCCGCAGCCATGGAACCCCCCCAGCAGCCGGGGAGCCCCCCAGCAGCCCCGTGTCCCCCCGCAGCCATGGAACCCCCCCAGCAGCCGGGGAGCCCCCCAGCAGCCCCGTGTCCCCCCGCAGCCATGGAACCCCCCCAGCAGCCGGGGAGCCCCCCAGCAGCCCCGTGTCCCCCCGCAGCCATGGAACCCCCCCAGCAGCCGGGGAGCCCCCCAGCAGCCCCGTGTCCCCCCGCAGCCATGGAACCCCCCCAGCAGCCGGGGAGCCCCCCAGCAGCCCCGTGTCCCCCCGCAGCCATGGAACCCCCCCAGCAGCCGGGGAGCCCCCCAGCAGCCCCGTGTCCCCCCGCAGCCATGGAACCCCCCCAGCAGCCGGGGAGCCCCCCAGCAGCCCCGTGTCCCCCCGCAGCCATGGAACCCCCCCAGCAGCCGGGGAGCCCCCCAGCAGCCCCGTGTCCCCCCGCAGCCATGGAACCCCCCCAGCAGCCGGGGAGCCCCCCAGCAGCCCCGTGTCCCCCCGCAGCCATGGAACCCCCCCAGCAGCCGGGGAGCCCCCCAGCAGCCCCGTGTCCCCCCGCAGCCATGGAACCCCCCCAGCAGCCGGGGAGCCCCCCAGCAGCCCCGTGTCCCCCCGCAGCCATGGAACCCCCCCAGCAGCCGGGGAGCCCCCCAGCAGCCCCGTGTCCCCCCGCAGCCATGGAACCCCCCCAGCAGCCGGGGAGCCCCCCAGCAGCCCCGTGTCCCCCCGCAGCCATGGAACCCCCCCAGCAGCCGGGGAGCCCCCCAGCAGCCCCGTGTCCCCCCGCAGCCATGGAACCCCCCCAGCAGCCGGGGAGCCCCCCAGCAGCCCCGTGTCCCCCCGCAGCCATGGAACCCCCCCAGCAGCCGGGGAGCCCCCCAGCAGCCCCGTGTCCCCCCGCAGCCATGGAACCCCCCCAGCAGCCGGGGAGCCCCCCAGCAGCCCCGTGTCCCCCCGCAGCCATGGAACCCCCCCAGCAGCCGGGGAGCCCCCCAGCAGCCCCGTGTCCCCCCGCAGCCATGGAACCCCCCCAGCAGCCGGGGAGCCCCCCAGCAGCCCCGTGTCCCCCCGCAGCCATGGAACCCCCCCAGCAGCCGGGGAGCCCCCCAGCAGCCCCGTGTCCCCCCGCAGCCATGGAACCCCCCCAGCAGCCGGGGAGCCCCCCAGCAGCCCCGTGTCCCCCCGCAGCCATGGAACCCCCCCAGCAGCCGGGGAGCCCCCCAGCAGCCCCGTGTCCCCCCGCAGCCATGGAACCCCCCCAGCAGCCGGGGAGCCCCCCAGCAGCCCCGTGTCCCCCCGCAGCCATGGAACCCCCCCAGCAGCCGGGGAGCCCCCCAGCAGCCCCGTGTCCCCCCGCAGCCATGGAACCCCCCCAGCAGCCGGGGAGCCCCCCAGCAGCCCCGTGTCCCCCCGCAGCCATGGAACCCCCCCAGCAGCCGGGGAGCCCCCCAGCAGCCCCGTGTCCCCCCGCAGCCATGGAACCCCCCCAGCAGCCGGGGAGCCCCCCAGCAGCCCCGTGTCCCCCCGCAGCCATGGAACCCCCCCAGCAGCCGGGGAGCCCCCCAGCAGCCCCGTGTCCCCCCGCAGCCATGGAACCCCCCCAGCAGCCGGGGAGCCCCCCAGCAGCCCCGTGTCCCCCCGCAGCCATGGAACCCCCCCAGCAGCCGGGGAGCCCCCCAGCAGCCCCGTGTCCCCCCGCAGCCATGGAACCCCCCCAGCAGCCGGGGAGCCCCCCAGCAGCCCCGTGTCCCCCCGCAGCCATGGAACCCCCCCAGCAGCCGGGGAGCCCCCCAGCAGCCCCGTGTCCCCCCGCAGCCATGGAACCCCCCCAGCAGCCGGGGAGCCCCCCAGCAGCCCCGTGTCCCCCCGCAGCCATGGAACCCCCCCAGCAGCCGGGGAGCCCCCCAGCAGCCCCGTGTCCCCCCGCAGCCATGGAACCCCCCCAGCAGCCGGGGAGCCCCCCAGCAGCCCCGTGTCCCCCCGCAGCCATGGAACCCCCCCAGCAGCCGGGGAGCCCCCCAGCAGCCCCGTGTCCCCCCGCAGCCATGGAACCCCCCCAGCAGCCGGGGAGCCCCCCAGCAGCCCCGTGTCCCCCCGCAGCCATGGAACCCCCCCAGCAGCCGGGGAGCCCCCCAGCAGCCCCGTGTCCCCCCGCAGCCATGGAACCCCCCCAGCAGCCGGGGAGCCCCCCAGCAGCCCCGTGTCCCCCCGCAGCCATGGAACCCCCCCAGCAGCCGGGGAGCCCCCCAGCAGCCCCGTGTCCCCCCGCAGCCATGGAACCCCCCCAGCAGCCGGGGAGCCCCCCAGCAGCCCCGTGTCCCCCCGCAGCCATGGAACCCCCCCAGCAGCCGGGGAGCCCCCCAGCAGCCCCGTGTCCCCCCGCAGCCATGGAACCCCCCCAGCAGCCGGGGAGCCCCCCAGCAGCCCCGTGTCCCCCCGCAGCCATGGAACCCCCCCAGCAGCCGGGGAGCCCCCCAGCAGCCCCGTGTCCCCCCGCAGCCATGGAACCCCCCCAGCAGCCGGGGAGCCCCCCAGCAGCCCCGTGTCCCCCCGCAGCCATGGAACCCCCCCAGCAGCCGGGGAGCCCCCCAGCAGCCCCGTGTCCCCCCGCAGCCATGGAACCCCCCCAGCAGCCGGGGAGCCCCCCAGCAGCCCCGTGTCCCCCCGCAGCCATGGAACCCCCCCAGCAGCCGGGGAGCCCCCCAGCAGCCCCGTGTCCCCCCGCAGCCATGGAACCCCCCCAGCAGCCGGGGAGCCCCCCAGCAGCCCCGTGTCCCCCCGCAGCCATGGAACCCCCCCAGCAGCCGGGGAGCCCCCCAGCAGCCCCGTGTCCCCCCGCAGCCATGGAACCCCCCCAGCAGCCGGGGAGCCCCCCAGCAGCCCCGTGTCCCCCCGCAGCCATGGAACCCCCCCAGCAGCCGGGGAGCCCCCCAGCAGCCCCGTGTCCCCCCGCAGCCATGGAACCCCCCCAGCAGCCGGGGAGCCCCCCAGCAGCCCCGTGTCCCCCCGCAGCCATGGAACCCCCCCAGCAGCCGGGGAGCCCCCCAGCAGCCCCGTGTCCCCCCGCAGCCATGGAACCCCCCCAGCAGCCGGGGAGCCCCCCAGCAGCCCCGTGTCCCCCCGCAGCCATGGAACCCCCCCAGCAGCCGGGGAGCCCCCCAGCAGCCCCGTGTCCCCCCGCAGCCATGGAACCCCCCCAGCAGCCGGGGAGCCCCCCAGCAGCCCCGTGTCCCCCCGCAGCCATGGAACCCCCCCAGCAGCCGGGGAGCCCCCCAGCAGCCCCGTGTCCCCCCGCAGCCATGGAACCCCCCCAGCAGCCGGGGAGCCCCCCAGCAGCCCCGTGTCCCCCCGCAGCCATGGAACCCCCCCAGCAGCCGGGGAGCCCCCCAGCAGCCCCGTGTCCCCCCGCAGCCATGGAACCCCCCCAGCAGCCGGGGAGCCCCCCAGCAGCCCCGTGTCCCCCCGCAGCCATGGAACCCCCCCAGCAGCCGGGGAGCCCCCCAGCAGCCCCGTGTCCCCCCGCAGCCATGGAACCCCCCCAGCAGCCGGGGAGCCCCCCAGCAGCCCCGTGTCCCCCCGCAGCCATGGAACCCCCCCAGCAGCCGGGGAGCCCCCCAGCAGCCCCGTGTCCCCCCGCAGCCATGGAACCCCCCCAGCAGCCGGGGAGCCCCCCAGCAGCCCCGTGTCCCCCCGCAGCCATGGAACCCCCCCAGCAGCCGGGGAGCCCCCCAGCAGCCCCGTGTCCCCCCGCAGCCATGGAACCCCCCCAGCAGCCGGGGAGCCCCCCAGCAGCCCCGTGTCCCCCCGCAGCCATGGAACCCCCCCAGCAGCCGGGGAGCCCCCCAGCAGCCCCGTGTCCCCCCGCAGCCATGGAACCCCCCCAGCAGCCGGGGAGCCCCCCAGCAGCCCCGTGTCCCCCCGCAGCCATGGAACCCCCCCAGCAGCCGGGGAGCCCCCCAGCAGCCCCGTGTCCCCCCGCAGCCATGGAACCCCCCCAGCAGCCGGGGAGCCCCCCAGCAGCCCCGTGTCCCCCCGCAGCCATGGAACCCCCCCAGCAGCCGGGGAGCCCCCCAGCAGCCCCGTGTCCCCCCGCAGCCATGGAACCCCCCCAGCAGCCGGGGAGCCCCCCAGCAGCCCCGTGTCCCCCCGCAGCCATGGAACCCCCCCAGCAGCCGGGGAGCCCCCCAGCAGCCCCGTGTCCCCCCGCAGCCATGGAACCCCCCCAGCAGCCGGGGAGCCCCCCAGCAGCCCCGTGTCCCCCCGCAGCCATGGAACCCCCCCAGCAGCCGGGGAGCCCCCCAGCAGCCCCGTGTCCCCCCGCAGCCATGGAACCCCCCCAGCAGCCGGGGAGCCCCCCAGCAGCCCCGTGTCCCCCCGCAGCCATGGAACCCCCCCAGCAGCCGGGGAGCCCCCCAGCAGCCCCGTGTCCCCCCGCAGCCATGGAACCCCCCCAGCAGCCGGGGAGCCCCCCAGCAGCCCCGTGTCCCCCCGCAGCCATGGAACCCCCCCAGCAGCCGGGGAGCCCCCCAGCAGCCCCGTGTCCCCCCGCAGCCATGGAACCCCCCCAGCAGCCGGGGAGCCCCCCAGCAGCCCCGTGTCCCCCCGCAGCCATGGAACCCCCCCAGCAGCCGGGGAGCCCCCCAGCAGCCCCGTGTCCCCCCGCAGCCATGGAACCCCCCCAGCAGCCGGGGAGCCCCCCAGCAGCCCCGTGTCCCCCCGCAGCCATGGAACCCCCCCAGCAGCCGGGGAGCCCCCCAGCAGCCCCGTGTCCCCCCGCAGCCATGGAACCCCCCCAGCAGCCGGGGAGCCCCCCAGCAGCCCCGTGTCCCCCCGCAGCCATGGAACCCCCCCAGCAGCCGGGGAGCCCCCCAGCAGCCCCGTGTCCCCCCGCAGCCATGGAACCCCCCCAGCAGCCGGGGAGCCCCCCAGCAGCCCCGTGTCCCCCCGCAGCCATGGAACCCCCCCAGCAGCCGGGGAGCCCCCCAGCAGCCCCGTGTCCCCCCGCAGCCATGGAACCCCCCCAGCAGCCGGGGAGCCCCCCAGCAGCCCCGTGTCCCCCCGCAGCCATGGAACCCCCCCAGCAGCCGGGGAGCCCCCCAGCAGCCCCGTGTCCCCCCGCAGCCATGGAACCCCCCCAGCAGCCGGGGAGCCCCCCAGCAGCCCCGTGTCCCCCCGCAGCCATGGAACCCCCCCAGCAGCCGGGGAGCCCCCCAGCAGCCCCGTGTCCCCCCGCAGCCATGGAACCCCCCCAGCAGCCGGGGAGCCCCCCAGCAGCCCCGTGTCCCCCCGCAGCCATGGAACCCCCCCAGCAGCCGGGGAGCCCCCCAGCAGCCCCGTGTCCCCCCGCAGCCATGGAACCCCCCCAGCAGCCGGGGAGCCCCCCAGCAGCCCCGTGTCCCCCCGCAGCCATGGAACCCCCCCAGCAGCCGGGGAGCCCCCCAGCAGCCCCGTGTCCCCCCGCAGCCATGGAACCCCCCCAGCAGCCGGGGAGCCCCCCAGCAGCCCCGTGTCCCCCCGCAGCCATGGAACCCCCCCAGCAGCCGGGGAGCCCCCCAGCAGCCCCGTGTCCCCCCGCAGCCATGGAACCCCCCCAGCAGCCGGGGAGCCCCCCAGCAGCCCCGTGTCCCCCCGCAGCCATGGAACCCCCCCAGCAGCCGGGGAGCCCCCCAGCAGCCCCGTGTCCCCCCGCAGCCATGGAACCCCCCCAGCAGCCGGGGAGCCCCCCAGCAGCCCCGTGTCCCCCCGCAGCCATGGAACCCCCCCAGCAGCCGGGGAGCCCCCCAGCAGCCCCGTGTCCCCCCGCAGCCATGGAACCCCCCCAGCAGCCGGGGAGCCCCCCAGCAGCCCCGTGTCCCCCCGCAGCCATGGAACCCCCCCAGCAGCCGGGGAGCCCCCCAGCAGCCCCGTGTCCCCCCGCAGCCATGGAACCCCCCCAGCAGCCGGGGAGCCCCCCAGCAGCCCCGTGTCCCCCCGCAGCCATGGAACCCCCCCAGCAGCCGGGGAGCCCCCCAGCAGCCCCGTGTCCCCCCGCAGCCATGGAACCCCCCCAGCAGCCGGGGAGCCCCCCAGCAGCCCCGTGTCCCCCCGCAGCCATGGAACCCCCCCAGCAGCCGGGGAGCCCCCCAGCAGCCCCGTGTCCCCCCGCAGCCATGGAACCCCCCCAGCAGCCGGGGAGCCCCCCAGCAGCCCCGTGTCCCCCCGCAGCCATGGAACCCCCCCAGCAGCCGGGGAGCCCCCCAGCAGCCCCGTGTCCCCCCGCAGCCATGGAACCCCCCCAGCAGCCGGGGAGCCCCCCAGCAGCCCCGTGTCCCCCCGCAGCCATGGAACCCCCCCAGCAGCCGGGGAGCCCCCCAGCAGCCCCGTGTCCCCCCGCAGCCATGGAACCCCCCCAGCAGCCGGGGAGCCCCCCAGCAGCCCCGTGTCCCCCCGCAGCCATGGAACCCCCCCAGCAGCCGGGGAGCCCCCCAGCAGCCCCGTGTCCCCCCGCAGCCATGGAACCCCCCCAGCAGCCGGGGAGCCCCCCAGCAGCCCCGTGTCCCCCCGCAGCCATGGAACCCCCCCAGCAGCCGGGGAGCCCCCCAGCAGCCCCGTGTCCCCCCGCAGCCATGGAACCCCCCCAGCAGCCGGGGAGCCCCCCAGCAGCCCCGTGTCCCCCCGCAGCCATGGAACCCCCCCAGCAGCCGGGGAGCCCCCCAGCAGCCCCGTGTCCCCCCGCAGCCATGGAACCCCCCCAGCAGCCGGGGAGCCCCCCAGCAGCCCCGTGTCCCCCCGCAGCCATGGAACCCCCCCAGCAGCCGGGGAGCCCCCCAGCAGCCCCGTGTCCCCCCGCAGCCATGGAACCCCCCCAGCAGCCGGGGAGCCCCCCAGCAGCCCCGTGTCCCCCCGCAGCCATGGAACCCCCCCAGCAGCCGGGGAGCCCCCCAGCAGCCCCGTGTCCCCCCGCAGCCATGGAACCCCCCCAGCAGCCGGGGAGCCCCCCAGCAGCCCCGTGTCCCCCCGCAGCCATGGAACCCCCCCAGCAGCCGGGGAGCCCCCCAGCAGCCCCGTGTCCCCCCGCAGCCATGGAACCCCCCCAGCAGCCGGGGAGCCCCCCAGCAGCCCCGTGTCCCCCCGCAGCCATGGAACCCCCCCAGCAGCCGGGGAGCCCCCCAGCAGCCCCGTGTCCCCCCGCAGCCATGGAACCCCCCCAGCAGCCGGGGAGCCCCCCAGCAGCCCCGTGTCCCCCCGCAGCCATGGAACCCCCCCAGCAGCCGGGGAGCCCCCCAGCAGCCCCGTGTCCCCCCGCAGCCATGGAACCCCCCCAGCAGCCGGGGAGCCCCCCAGCAGCCCCGTGTCCCCCCGCAGCCATGGAACCCCCCCAGCAGCCGGGGAGCCCCCCAGCAGCCCCGTGTCCCCCCGCAGCCATGGAACCCCCCCAGCAGCCGGGGAGCCCCCCAGCAGCCCCGTGTCCCCCCGCAGCCATGGAACCCCCCCAGCAGCCGGGGAGCCCCCCAGCAGCCCCGTGTCCCCCCGCAGCCATGGAACCCCCCCAGCAGCCGGGGAGCCCCCCAGCAGCCCCGTGTCCCCCCGCAGCCATGGAACCCCCCCAGCAGCCGGGGAGCCCCCCAGCAGCCCCGTGTCCCCCCGCAGCCATGGAACCCCCCCAGCAGCCGGGGAGCCCCCCAGCAGCCCCGTGTCCCCCCGCAGCCATGGAACCCCCCCAGCAGCCGGGGAGCCCCCCAGCAGCCCCGTGTCCCCCCGCAGCCATGGAACCCCCCCAGCAGCCGGGGAGCCCCCCAGCAGCCCCGTGTCCCCCCGCAGCCATGGAACCCCCCCAGCAGCCGGGGAGCCCCCCAGCAGCCCCGTGTCCCCCCGCAGCCATGGAACCCCCCCAGCAGCCGGGGAGCCCCCCAGCAGCCCCGTGTCCCCCCGCAGCCATGGAACCCCCCCAGCAGCCGGGGAGCCCCCCAGCAGCCCCGTGTCCCCCCGCAGCCATGGAACCCCCCCAGCAGCCGGGGAGCCCCCCAGCAGCCCCGTGTCCCCCCGCAGCCATGGAACCCCCCCAGCAGCCGGGGAGCCCCCCAGCAGCCCCGTGTCCCCCCGCAGCCATGGAACCCCCCCAGCAGCCGGGGAGCCCCCCAGCAGCCCCGTGTCCCCCCGCAGCCATGGAACCCCCCCAGCAGCCGGGGAGCCCCCCAGCAGCCCCGTGTCCCCCCGCAGCCATGGAACCCCCCCAGCAGCCGGGGAGCCCCCCAGCAGCCCCGTGTCCCCCCGCAGCCATGGAACCCCCCCAGCAGCCGGGGAGCCCCCCAGCAGCCCCGTGTCCCCCCGCAGCCATGGAACCCCCCCAGCAGCCGGGGAGCCCCCCAGCAGCCCCGTGTCCCCCCGCAGCCATGGAACCCCCCCAGCAGCCGGGGAGCCCCCCAGCAGCCCCGTGTCCCCCCGCAGCCATGGAACTCCCCCCGCACCATGGAACCCCCCCAGCAGCCCCGTGTCCCCCCGCAGCCACGGGTCTGACACCGCGACTTGGTGTGTTGCGAGGGGACTGGGGGAGGAGGACTCCTGGCTAAGAACCCTGGATGATATCACCCCTAAAAAATGCCTTTAGGTGACACGTGCCGCAGAGGCGTGTGTTGCGTCGGGGGTGTAAGAAAAGAGCTGTCATTAAGGGATTGGCCGTGGTTTCCCCTCCGTCGTACGGTTGGAAAAGTGTGTCACACGTCTCTCCTTCAGAAAGGAGAGAGGGATCGGCCTTGTGTCCTGCGGTACGGCGTGACACAGCCACGGCCTGGCTGAGCGTTGGTCCCACAGCGATTTCCAGCAGAACAGGAACCTAAATCATAGCTGTGCGCGTTCACTGAAGCCTTTAAGGAGAACGTGAACAGCTCCTGCAGGCTGGATTGCAGACCCGCTCTCTGGTTGCTGCTGCTTTGATTGCTTTTCCAGCACGGGGGGTTCTGTAGCGGCGTTAGTTGAGAATTACCTTTTGGCTTAGTTCAAGCCTTGTTGCACTTCAAATGGCTGTGTTACAGAACACTGAAGTCCTTCTGACTGCCTTTTGAGGCTAAATTTCCTTACGGCACCCTTAAAAAACCTGTAACGTATTACAAGAGAAACCAGTTTAGAAGCGTTTCCAGTGCTTATAAGGATCTTCCTAGCAAGGAGTAAAATGGCTGGAGCCTTTTTCCTCCTCAACAAATTATTCTAGTAACAGAAATACTTTAAATCTCATCCCGTTATCGCTTTTAAGAGGAAATGTGTCTGGTAACAGTTGCGTACTGTAAATGAACTGAAAAGTTTGTTGTTTCAGGTTCAGCGAGATCTAAATGTCGCTGTTGCTGAATTTACTGAATTGAAGCAGCAGTTGGAGCGAGACACGCTGGTTCTCAGTATTCTGAAAAAGCTACAGGAGGTGAGGAGAGGGAGCGGCTTAAAATCATTAAGCAGTAGTCATCCTCCCTGGTGCTCAGTCTAGAGCATTACTCTGGGCTTCTCTTTCGAATACCTGCCTACAGCTCCCCTGTCTCTAGCCGTGTTGTTTAAAGAATTGTCGTCTAATAGCAGATACACAGCGGTGACACACGAATCTGTTTGATCGTTGCAGTTTGATACAGCTATTAAAGAGTACAATACTGCATTGCTGGAAAAGAAGTATGTGGCAGCAGCTCAACAACTGGAAAAGGTGACAATGACTCCTTAAGCATAGGACAATATCGTTCATATATACTCTCAGTAAATTTCACAAGATGCTTTTCATTAGCAGGGGCAACAGTTACTCATGTTTTGTCTTTGATCTTTACCACCAGGCACGAAGCAGCCTGAACATGCTGGAATCCCGCAAGGGCTTTGAGCTGAAGATCCTCAAAGCACTAGGCACAGAGCTCACAGTGCAGACGCAGAACATGCTCTATCATCTAGGAGAAGAATGGCAGAAACTGGCTGTATGGAAGCTTCCTCCTTCAAAAGGTACTCGCCTAATGAATGGGAGCGATGAGCGGCAGCGTTCTTTGGCTGTCACTCCGCTCCCGGAGTATTGAGGTGCTACCACAAGCAATCCGGTGTGGTCAGTAGTTTTGAAGGTTCATCCGCCTCACCTGCGGTATTTCTTAGACCATGTTGAAGCAGAGATCAAAACAGTTACCAGCCTCTGAGTACGTTTTTAGCCTTGTGAAATACCAGAAAAGGGATGCTCTCTCGCAAAGCTTCTGCTCCTGAGGAAATCAGCTGGGCCAAAATTTCAGGTTGCTTATCATTGAATACCTGATTCAGCGTAGTAGCTGGAAGAGTTTTCTGAAATTTTTGCTCAGCCTGAACACGTTTCCCCACCAGGCTAGTTCTAAGGATACTTTTGCCTTCTGTGGTAGGTTTTCAGGTTGCCGCTTCTGTTGCGGGCGGCTAATGGCAAGAACCGCTCAAGAGCCTGTACGTTGCCGTCTTCGTTGAAACACAACTTTTCCTTTGGAAAAGACAGAACCCTCTTCCTTTGGATTTGACTTGAAATGGGCAGAAGAGGGGAAGGAAAGCGATTGTTGCTAAGTGTCATTCAATTGCAAGGCGACTGAAATGACAATTCTGGATCGTTGCAAGAGACTGATTCTATTCCATTGTCCTGCACTGTAACCCAAGGAACCGAGTACCCTCTTCTGATGCTTTTACAGGAACTGTGTTTTGTGGAAATGGGGAGAGGTAGAATATTGCTTTAGCTGATGGGCAGAAGAGGGGAAGGAAAGCGATTGTTGCTAAGTGTCATTCAATTGCAAGGCAACTGAAATGACAATTCTGGATCGTTGCAAGGGACTGATTCTATTCCATTGTCCTGCACAAGGAACCGAGTACCCTCTTCTGATGCTTTTACAGGAACTGTGTTTTGTGGAAATGGGGAGAGGTAGAATATTGCTTTAGCTGCCGCCTGAGGAACGCAGTAGCTTCTCAGACCTGCTGTGTCTCAGACGGCACTCTGACAGAGAGATGGTTCTTCTTTTTCTTTAGAAAGCAGCAGCCTGGAGTCAGCGATGCATTCGGAACTGCACTTACGCACAGTGCCATCGAAAGAGGAGGAGATTGCTGGCCCACCTGTCGCTTCTGTGCTGCAGGCATTTGCTGTCCTAGGAGAACTGCACGCCAAGCTTAAAATTTTTGGTAAGACAGACCGTGGATCCAGATAACCATAGCTGTAGTAGCCCGAGCGGATATGAGTTCAGACTTGTTTTAAGATGGATATCGAGATCCGGTTCACTTCAGCAGTACGCTGGAAGACTTCTTTCTCTCTGGGCTTGTGTTTCCCACTGAGCGTGAGGTGAATGCTCTGGTTCTTATAAAGAGGAAATTATTTATCCTTTATTTATCCTATTATTTCTTCGGAATGATTTCTCCTTTCCTGTCAATTTACTCTACTGTACTGTTTTGATCTGTGGCGATGTGGTTTCACGGTCTGATGTTTAAAGAGTTTTTCCAGTTACAGCCTCCTCGTCTACCAAGAGCAAGACTGCCGGTTTCAGGCAGCCTCTGGGCTTCGGCGTTCTCAGGCGTTGATAAAATAAATCAGGAAGTACGGCAGATACTAGGACAGGACTTCGTGCTTCCAGCTGTTTAAGTTGTTTTTCACTTTACATTAAATATGCTGCTCTTCGTTAGGCCTCCATATGTGTTTTACATGAGTAAAATGGTCTTAGTGAAACCAAACCCAGCGTTTTACCTCATCAGCTGTTCCCTGATACGGCTAGTCAAGAGCGTGTTTCTTCCACTTCACGCGAAGAATCTCTGCATCCAAAATAGTCAACGGTTGGGCCTCACTGGAGCAAACTGCCTGCCTCCTGCTGTTGGAAAACATCTTTTTTTTTTTCATTTCTCAGGCCAGCTGTTGCTGAAATACGTCCTCAAGCCTCTGATTTCATACCCGTCTCTTCAGCCGTTCACAGAGGAACAGTCAGATGTGTTCATCCTACGTTTTAAGTCCGAGGAGCCTAACTTGGATCATTTCTCTCCTATGGAGGTTTTTGACAAGATCAAGCTTATTTTTGAAGTTCTCCACAAATACCTGCTGAGTAGGTAGTTTCTCCCTTTCGGAATTAGACCGAGGTCAGTACCTCGTTCATGTAGTTGGAGCGGGCGCCTTCTAGAATATCTGGTTGTTAAGCAGTATTGAATTACATGTAAGGTCTAAGCAGCTTTTAACGTTAACTTGCTATGCTGTGCTCTGGGACAGCTTGGCACCTTGTCGAATTGAACTTAGCGGTGACCCAGCATTCACAGAGCTGGGAAAATGAAGGAGGAAAGTAGTACGGCTCAAAGGGATCAAGGAATTAGTTTTTTGGTAAACGTTCTTTCCTTATGAACCAGTCACTGCATTGAAGATCTTTGCGTGCCACAGGTCTAAAAGGTGGAAGTCACGACGCGATCCAGGGAGTTCCCTCGGTCAGGCTGGTCACATGCAGGATCTTCCATTGGCTAGAAACTGGCCTGGGCTTTGCTAGCATTCCGTGAAATAAACATGCTGGGAAAGCGGGCTCAGTTTACACATAAATTCGTTTCAGTTGTCTTTCGGGCGGGCAGGCAGGCCCCGCCCGCACGTGGCCTGGATAAGAGGAATACCTCCATTATAAGATTATGGAACAGTTGATAGATGCTGTTCTGACTGGAAGGACTGAATGAACTGGTGAAGGGTCTGGTCCAAGAAGCAGGTGTATTAAAATCCATTTCTGTTCTCTTGAATTCAGATGTGCCTCTTGAGCAGCCTGCGGAAGACAAAAAGGAGTGCAGGCTCACACTCGCGGAACTGCTGGGTGATATGATATGGGAAGAGTTATCGGACTGCCTCATTCAGAACTGTCTGGTGAATTCAATCCCAACCAATAGCAGCAAACTAGAGCAGTATATAGAGGTAGGTCTTAAAAATCTTTCAGATCCACGTGGTGGAAACGCCAGATGGCCAGCTTGAACAAAAAGCTGTGTTTTGCTAATCTAGAATTGTGTATTTCTCTCGGTTAAGCTGTGGCTTGCGTTTCCTGTCACGTAAAGCGTGCAAGGTCTCTGATCTGTGGAACTCGGGCCATATTTAGCTAAGACTTGGAGACTTTCAGGCTGTGCGATGTAAGGCACTTGTCTGAGCCTCTGCGAGAGGCTGAAGATGATGGTGTGGCAGTGCTGCCCGCGCAGCTGGCTTCCTGAGGACCGATTGCTCCGTTTGTCTTCGTATTCCTTGTTAATGATCACAGGGGTTTCTTGCATAGGCCACGTAATTTGTTTTAAAACTACATACCTGAAACAGAACTCGCTGCTAGTGAAGAATGCCAAAAGCTCCTTTTCCTGGAGAGGGGGCTGTTTCCCACAGAAGCAGTCATAGGGTAAACCTCCCGGTCCCTTTGCCCCAGATAGTCCAGTGTAATGAAATTTGATCATCTTGCTCTTCTGGTTTTTGAATTAGGTTGCCAGCACAGTCAGGGGGGACAAACCCGCAGTTCAAACACTGTATTCTTGTGCGATCGTGGCCCCCAGCCGAGCCAGCTTTTTCCAAAAGATTGTGGAAAAGCTGTTGCATGGTTAGTGCCCTCTAAAAACTAGTTTCATCCTTTGCTTTCAGCTGAGTGGAAGAGTTTATCCCCAACTTTAATTTTGTTCTTTGATTTTAGGAAACTATGTTAATGTCGAATATGTGTCTGCTCTTCTCAGGTGATTAAATCCACCGAGGAATTTGAAAAAGCCTTGAAGAACATGCAGTTTTTGAAAGGAGACACGACTGATTTACTGAAATACGCCCGTAACGTCAATTCCCACTTTGCTAACAAGAAGTGCCAGGATGTGATTGTGGCAGCCAGAAACCTGATGACGTCAGAAATACACAATACTGTAAAGGTGACCGTTGATGCAATACACTGTTCTTCTATGTGGAAAAACAGCTTAGCTGTTGAAGAGGGCTTGTCTAGAACAGTCGAGTCCTTTTTTTTGTGGAGTGCTGAATACTCTTGATTATTTGGGGATCTTGGCAAAAAACAGTTTCAAAACCTTTCTCAACAGTGCTCAAGAGGGTTATTTTGCTAACAAGATGTTTATTAAAATACTCGTAGTTTGCTTGCGTAGGCTTTTCTGGCTAGCGTCTTAAGCGTAAGAAAAATTGGAGGATTACTTCCAGAGTTGCTTCTAGGCATGCAACACCATATAGGCTGTTTTGTGGTCTTTCGTTCGTAAGTCAGGAGACTTCCAGCAGGCTTAGGGGACTTCTGCAGCCTTGTGCTCATCTTCAGTCTCAAATCTCTGTCATCCAGTGTTTTGTAGCCTTGCGCAGTCTCCTTTCTGCAGGCTCTAAATCGTACTATACCTCTCTCTTGTTTTCCCTTAGATCACGCCTGATTCCTGTGTAACCCTACCAAGGCTTCCTGATCCTGGGGCAGGAGATCACTTAAAAATGCAAAAAACTTCTAAACTTCTGCCTAACGACATGGTAAATTTGGAGAATGAGACTAAACTGAGCCAGTACACGTTTTCTCTGCCCACGTGCCGCATCAGTTCATCAGTGGAGAAACTGATGGAGCTGGCGTACCAGACGCTGTTGGAGGCTACAGCCAGCACGGATCAGTGGTAGGAATTATATATCAGCGGGTAGCTCTTGGGTGTCGGATACTTATTGCCTTTGGCAACGCCAAGCATCTGTTAATAGATTAAAAGACCTTTAAAAGAACGGAAGATACTTAAAAATCAGAATCAGTCATTAAAGTCACTCTCTGTTTTGGCTGGAGGATGCATGCCTGGCTTCGTGCAGTAGCGTGGTACAGCAGGAACAGCTGTGGACTATGTTCCTTGCAATACTCAGGTTAAGCAGCCTTTCGGGCTTAGGTTTTCAGGGAACGTTCAGGTACTCTTTATTGCATTTTAGCTATTAAAGCAGTGACAACATGGTAAACTCCCTAGCACGCACAACATAGTTCATGGCTTCAGTCTTTTAGTTGGGAGAAACGCTACTGCAGTGTTCACTTCAATGTTTTATTGTACGTTAGCTGTCAGTTGTTTAGAAAAATCAAAACCATCTCTTTTTTTTGAACCAAATGATAAGCGATGGCACCCGCTCCGAGACAAGTTCTTGCTTTTTTTGTGCTGGGTGAAAGCAAAGAACTCCAGCTCTGCATCTGGCAGGGCTCTTCAGGGAAAAGAATTAAACGTTATGAGGAACCACATACAATCTGCTTTAAAAACTGGAGACCGCAACCCTGAAGAAGGAGAGTTGCCTAGGTACTGAATGCCCTTCAGTGTACCGTGGCAGAGAGAGGGCTGACCAGTTACGCACACCTGGTGGGGAAGGGACACTGTCCCCTTTGTTCCTGGGGCTACGTGTATCTCCCTTCTGAAATGTGGTCTGAGGCTTGTCTTTTCCACGCTGAACTTACAAGGTCAGCACAGCCTTTGTGAGTTTTCCAGAACGTTGCCTTTGTTGACATCGCTGTAATTGATCCTGACAATCTACTCTTTGTGCCAGTACTTCACTGTCAGTGCTTCGCTACTAATAAAACCTTGTTTTGGAGAAAGTTGCGGGTGACTTGTGAACAAGACGTTAATTCCATTGACAAACTAACAGAAACCTTATTTTCCTTATAGCTGTATACAGCTCTTCTACTCTGTACGGAATATATTCCAGCTGTTCTATGATGTAGTGCCAACGTACCACAAGTAAGTGCGGGTGGGTGGGTGTGTGTATTACCTAGGGCCTGTTTTGGAGAGACCAGTGCTATTGGGACAGCCCCACTTGTCCCCAGTTTATCCACCGCAGCCAGAGATTACTAAGCGGGATTACTATTCTTCCTCCAGAGGCAAAAAGCTAGCGCTCTTTATCTATTATTAAATCGTACCTGCTGCAGAATAGGTGCTTGAGGGTTTCTGAGTTGGCAGTCTTATGACCTGGAGATAGTTGCAGTTCTTACAACAGTTGTGTTTGAATCCAGCCACGTAACTTTGACCCCAGGTCTGATGCAGAGATTTTTCATGATGTTCGTCCTGTAAAAAAGAGCAGCAATGAAGCTTGAAAGTATACAATTCTGTCAGAGAACACTGGGGTATTACTGAAAAGGACTTCTCTCTCTTTTCCTCACCGTAACTTTGCTGTAAGAAAGTATCTTCCTGTTTGAAAGTCCTTCGCTGGAAACAATGTGGATATATCGCATGGTTTGAACGCCAAAGGGCCATTTCAGTAGCCATGAAACTCCTTTCCTGCAAGTTCCTGTGTGGATGTGACAGGAGGTTAAATGCTTTTATTCCGACTGATGGCTTTATCAGGCATTGCCCACAGCTACTTACTCGCAACATCTGTCTGAGACAGATCGTGAGTTTCTCTAGGGTAGGCGTGACGATTCTTTTAGCAGAGCCAGGTCTAAATAAATACATTTCTTCCTTTTCTCTTCCTCCTTCCTTGGACAGGGAGAACCTTCAGAAATTGCCCCAGCTGGCAGCCATTCACCACAACAACTGCATGTATATCGCTCACCACTTGCTCACCCTGGGACACCAGTTCCGATACCGCCTGACTAACATCCTGTGCGACGGAGCGGCTACTTTTGTAGATCTGGTACCTGGTTTTAGGAGACTCGGTAATTTTACCTTTCGGTATTGAAATATATTGATGGATGACACGGCAACTAATCCTGGCATTTATTGCTGAATGATTTCATGTTAAGTGTGGCTCCTGACTCGAGCAGCGGATTGTTATTTAAGAGTTTTGGACAAGTAGCGAGGACATTTTCTAGATTGGGAAGTCTGACAGAGCGTTACGACTCTAAGCAAGATGGCTGTTCAGGGCTCGACTCTGAAACCCAGCTCTTTGTGTCCAGCACTTAGTTCCAAGAACAGTTCATTATCCAGCGAGATCCTGTGGCACTCAGATATTTTGGGATCGGCTGCTCAGTCCTTTCATACTTTCTTTAGCTTATTCTGTGGAAACAAATTCTGAGAAGTTTGTATGAGCCTAACAGGAACCCGTCATCCATAGTTAATGCTGCTACTCAGCTCTTTTTCAAAAACGTTGCAGCAACGCAAGCTGCGCAAGAGCTTACCGAATATGTGACTGGGCCTGGCTGAATTTGCTCTACGAGACCGTTTGGAGACTGGAAATTCCTTTAAAAATAAAACGTTATAGCAAGTTCATTATTCAGCACTGAGAGTCTCTAAATTGGCAGAGCAACTTTAGTAATTGCTTAATTGCTTGTCTCTGCTTGTTTTTGCTCCTAAAGGGATGGAGTGTTTTCTGGCCCAGATGCGAGTGCAGAAAGGAGAAATCCTGGAAAGGCTGTCAAGTGCCAGGAACTTTTCCAATATGGATGACGAGGAAAATTACTGTGCGGCAAACAAAGCAATAAGGCAGGTAAGCAAGGCAATCAAAGCCAAATCTCCCATTGTCTGAAGGTGTTGTCCTTGGGAAGGTACAGTTTCTGATCTCAGTCCTGAGAACTGTGCGGCATTTCAGCGGAGTGGAACTTTTCAAAACAACAATTTTCTGGCGTGTTTTTTTTTTTTTTTTCCCCCTGGGCTGCGTCTTTTTGCAAAATTGAAGCATGCTGAGTTCAGTTCCTCTTGGTCCAAGTTGAAATGAAAAGCTTCTTAATCTTGAACTTTTGTTTATAGTACGTTTATAATGTTTTTCATTTTTCAAGGACAAGATCTGCCACACTTCTGATGAGCCTTAAGGCAAACTGAAAACGTTGCATTTCTTCCCAGGAACGTCTGCTCCATAGAGCAGGATAGCAGGATATCCTGCTATCGCAGGATACTTCATTGCCTTTTGCTTCTTTCAAACTGGTTTCTGACCATATGTAGTCACCTTATCATTCAGCACCTCTCTCAACGTTCTTTTTGATAACGTGTAGATAACACACAGCTCTTACCTTCCAGGTATTACATCAGCTGAAAAGACTGGGAAAAGTCTGGCAAGATGTCCTTCCAGTGAACATATACTGCAAGGCTATGGGGACTTTACTGAACACAGCTCTCACAGAGGTTGTCACGAGGATTGCTGCCCTAGAGGTAACTGCACGAGATGGACATGCCGGGCATGGGGTGGTGCGAACAGCTAGCATTGGTCACCTCTAGGAGTTCTTTCCAAGATCGGGTTTCAGGGGAACAGTTATCTTTCACAGAAATTGTAATTGTGGTCCTGTCTATGAGAAGTGGTCAAGATACCTCTAACACATCCAGTTGAGACCATATATGCTCTTACAGCGGTTCTATAACTCTCTAGTCAAGGGGAGAGTCACGGAAGTGTCCGTCATTTCATCTTAATTTGGATTTAGGCATGTCACTCCTACTATAAGCGCATATATATATATATTTATATTCTGTGAATCGATCTCCTTTTATTTGTGCAGGGCAGAGGAGTTAGCCGTTGTCTCAGACTCCATCTATTCTGATACGTTTGCAGTCTGTGCATCTCTAATGAACCTCTCCATCCTCTGTAGGCACCAGATGCCGAAATCCCTGTGGCATTTCAACCTGAAATTCTTATCTGTGTAATCTCCATTTGACTCCCAGTACTGTGTTTAAGGGATTGTCAGGTTACCTTGGGTCAAGTACAACTATCCTATTACATTTCTTAATTAAAATACGTTTTCACAGCAAATGATAGAAATATGTTAGTGCATCTGTTCTAGTTGTAGTCTACATCCAAAGAGCCTTCCCACCGTGCATTAGGCCAGTAAGTCCTCTTTTCCCATAACAGCTAGTTTACAGGACACGTCCTCAGGCTGCGCCTGCCAAAAAGCTTGGCTTTCATCATAGGGCTGGCAATGCCCGAGCAATTTCTTTGTAAACCCTTCAGACCTTCATCGTAACACCTCTGCTTCACAGCGAAATGCTTGCTGTTGCACTAAGATACGCTGTTTAGAAGCGCAACCGTTGTTTTGAGGCAATTGCTGAGAACTTGCTGAAATAGCTATTCATGAAATAAGTTATATTAGCTTGAGAATGTTAAATGTGATCTGAACCTCTGCTTTCATCTTCACACACAGAGCCACCTTTTTTTCATTTCACTTACTGCTTGGCACTCCAAAAATACATCTAACTGCTCCCCTGTTAACATTTGGTCAATTCTAGGACATCTCAGCAGAAGACGCAGATAGGTTGTACTCCCTCTGTAGGACCATGGTGGAGGAAGGACCCCAAGTTTTCACCCCACTACCTGAAGACGACAAAAACAAGAAATACCAAGAGGAGGTTCCAGTCTACGTGCAGAAATGGATGACGTTCAAAGAGCTGATGATCATCTTGCAAGCCAACCTCCAAGAAATAGTAGATCAGTAGGTGTCTTCCTTTCTTCCTTTTCAGTTAGTTCTTCACCCCAAGAACAGGGAGCTGGGAAGAGGTCTGACATCAGCAGGGGACTGCATGCAGGGGACTCCCTTCAGATGAAAGGCGTTCACCCTTAGTAAGGATCAGATAACTGCTCCTGGGGCTGTTTCCTGGCTGTGTGTTTATAGTCCATTTCAAGCTTGCTCGTATATTCAGCTGCCTCCCGCAAAGGAAAAGGCAATGGTAAAAAAACCCAAGCGCCACAGGAGAGCCAGCCACGGAGCCGTTGTGCGTCCCCCTTGGCTTCGCTAAGTTCAGAAGTATTTCGCGGTAAGCAGCCCGGCATTTTGCCTGCTGCTTTTGATGTTAGCTGTGCCTTGCTGCTGCAATCGTTCCACGAGATCGGCCTCTGCTTTTTAGATGCTGTTTCCTGCTTCTTTTAACTTGCAAGGGGGATTCATCTGAATTATACATGAGGATCTGCATAATGACCTCTATTACTTTAGATGGCATGAGTTGTCAGAAGCTAGACGTTCCCTTTTCACAGCTGCCTCTCACATAGGTCTGAACGGCAGGAAAACATACTGTCCTCAGCAGGCTGAGCTGAGAAGGTACCTGCCGTGGAGAAGGCGCACAGGGAAGGCAGTTCCTTTTCTGTGCCCTGCTCATTGCTGCTGTCGGAACCGTGTTAGACCCCAAGGTTCGCAACTCTTCCTTCCAGCTGAGCGTAAAGCACTTTTTTTTTCTTTTTGTTTGGGAGGCGAATGGGGATTTTGCAGACAGGCTTTAGGCTTATTTCGGAGAAGGAAAAGGTACAGCTTGTAACAAGTGCAAAAATCACCTCACAACCTGTTGCTTTATATACCTAGCTAAACGATCCTGGACTCGAGTTCCATACGGCTAGTAGGCTGCTAACTGGACTTGTTTTGCCTTCAGACTTACTACTGTAACGAGCACTCGGGAGGCTTGTTTTAACATGACATTTCTGTGCAGTTTGGTTAACCAAAGATCTTTCTCTCCCACGTAGGTGGGCGGATGGGAAGGGGCCTCTCGCAGCTGAATTCTCCGCAGCTGAAGTGAAGAGTCTCATCCGAGCCTTGTTCCAGAACACAGAAAGGAGAGCAGCAGCACTGGCCAAAATTAAGTAGCTCTGTTTACTCCTACATGTTGCATCTTCTGATAAAGCAAGTGCAAACTGAGTCTTTCAAATATTTTTTGGACTTGACCCTTCTTATTTGTACTGGTATGAAACAGCTTAGCATTAGGTAAGTGCTTCCTAAGGCTTGACTGAGGGAGAAGAAACACTTCCTAGCTCAATGTTTGCAGGGCAAAGAGGATGGCGCTGCGAGTCTGGGACCAGAAAATCAAAGGCGGGTAACACATGGACACTAACTGCTTATGCTCCATCTGCCAGGCAGATGGAGTTCGGGCTTGAAAATTCAGTCTCCTGCCGTGCTCCCCAGAGGCGTTCTGCCCAGATCCAAGTTTTCCTTCGTGAGCTGGTGGGTGTACAGTCCTGGTGAAGAAGAGATGCTTTTTGTGATGTTTGCTGATTTCCATTCTCTAGGATTTCCTCTTCCTGTTAAGCCCAGCGTAGGAAAGTAAAGCAAATCTTGTATCCAACATCTCTTTGTGAGAACAGGCACTGCTGTCAGGTGGGCCTCTCACGCAAGGCGCTGTATAATGTCAGCTCAAGCTTGCTCGCTTAAGGGTCTTGTAGAGGGATTTTTCTTTCTCAGTAGTGAACCTTATCTATGCAGTTTTACATCAGGGGGCACGTAGCCCCTTTGTGTCTTACCTCTCTGTCCCTGCAAATTACATATGAAACCCACAGACTTTGATAGCCTTGAAGAACGCTGCAGTGCCAAACTTTGTTCTTTCCCACCTCAGGTTTCCGTGAAGAGCTGACCTCAAGAGAGTGAAAATTTGGGGGGGTGGGGGAGAGGAGATCCCGTTCTGAGTGAACTGTTTATCAGGGCACAGGGTTTTGCACAAGTGGCAAAATTCCTCATGGCTTTATTTCTCATGGAAAATATCTTAAAACTAACTTAGAATTTTTCAATCTCACTTTACCAACTGTAGAAGCCAGTTCAGCTCCTTCCTTTACCCTTCTGTTGTGTGTGAACTAGGTAGGTCTGGCATCTGTTGTGTTTCTGGTGGTAAATTTTCTGTCCTTTAAGAATTACGAGAGAAATATGAATGAATATAAAAAGGGAATGAAAAGATAATGCTATGAGTGCACGCTTAAGTTACAAAAGGCTATCTTTGAGACTCCGAGAAACATACATTTCTTTTAATTGAAAACCTCACCAAGAGCATTCATTAAACCACAGCCCAGAGGCCAAGATGTGCCAGTCGCTGCACACATGGAACAAAGTATTTCCTACCACGCAGTGCTTACAACCTGCTTAAAGAAGTTTCCATCACAGAGCTTAATGTTTTCATCTGTTATCAACTACTGTTGTATCCTTTACATTTGCACTTTAGTCTGACTTCTCTTCACATTTCCAAGCATTTCTGCGGGGCCTGAATCGCAGGTGGTGAGGAGACCCTTCCGTTTCGGGCTTTAACTGGCATAACGAGGGGGCAAATGCAGCCAAATTGGCAGTTAGACTGAGTCCAGCACATGGGAATGCAGCAAGGGAGATACCGAAGCAAAAGCTGACCGCCACTTGAAACTCTAGCTTTTTCTTTTCTTCCCCTCCAAGTGATTTATCTGAAGGCTGAGAGTGTTCCCGTAACACTTACATCTCATGGGATCCCCTGCCCCTTTACACATAGCAATCCAAAAAAGCGCGTATTTCGGAAACCACCACCTCTCCCATGTGGATTGTTCACAGAAATGTAATTTGCTATTTTCTTTAATAAACTATTTATACTGAGCATGTTTTCTACCATTGTCTGGGGATTCTGTTAGGGTTATAGTAACACAGTACGAATTAGTCCTGGACCGTTCTCCACTTACTATGTGGAAAGGGCAAAGTGTTGCTCTGTGAAGTCTCTCCTTGCCTTTTCTAGTAGATCTAGTCCAAAAAAAAAAAAAAGAAAACAAAAAACTGAATCAGTACCATGAAAGAGGTTGTCCGAGAGGTTCGTGCGTCAAGGGTGAGCGTAGGGTAGCAAAGCAAAGAGTTAAAATAGGATGCTAGCATTGGGATTTGCGTATGCGACACGCACGGCTGTAGGTCAGGCTGAACATACATACGCCCTTGCTTGCTCCAGCTTACCTCAGTGATGTGATAAATCCATGGCAGAAGCTGAGCCACATTGGTATAAACCCCAGGGTGGTTGGGTTCAGCACAGCCTTGGCCCCAGCTCACGATGCCCACTAAGCGCCACGTGAATTCATCCTGGCAAACCAGGGGGCCCCCGCTGTCACCCTGCAAGAAAGGGCGGGCACTAATGAAGCAGCTCTGCCCCGCTCGCAGCTGGGATGCAGATCAGGCTGCCTTCTCCCACACGGCTTTGTGCCATCAGCCATACAAGAAGCTGTAACGCCGGTACAAGAGTAGCGTGTGCCTGCCTGCAAGGTTGCCGTGTTCCTTCTATAAGGATAGCTAAATATCAGCCCGACATCGATGCACCGGGGCGCTGCGGGCTCCACGCTGCAGTGCAAGATGCAGTGGGCCCAGCACTACCCCCCACAGACTGTTTACTGCAAGCTGTTGCCCCAAACCCCAGCATTTGCTGGAGCGTAACAGGGACATAGAGCGTATCGGCCCTTTCCACACCTGCTGTGCACACCCAGCATGCACCACTCGCTCCCTCCTCTCACCTGGCATGCATCTATTTTCCCATGCGGGTAGCCGGCACACAGCATCCTGGCGGTGAGCTCGCCTGCGTACATGCACGAACTATTGCACCTCTTGGTACCGATTAAGGGAACGAGCGCTTCCTTCAGTGTCTCGATAACCTGTGCTGGAGAGAGAGAGAAGCCAAGAGGAAACCAAGATCTGCAGGGAGCGAGAGGGGAAGAGCAGGGCACTAGCTGGAGAAGTCAGAGGATGGGAAAGATGGAATCACCTTATGGCATTAAATATGGCCGGGCCCAGAGGGGCTGTGGATGTGGTTTGCAGAGCTGCTGGAGCAGGGGTGGGATGAAGGCAGGAGGGGGCATTTGCAAGATCACACGAGGCATGGAAGGGACTGGCCAGGGCCAGCAGGGAGCAAGGGGAAAGCCTCCGGTCGGGGCTGAGCAGCAGGGACAAGATGGGAGCTTACCTTGGTCTGGTCTGGTATAGCCCCAGCCGGAGACCCAACACTGCGTGCCCTGGAAGAGGTCCTGGTGGGAGGGTGGCAGACACACAGCACGGATGGCATCTGCTAAGGAGATGGGTAAGTGCCAGGCCAGCCGGGACAGCTTCGCGCTGTGCTGAGCACGAGCAGCCAGGGAAGGGCTGCGGAGCTATCAGCCTGCAGAGCCACTCAGCCCGCCACGTTGAAGTGAAAGATTCTCGGGCCAGGCGCTCTGGAGACGTCAGCTCCCACAGCCACCTTCCCAGTAATTCACAGCTCTGGCACAGTTCAAAGCACCACGCTGCTGTGCGTGCTGCCTCCCGGGTACCAGGCTGGATATCCTTAAAGAGCTGCTCTGAAATGGCAGGTTCAGAAGAGGCTGGTTTTTGTCCATCTCTTAATTCTGGGATAAGACAGACAACTCCACAGATGGGAGAAGGACACAACAGCATCGCGACAGCATCTTACCTGAGAAATTCAGGGGGACTTGGAGCTTCATCAGAGCAATGTCATAGTCGAGGCTATTGTCATTATAAAGCGGGTGGTAAATTATTTTCTTTACTGATACCCCAGCCTCCTGCTTCATCGAGCCATGGGTGATAATGCCTGCGAAAACCAGCCAGGCGGAGGCTTGAAGCCGCCTGTAACTGAGCAGAAATACAGCGTGCCTCTTACTGCAGGGCAACAAGCGCCAAGGCCTGGGATAAGAGCAGACAGACAGCGCCTCTGAGGCTGGGCACGGGAGAGCCCGGAGGTACCTGTGCACGCAGTGAGCTGCCGTGACGATCCATTCGCGTGCCAGCACAGAGCCTCCGCAGTGGTGCTGGGAGCCGTGGTACACGCTGACCTGCCAGGGCCAGCGTCCTGGGGGCACGTCCGCCCCCCCGACCACCCGCGCAGCACTGGGGTGCAGCCCGCACTCTGCAAGACAGCCGGGGAGCACGTTTTAGGCGAAGCTCCGGGTGCCAGACCCTGACGCTGGCGGGTGAGGGAAGCGGGTGGAGTGGGAGCGAAGAAACTGCTAGATCCAGGGGGAGATCTTGGGGACGTAGGAGAGGAGAGAGGCACTCACCTGAGCATTTCAGAGCCACAATTTGACCCGATTCACAGCTGCTCCTGCATGGGAATAAGCCTCTGGTCAGAATGCACATGAACCAAAATCCCTGGGGCACTAGGGAGCTCCAGGGCAGCTGCAGCAGTCCCCAAAGGGGCTGCCTACTGCACAAAACCAGGACAGTTTTCTACGTTCTTAAGCCTGAAAAAAAGGCCACTGTTTCAGCCCCACCAGCAAACTCTGCTTCCCCCAGAGCTGCCCTTACCTGACCTGCCACATGTCTTCCAGACTGCCTTCCTGGTGGGGTCTCACCTGAATGAACTCCTGTGTGTCATTCACCTTGACGTCCGTCAAGTTCACTCCTTTCTGATGGGTCATTCTGCAGAAGCAACAGTAAGTGTCCCAGGAAGGGGCTGGGAACCTGCTAGGGGATCAGGAATGTAACCCTGCCATGGGAACAACGGTCCACAGTCCTGCTGCTCTGGCAGCCAGGAATGAACCTCCTTGGCAGGAAGGATCTTCTGCAGCTCTTCTCGCAGGTCTCCATGCCAGCCCGAGCCCTGGTTCCTGTCCTGCATTCACCAGGGAGCTGTGCAATCTGGGCACTGCTGCCCTGACAAATCTCCCAGCCTTGAAGCACCTGCTTTAGCCAAGATCATTCCCCTTGGAAAAGGGCGAGTAGGGGTCTAAGCGGCTGCCCTCTGCTGTGCCCACCTGAGATACCCGAGCTGCCGGCAGAGCAGGGTGCCCAGGGAGAGACTCCAGTGCTCGTGGCATGCCAGGAGCCAGCCAGGATGGCCTTCCACCTGCGCTTCCAGCAGGGAGTTCGCCGTGTTTATTCTGAAAGACACTAAAGCCATTCCATTTAAAGACAACCTGCAAGTTCCCTTCCTCGCAGTGTTTTGTGCAGGGCCAGCACAGTGGATGGTCATGCACATCTAAAGCAAAAAAAGCCCCAAAACCCCAGGAAAAGCCATTCGAAGCAACTACAAACAATACATGAACCTATCTGCATATTCTCAGTGCCTGCGTGGCAGCTCTGCTGAGCGGTTACATGCAAAGGAGTCCTGCAAGAGTTGCCTTTGCTGTAGGCTCACCCTATGCAATGAAGCCGTAATGCTGGGGAATGCAGCAGGACTTAAAAGCGAAGCAAAAATCACAACCTGCAGCTGAAAGAAGCTAGTGGATCAGCAGGAGATATTTGTTATTAAAAAGCATCTTTTCTGTTCTTGCTGGGCTTGGCAGGCACTGTCCTGCACACTGCTCCCCTCTCCCCATCCTCTGCAGCAGCAAGCAAAGACGTAAACCTCTATTGGGAGCCCCACGGACCACGGGGTCTTCCTCTTCACCGTCACTGCACGCTGGGATCTCATCTGGCTCCTGCAGCAGGGTGAAGCCCTGGTCTGGCTGAGGCTTCTTCAGGTGTTTCACTTCAGGAAACAGAGAAGGGAGTGGAGGTGGATTCACACAGCCTCGGCAGCATCCGAGGATGCACAATATTGGGAACGATCCTGCACTGCCCACTGGAAGAGGTGATGACCCTCTCAACGGGCACAGCTGCAGCTTGCTGCTGGCACCACAGCAGCCACCAGCAGAGCCCACCCCAGCCACGTCCCCCCGTCCCAAGCCACAGCTCACTGACCAAGGAGCTCCCATCACCACCACCTCTGCTGCCGGCGCCCCGAACTCGCTCGCCAGTTTGGCAGCTGGGCTCTGCCCGCAGCGGCAGGGCTGTCCCGGAGCAGACACTGACCTAGGAGCCCTGCCCCAGCCCCAGCTGCTGCCCCCGCCAGCAGCCCAGTGACCACGAGCAGCAGGAACAGCCTCCTGACGGTGCAGAGAGTTTTGAAGGAAGCATTAGCAGAATCTTTAAGAAACAGAGAGGGAGAGAGGATTAACATGGTCTTGTCTGTCTCTCACAGCACTGTCAAACCCCTGGTGAAGCCCCTGGGTCGTTATACACCTGTTCCTAGGACTCACCCAATCCTTTCCCCACAATGCCAGGAGGAGGTGAGCTAAGGCCACGGTTTCTACGGGAGGTCAAGACTCAGAGGGCCCCCCCGTTCCCAAAGCCCATAAATAGCTCACCCACCGTGTCCCGGAGAGGCCTGTGTCCTCCTTGCTTCCCTCCTTGGCTCTGCTGTCGGGCTCTTGCAGCTTTGCATGGTGTCCTCAATGCGAGGCAGGTTGTCGGGAACGCGCTCAGCTAAGGCTGGGCTCTAGGGAAAGGAGTGGAGTCCTGGAGCAGGTCAGCAACAAAGGCCAGGTCTCGTGGAAGGGGACAAGCTTCAAGCGATGACACCGCTGCCCAGGCTGGCTGCTGCAGCGGGGGGGCAAGGCGAGGAAGCACTTCTCACCGTGATAGCAAGGAGCGGGGCAGCTGCTAGTTTGGGCTGCTGCTGAGCCACCACAGGAGCTGAGCACACAGGTCTCCTGCAAACCAGCTCGGGTTTCCCTCTGCACGCTCCCGGCACAATGCTGTGCACGCGCGCTGCACGGCGCCTGTGGCCACGCTGAAGGGGGCTCCTTGTTTCAGGGCCCCCCCTCTCCCCCGACA
>NW_008825262.1:154668-198348 GCF_000699105.1 Pygoscelis adeliae
ACCCCCAAACCCCATCTTCCACTTGCTGCCCCCCCCCCTACCTTCCCCCTCCCATTACTTTGCTTAGCTGCTGTATGAGAAACGCCAAGCGCTGCTGTGGAGCGGCAGCAGTCTCCGGGCCATCGGTGCGAGCAGGGGGCTGCAGGCTGGCAGCTAGCCCAGCCGGCGGTGGGCTCCAAAGCACAGACAGACCTCAGCATGGGCGGCAGAAAGGCTGCCAACCAACCGCTCCGTGCTAGCGGTTACATTCAGGGAGACAAGACCTCGGGGAACAAAATGTCCTAAGCTGGGAAAAGATCAGAAAAGACAGCCTACAGCTGCTCTTTATCACCCTCACATCTCAAGCCACATGCCTGCCAGCTGTGACATGTAAAGGATGGCTCTCCCACCCGCAAGCTGCACTGGGAATGTGCTGGCAAGGGCTGGTGGGCCCCCGTCACTCAGCAAGGCCCTCCCCACCCCACCCCATATGTGCGGAGACCTCCAGGGAAACAGCCTCACCTCCCTGTGTGCTGGATTTTCCCTGTGGTCTTTTGGCTGTAGCACACAAAGAGCAATAAAGGTCAAACAGCAGCTCTTAGTTCAGCTTCTGTCCATGTAATTTCTTGCTGCTGAAAGATGCCTGGCTGGCACCCTGCGGGAAGGGAAGACTTTCTAACCCGTGGCTTGGGTACCGGCTGTCCCATGTTGGGGCACGAGACGCTTTTCTTACCAGTGCAGAGCTCTCACAGCAGAGGTGGAACAGAAATCGCTTGTGCTGCTGCATCCGCTCTTTTTCCTCTGACCCAGCAGATGCTCCACCGCAGTCGTCGCACCCGCAGTCAATGAGCGCTGCTAGTCCCCAGCTGGCACACTGCACTGACAGGGAACTGGGCAGGGACGGCACCAGGATCAACTCCGTTGCATTGCCCGGGAAAGTGAGGGGGAAACCATGCCGGAGCTCCGGGAGGCCCCAGCTACAGACGAAATAGCCACAGCCCACAGTAGAGGTGGATGTAGCTGCCCTAGCAGAGAGCTATCACCAGGCTGCCTCCCGCTAACCCATTTGGCTGGAGGCAGAGGCCGAGCTCAGAGCAGCACCGGCAGCTGTGGGCACCGGGCAGGGGAACACACAACTCGCCTCGTGCATGAACCTGCCCCTTGCCTGCCTGGCACTAGAGACCATCCTAGTCTGCTCACGACCCCTGCTACTCACTATTGAACAGAAACACTCCAGACTCGTGGCCAAGTTTGTAAAAGTTGTCAAATTCCCAACACCCAAATACAAGTCCAAAAGTCGTTATGTAAATTAGACCCAGGCGGTGAGCTGCACGGTCAGAGATCATCACCACCACCAGAGATTCCTGTTACGGCAGAAGCACCCAGAGTCCCTGCGAAGAGCCCCAGGTTACCAGCACACCACACAGCCTTGTCTGCACAGGCAGTTCACGGGCTGTGCTGACTCTTTCTCTGGCTGATTATACCCCATCCAGAAATACTACGATGGCCTTCTCCAGTTAAGTGAGTTAGAAGCCTAACTTCCCCTCCAGGAGAGATGGGAGCAAGTATCGATTTCAGCATGCCTCAAAACCAAAAGGCAGCTGAAGCAGACTTAATAGCTGTCTCATGAAAGACAGACTTCTTATTTACATACTTCTCCATCCCCGAAAGATACAGCTGATGGCTCGTTGCTCAAAATATCAATGAATTTTTAATGCTATTTACTCCAGGAAACTCCCATGAATATTTCACGATAGCCCTGCCTTGCAGGTTCAGGCTGAGGTTTCGTGCTGTCGATGAACAGCACTGTGTGTGCTGTGCCACAAATCTAAGCTGTGCTGAGCAGCATGTGTGGCTGCCAGCTCCTGGAGAGCAGGCAAACACGCCAGCACCACGGGAGCTGCATGCTGGAACGCTGCTCAAGACCTGGGCTGAGATGCCGGTTACAACTCCCTGAGGTCGGGCTCCTTTTACAGCCCGGTGCCTTGCAACCACCCAGCTGGTGTGAAAACTGGAGGGTTTTTTTGGTTTTTTTTTTGATTGGTCTGGATTTTTTTTCCTCCAGGCCCCCTATCTCATTTAGCGATTAGGCCAGAAAGCTGAGAGGCAAGGGACAAGGCTGCAGATATCCCCCAAATCACAGTCTTGGCTCAGCGGCTGACCCTCCCCTGGTCGTGGCTGGGCCGTACCTGGTGGCACTGGAGCATCTCTTCAGTTTACGGAGGACTGTAGATGGTGCTGGAGGACTAGGGAGCACTGGTGGGAAACGTGAGGCAACAGCCGAGGAGTGCGGAAAGCAGCCTGAGAATCCTTTGCTGACAGCTGCCCTGTTCTGGGGCTCAGAGGAGAGGAGAGGAAGGACTCCCCCAGGGCTCTCCTCCCTGCTGCCAAGCACCAGCCCCAGGTCGCTGCAGGACCAGTTCAGGTCATCTCCCCTCCGAGCATCCCATGCCCCTGCGGCTGTCGGAAAGCCGACCTTTGCAATGAAGACGCAAGCTGTGACCACAGCCAGCAAAACGCAAACACCTTCGCCGCAAGCAACAAAACACAACGAGCAAGTATCGGTCTGTGCAAGGAAAGTGATAGAACAGAGCAAATTCCAAAAAGATACATCAGTAGCAGTTAAAAAAATAAGACACACCAATCGGTCTATTCTACCTCGCTACTCTGAGTCACGCTCATTTTTTTCCTTTTAAAACTCCTTAAAAGAAGATCAATATTTCTATCAATTCTGCTTGCCTGCAATAAGAAAATAGTGACCAAAACGAGCAAGCTTTCACAATTCAGCTTTGACACAGATGTAAAAGGTAGGAAGGAGAACAGCACTGTAGCTTTTTCCTCCTAGTTTTCATCATTTTCCTGTGGTTCTTTAGAAAAATAAAATAAAAAAGCAGTAGTGATTACAGACGCTGACAACCGCTGAAATGCCCATGTGTTACACGAATACCTGATAGGTGGCAGAGATGCTATGAAGCATAAGACGTTTCCTTTGTCATTTTTCTAACTTATTCCCATTGAAACAGACTTCCCTTTCCCACCTGAGAGTATAAGCAGAACAACAAGCCAGATGTTAGCTCCTGTTGCTGTAACACCAAAGCTGACAAAGTCATGGCTATGCACAGCAACGCGAAGATCTGGCCTACAGTTTGTCAAATGACACATTTTGAACTTGCGCAGTAACAAGCAAAAATTCTCTCCAGTTATTCAGTCAGTTCTGCTGAGATTAGCAAGAAAGGGTAACTTATTGGCATGTAAAATTGCATATTGAACACCCGTCCCTGATGCATTCTTCTCCAAACTCAACTCGGAGGCTGCTGGGCATTTCCAAGCTGGGATATGAATCAAGAACAAGCCCAGAGCTCGGCTCTTCTGGAGCTGGCCACTTCTCACAAGGTCCCCTGCTCCACAGGTCTCGCAGCCTGCTTCCCGACAGCAGTCTATTATACGACTACAGAGCCGCCTGGGAAAAGGGGCTGCCTGGATGCTGCAGCTCTTAGGCTCTGCATTACCAGGGACTTTATGGATACAGATTGCAGCTGCTGCCTGTGGTTTTGTGGGAGCATCACAAACTGTGCCCTTTTGTGCTGGGTGCAGGACAAATGGATCGAGAACTAGTCTCCTCCCAACAAGCTTTCACCCTGAGGTGAATTTTAGCCCATATGCCCAATACATGAAGTTTTCAAAGCAGCTTTAACAGCCAGTTGCTGAATATCGCTTATTCTTTGTTTTAGCCTGTGCTCAGATTGCTCCACCCTTTCCCACACAGAAGCCGAGTTCTTCCTTGGGGATTTAGCCAGAGGGACCCTAAGCCTCCAAAACAGTGCTAGGAAAAAAAAAAATCGGTTTCACTCATCAGGATTTAAAGCATCTCTCTTGTCGATACAGGTTCTGCCTCTTGGCTCAAGCAGACATTTTAAAATCCTTCCTGCAGCCTCTGAGCTCTGCCATTCAGACTGTCGCAGCTGGACAGCCCTGGTAGGAGCAAAACAGTATTTCAGTTTTAATTAGCACTGGGAGCTCCCAGCAGTATTTGCTGGATTCAATGCCTCAGACTGCATCCAAGCTGAGGTGTCTGTTGCTTACCAGGTGCCAAGCCAGCTTGCCTTTTGGAAAACAGTATGTGAGCTCCTGTTTTGTACTCTGGGGGAGATCCAGTGTTTAAGTTCTTATACGAAGCACTGAAGTGTGAAGTTGCAGACTACCGATGCAAAACCCTGGAAGCCTGAAAGACCTCTGGACTTACCCCAGGGAACTCAGGAAGACAAGACCCAATAAAAAGCAGCCAAGTAAACATCAAGCAAGGCAGGATTCATTTGATCTAGGACGAAAGCACATTCAATCTCATACGCCCGGACTGCTAAAGCAAAAAGCTCTGCAATAGCTAGGGCCAGGGGGCAGAGGGGGGCAGTAAATGAGACATAATCATTTAATCCAGTAGCTGGAGTTGTCGGGGTTTCCTCCCCTTTCCATCTGCTTGGTAGAAATCGTGGCATAAAACTGGGTGCAGAGGGGAGCTGGTGCAGTGGCAGACGGCACGATGAGAGCCCAGCACTGGGCAGAGGCAGCTCATCGCTTTCTGAGCAAGTACTGCATTTGAGAGGGACAGCAGAGCTGTGCCCCGGGCGCAGTGCGATCTGGTACCCAATGGGAAAAAACAGCAGCAGGAGGCTGCGCGCCTACGGATTAACCGAGGAGCGGGAGAAAAACACATGTTCTGAGCACACAAGTGCAACAGCCCCAGCGCTAGCACAGCTGCAACAGCAGGACCTCCCATCCAGCTCCCGGGGTCTGCAGGGATAGGCACAGGAGGAGACCTCAGCCTCTCCTGCTCTGCCAGGCCACAAGCAGCAGCCTTGCAGGCACCGCTCCCAGCAGCACCCCGAGGAGGTTTCACATCAGCAGCTCTGAAGAACTCTGAAAATCCAGAGCGCTGCCAGAGGGAAGGTTTGCATCTGCCTTGCTCTGCCCAGGGGTGCTGCTGCGCGCTGCACTGCCGTGGTTTGCACGTGCTTGGTGTTTCTTTGCAGGAAAGCTGACAAAAATCCCTGGATTGCTCCCACCCTGGCCTAAACAGGGCTGTGCCCAGAGCTCTCCAGGGCTGTCTCGCAAAACAGAACGAGGCAATGTGGCCACCACCTCAGGACATCACTTTGTCCAGGCCTCTTGCCCTCTGTTGGGTCATTTTCTTCCTTACCTCATTTCTTCTCTTTCTCCCTTTAGTTTCCTATCTAATAAAAGTGCTCCTCTGTGAGATAAGGCAGCTGCTGTAAGCCTGTAATGAGAGAAATGGCCAAAAGCAACAGCCTAAAACCTGCCTAATCCTGGTAGCAGTCTGCCAAATCTCATAATGGATGTGTTCTGGATGTCCGGCTTGTGTTTTCCCAGCAGTGATGCTGTGGTAAAAAAAAAAACCACAAAAAAAACAACCCTAGAAAAAATTAATAATAAACTCCCAAACAGCCTTCCAACCCCCACACCCCCCAAGTGTTTCCTAACCCTTTTTCACCACTATCTGCCTGTCCCCATCCCCATTTATTACCATCTCTAGCAGGGTTTAGGTATCTCTAGAAGGAGGGTGACACAGCTTGCCCTAGACCTGCCATTGCAGTCATGGTGGAGTTTAATCTCGGACGCACAAAACATCACACTCAAGTCACCATAAGAAATAAGACCTGCCAGACCAGATCTGACTAACCACCCCTCTCACCATGCATCTTGTCTCCAAGAGAGGTCGATATCCCAAACCTCATAATGGGAAATTATTCACTAAGACTCTTTTTAACCTCAGGCAGTCGGATGTACTGACATGAAAGAAGATAGTTTATATCCTGTATGCATTTACCCTGTTTAATGGAATCGCACGTCTTTCCGTATTTCATATAGACATCCAGTCCTGTTTGGACAGTTCCATGGAGTAAAAACTTGTTACTCTAAACTTGACATATTGTCACTGTAGTGCTCATTGTAATGGTTTCTTTCATATCCTCTATTGTTGAAGCGATCACCCCAAAGACAGTGAATAAAGTTCTCTGTAAAACAAATTAAGCAGCTCAAAACTAGCAGAAGAAAAGGCTGCTTCATGTGACCACTAATGCCCAGAAAGGAAGAGTAAATTGCCTCCGTCAGAGCTGCTGGTTCCCGGTACCCGCTCTGGACCGCCTTGCCTCGTGGTTTGGCTCTGCTCTGACACCCGACTCGGAAGCCCAGAGGTTGCTGCAGGCAAGAGAGAAAGGGGTGACCTAAAAGCTTCCACAAACATCAGGTTAGCCCGTCCTTCCCTTTCTGTCCAGAAGTCTGGACAGACAGCCTCTTGCCGGGAGCAGGCAGGCTGTCAGCCTCTAGGTTCGCTCTGAATGACGCGGCCTGTACTTCGATTACGGCTATCAGTGAGTACTCGCTCACTTCTCAGTCTTGCTCCATTACACCAGGATCAAGCTGGTAGGATTCAGGTTTTGGGCGGGGATGTGTAGCGTGGGCAGCCTCATCCACTGAAAGCGGGAGAGAAAAATATTTTTGGGAAGCTACCCCTTGGGTCACGCTGCATGCTGAGCCCTGCGCACCCTCTCACCAGCTGAACGCCGCCCTGTGCCAGACTCCCTCCATGAACAGGATCCCCGCTGTGGCGTGCGGTTCCCAGGGCACAAGCAGCCCTCGTCCCGGGGGCAGCCCAACATGGATTTGCCTGATGCATCTCCCCCCGCCTCCCGCATGCAAAGTGGAAACTGGCCGCTGCCCTGTTCCAGCCTCTCTCCCGAGGCAATTTGCTAGGTAATGATTATAGAGTTGAGAGAAGGCAATTTCAGGAAAACGAGTTTCTCTGTAGAAGGAATTGAATAGAGGAACCACTATAATAACCTGATACAATCATTTATTTAAAAAGCAGCTGGCACCATATGAAGCAAGCAGAGACAATGAGAGGCAATTCTCTGCAGAGACTGTACCACCTCCCCCAGGTCTGGGGCATGAGCAAGAAGCCATGCCTCGCACACCGTGGAAACCAGAGGCTCTTGCTCCAGATAAGCAAATACCAAGACTTCTAAGGGAAAGGGTGACAATTCACAGGTCCTGTGAACGCACATCTGCTTTCCCCGCCCTCCCGTGTCTTAGGAAACATGAGGTCTCATGACAGTAATTTCCTTCAGACACCTTGCGCTTCCCGCATAAGAACAGACATCCTGCTGGATATAAAGCAAAGGGCCAGAGACTAAGCTAAATTAAAGCCTGGAAAGGAAAAGTACTATTACAGCACAGAAATGTAATGAGCCAGTCAGTTCTACAGCCTGTTTTCTCATCTCTTGCTTCAGAGGAGCAGAGAGAAATGTGTCCTGACTCCACTGGATGCCGTAACTGTGAGAAGCGATGGGCAACTCTCAGTGCTAACCTTGAGCAGGGTATTTCCATTTTCTGTACCTTCCAGTTTATGACTGCCATCCTCACAGGTGACTTGTAAGATGCAGAGTTATTTGATGCTCGTGTTTTTGTGCTTCTTCAGAGGACTGACAGTCAGAAGAGGGCTGGGCCCTGGATTCTAATCAATCACCTAATAAATGTAGAATGTAAAGACGTCAGGGATAAAATTGTTTCATTAACTGTATCATGTTCCAGTGCAAAGATATCCTGAGGGATTTCTTCTTGGAGACGAGTCAAAGAAGAACAATTGTTAAGGAGCAATTAGTATTATGTTCATTCTTTTCCATTCCCAAACATAGTTCATTTTGTCACTTTGTCGGCTGACTCTTTGCCCTTGCAAGTTGCTGAGGACCTACTAAATCCCAGGAAAGGAAAAGGGAGAGACACCTTCAGGAGACTCGAGGGCATTCCTCCCTCAGTTGTACCCATACACCCTGCAGTAAATCACAGCCTTGATGCAGCTCCAGGGAAATTACCCCGTGGGTGGCAGCCAGCATGCAGGACAGTGTCTGGGACATGGGACAAAGCCTGCAGCATCGCAATTGCTGCACTGGCCGGCACAGAGCCCAAGGCACAGCTGGTCCCGTGCTGGGCTCCACGCTGCTGCCTAACAGCTTAGTTGTGATCTGGGCTCGCCTGAACCGGGAGAGCTGTGGCTGGTGAGGCCCTGAAACACGAGGACATAGTGGGCGGAAGGGAAATGCGGAGCTTGGCTCCGCTGCCAGACGATCAGGCTGTGCTGCATTTGTGCAAATATACAGGAACCAATACCAGAGGCTGAACCACTCTTTTTGGCTGATTCTTGCACGATGAACCCGATTTGGCAGCTTGAGGAACGCTACAGGGACCGGGATGACAGCACAGCATAGAAAGCCCTGTTCAGTAGGAGCCCTGTCCCTCAGACCACAGCCAAAGGAGCTTGTGCTCAGTTTGGCTCGGCGAGGCACACCAGGGACACTTTCTTACAGTCCCTTACCTTCACAGGGAAACGGCCCAGCATCACAACAATTCCCATCTGCAAGCTGTAGCAGTTTGCCACTGAAGATGACAGAGAGAGGACCAGAAGGAGCCCAGGCAGAGACAAGCTGTGACCCGGGCTGGCCTCGCATCCCAGCCACCGGCTGCAGCCTGGCCCAGACGGGCAGCCTGCCACGCGTGCTGTTAAATACGGCGCCCACTTGCTCTCTTCTGGCAGTCCAGATGAAGTCACTAGCTGATGTAATGGTGGCTAAAGGGCCGCCGGGTCTCGCTTGCTGCAGCACAGCGTTACCGTCTTGCTTGCAGCAAGGAGCTGAACCTGTTCTATCCAACTCCTTCCCCCATTAAAAAAAAAAAACGCCCCAGCTCTGAAGTTGTCAGCAATTTCTTAGACCTTGACAGGCCTGAGGTACAGCAGGGGAAAATACAAGTAATCCTCACGTTCTGCCCCGCCAAGCTTTGCAGAAGACGACTGAAGAGGAAACCCAGGTGTGTGAAAGTCCCCTACAGAGCAGCTATCCAAGAGCAATCAAGGACACTACAGTAAGATTAGAGTTTAGCTAACAAACCCTTTCATAAGATGGCACTAAGAGCCATGAGGGAGCAGGACGGGGTTGCGCAGTTGGACATGTGCTACTATCCCATGAGAGGGCAGCTAAACAATCAGATACACTTATCTGGATCCTAGAAACCTCCTTAAACTTACTGTCTGCAGGTACTAGGATTGCACGTACTTTTTTTCCCCTCCCCTTTTCCTGTGCATGCTGTAATTTAGGCTCTTGGGATCCTGCAGAACCAGTTTCAGTCATGGGAACCTGCCTGCACGGTGTGCCTTTCACCGCAGGATTTGAGAATGCTGCGAACACCCTTCCCCTAAGTGCTTTCCAGCATGTGACACTACACTGTTTGTTTGCACTGACAGGAGGTAAGGCTTGTAATAGATTGCCCCTTGGGTTGCAGACGTGCCTGGCTTAGGGATAGAAAAACAGGTATGGGAGTGACAAAACGTTCCTGAAGCACCTTGCTCACACCCTGGTCACAGGACTTTTCTTTCAGACACTTTTGACTGAAAAGCACCTTCTGGATGTTCAGATGCAGTCCTGCCTTATCTCTGCTAATCAGCGTATCACCCTCCTCATGCCTTTATCATCTTTAAATCGTTAGATTTCTGACTCCCAAGACCCTAAGTTAGCAAGCTGCAGCAGAGGCTTCGTTTTGGTGGTTCGTAACATCCTAATTTTCTTCTCACATACACTTTATACTGGAGTATACTTGTGTCAGCATAGCTTTTTCCTTCAAGGAGTTTTTCCTCTCTATGGAGTTTGCTCTTCTCCTTCTAGTCCTTCTAAGTGCATTTATAACCTGCAATCGTTTCTCCTCTCAGCCTTCATTTTACTCAGCTAAAAAAGCTACACAGGGCTTAGGGGAGACTATCCCCACCCCCCCTTCTTTTCCAGATTGAATCCATTACCTTCAGTATGAATGACCCATTATTCCGATGAGGTTTCAAGGCTATTAACATCTTCTGCCTCTCCTGGGACAAGCTTGCTCGAATAGAACTTTTCACAGCCCATTGCACTTCTATTCTTACCCACTAAGAGCCCCTTACTTACTGCAAACATTACTCACTAAATACATGAACTTTTCTTTTCTTCAACCAACATTATCTCCTGAATTTGATCAGGATTTGTAAATAGCTTAATTTCCCCCTGAAGCTCAATTGTTTGAGGAGGCAAGGGACTATTTAATATTCGTTTAAATCGCTTATCCTGGCTTTATTTTCCCTGCTGTTGCTTTAACAGTGGAGGAGATGCCCTTGACAAACTTGGAGAGTGCAGTAACCTGATAAATCGCACACCGGGACTCTGACACCATATGTTAAACCTGCTTTGAAAACTCTCCTTTTGGGCCAGATTTGTTCAGTGCAATTACCCAACTGCTAATTCCATTCCTTCACAGTCCAGCCCTTGCCAGCGCCATCAGGGTGATTTTTCCACCCCGATTCTCCAGTGTGAATTTCCACCCTTCTCTTTCTACAGCGAGTTCCTCCTCAGCAGAAAGGTCATGGAATCTAAGCAATTTTAAAGCAGCAAATCCCTCAGCAGCAGTAGCTGCAGGCCTCCATTTCCAGTTTCTTCCATGTCATTACTCAAGCCTTTACTCTTTTCAGACATCCTAAATTCCACCCTTCAATGCTTAAAGAGGGATACAAGCACTTGACAGTACGGGCAGCTCTGGGCGCTAAGAAAGGCCACCCAGGGTGGCCTCTTGAAAGTCACCGAAAATGCAACACCCCTATACCCCAGGTATGCACTGGGAGGGTCAGCAGGTGCTGCAGGTTGCTACGTAGCTCAGGCAACGGACAGACTGACTGCAATAATACTTGTTGAACCATATACCAAAGTCAAAGCGCTGGATTTCCAAGCGTGCTTAGCATCCAGCATACCCCCACGAGAACTGTATTTAAATGCCTAGAGAAGCAAAGCTGAAGAGTTGAATCAGAACGCGTTTTGAGTAACAAACAAAAAAGGGAACAAACTTGCCCTGTGCTTGTGGGCTTTGGGACTAGGGGAAAATTGCAGGCTTAGAGGAGGGTCTCTGGCCCAGCAGCATTAGATGTCTCTATGGGCTGCTGCTTTTCTTTGGTGCCCAAGTGCAGATAAGGCGCACAAAGACTCAGCGAGTCTTTGTTCACAGCTGCCCACTCTCTCAAGCGGAGGATGCCGACTGTGCCAATTGCATTGCACATTTGTGGGCTGCAACTGGCTAAACATCTTTCCCAGTGTAAGAGATGCTGCAGTTCAGTGTCATTAGGCTAAAGTTCCCTTTGCCAATTAACTGGATTTTAATTTACACAACTCATTGCTTCTCCAGTCAACAGCCATCAGAGATGTAGAACGTCATGCCAATAAGCAGATTTTAGTCTTTTCAAAGCAATCCCATCGTGAATGACTCTCCTCATTCTCCCTTTCTTTCCTTTGTTTTTTTTTGCTCTGCAAAGCGCACGGCAGTTATGCGCTGGCAGCGACCCCTCTCCTGGCAGTCCTGTTCCCATACTGAGACTACAGACAATTCCTCAGCACCAGAAGCAGATGATGTGCGTGTGTTTTCTTTTGTGTTTGTTCAGTGCAGTTTTGCTAAAGGCTTTTTCTTGCTACCAAGAGCATGTTTACTTTTGCCATTATTACCTGCGGGCTGAGCATGAGTTTGGGTTTTTCACTGTGGACTCCGCATGGTGCTGGCTGCTAGCTCTAGCTACAGTGGGTCCAAATCTATAAAGATTTGCCTTTTTTTTGTGAGGAGAGATGCTCTGGTCCTGCCTGTAAGGTGCACCTTTGTAGCGAGGCCATCCCATGCTGCAGGAGCAGGAAGAGCGACTTGAGTACACAGTGAATCAGACCTACTGAAAGTAAAGGAGGGAAAGTCAAAGGCGATGCTTGCAGTGACCACTTCTCACACACCAGACGCTCGTTCCTGCAGCCTGAAGGTGCTCCCAAAGCAGGGTGCCGGGGGGAAGCCTGACTCAGGCCACAGAGAGCAGCTCTGCTCACATCACCACTTGCATGCTCTTGCGCGCAGACAGATATTTCGCGATCTCTGCAGCCTACATGCTTTCCCCCTGCAGGGAGCTCCGCAGCCTGAGCAAATTCAGCCACAAGGTATCCGCCTGACCTGCAGAGCCCTCAGCCTTCTGGCACAGTCTTCCACCCCATTAACTTCTCTTCTCCCCAAGGGGCATGGGAGAGGCAAGGGTCAGCAAGATCTTAATCAGCTGTCAGAGCCTGCAGTTCCAGCAGATGCTTTTACTGAACCTCTGCCCCTGCTCTCCTGCCTTTGTTCTGTTCTGCAGAGGCTGAGCTGGGGATGTTTCTCCCAGGATTTCACCCCAGCTGAACAGTCCACACTAGTAAAACAGGCACCATTTCCAATTTCCTCTAGAAATAGCTCTCTAACATGGGCTTGTTTGAAACATAAGCATTTCTAAGGAAGACAGCATTGTCCATTTGTGGGCAGCAGACCTCCCCAAGGCCAGGGTGTGCCCGCCTCACCCTCCTCAAAGGTTAATGGTGCTCCTAGGTGCATCTGCAGGACACAGCCTTATCTGCAGCTGCCCCAAAATTGCTCTCTGCTCTTCAGCTCCCAGAGGGGTCACTGAAGTCCATGCCAGGGGCAGCAGAATTTTCCATTTCTGGTTCTTTCTAAAGACCAAGGAGAGAAGTGTTGCATTTGCAGAACCTTTTTGCATCGTGTGCTTCCCTGGGGATACATCCTTGGCAGGGCTTCGGGTCTATAAGGTATAAAATCTAGTTGCAATCAAGGGCCTGCCAGAAAGTTATCCACCTGCGAAGATATATAGGTCTCTTGGTTCTCATTAGAGCCTGCTAAACACCCAATAAAATTAACTCCGTGCACTCAAGGGGAGCTTTCACTTTTTCTGCACAGTTAACTTGACAGTATTCCATGTAAATCTGTATTGTTCAGCTCAGCAGCTTCTCACTCAGCAAGAAAAAAGCGTATCCAGGAGTAGGCGGATATTCCTGCCAGCCTTGCCTCGCAAGATGTTTGAGTTAGAGGCTACTAAAACCTCCTTCCTTCTTGGGGGGGGGGGGGGGGGGGGGGAGGTGTTCCCCCAGCCAGCAGCATCGTTTTTCCAGTACTCACTTCTCGGTTGTGTACTCAGACTGACTTTCTTTCCCTCCACAACAGAGACAAAGTCACAGCCAGTGCTGTTAACCGAAAACATCTGCCTTGAAGCTCACTCATACAGCCTATTTTTTAGTCCACATTATGAATCCTAATTAAGTAATTATACATTTTAATTAACTGTAATTACAGTCCCTACTTATGTAAATAAACATGCCGACTGTAATTACAAAATTACAAAAAGCTGTTACGAAGTATAGATTCAGTTAAAGAGAAAACCACTTCAGAGAGCTTCTACCCGGGTCCAATCCACTCAGGAACTGTCAAGCCAGAAAACACAAGATACGCCCCACAACTAAGAACCGGTCCAAGTGGCATTGTGGGAAGAAGCAAGGATGAGGACAGAAAGATCGCGAGGATAGGTCTTGCTATGCTCTCTGTTCTTCTGGCAGCACCAGCAGGGTCTGCTACCCTGGTCTGAACCCGTGAGCATTACTGGGGTTGACAGAGAACCTGGCAAAACTTTGGTGTGACAGAACTAGTCACGTGAATTTGCTTGTGAAACCAGGCTCATCCAGGCGCCTCCGGGACAAATTAAGTAGTTGTTCTCCTGCCCCAGAGAGCACCGAGAGAGGCTTTGCTACACGCACTTCTATGGTGCTGGAAGGGGCAGAGAGAGGAGCATGCCCCACGCAGGGCTGCAAAAGCAACATGCCTCTCAAACACTACAGCAGCATGGCCATGGAAAGTGTTACGAATTCCCGTCAGGCATGGGTTGCATTGCCATGGCAAGCCCTGGGAGAGAAGACAGGGCTGCAGAAATCCCTGCAAGTCTCAAGTCCTTTACACCTCTCTGGACCAGCTTGCAAGCGTGCACAGCTCTCAAACATGGCAGCCTGCTTTCCCTTGTCCGCTCACACCCCGACATCTCGGTTCGCACCAGGGATCCACTTGCCCACCTGGAGCTAGTCTGCATTTCTCCAGGCTACAAAGTGAAAAAATCTCTAATGCATCTAGACACAGAAATAAACTCCCCCTTATGCCAGCATTTACCAGTGCTAGGGCCAGCAGCAATGCTCCAAGGCATGATATTTAGGGGAGTAAAATTTCAAAGTAGCCTTTCCTTCACCTTTTTTACTTACTACCTCCCACAAATTCATATGAGGTAGTTACTAAGCACTTTGCCCTGAAGCAGTGACCTTGATTCCCCCCCAAAGGATCATCTAAAACTCAAACAAAAGATTTCCTTGTCTCTTGCTATTTTCTTTCTGCATGCAAGCAGTTTGGCAAATGCAGCCTTCCTCAGGGCAAGCAGGCTTTCTGCAGCTCAGGAATGTCCTGGGTTTGGCTGGGATACAGTTAATTTCCTTCCTAGTAGCTGGTACAGTGCTGTGTTTTGGATTTAGGATGACAATAATGCTGTTAACAGACTGATGTTTTAGTTGTTGCTGAGCGGTGCTTACGCTAGTCAAGGACTTTTCAGCTTCTCACGCCCTGCCAGCGAGAAGCCGGGACGGGGCACAGCCAGGACAGCCCACCCAAACCGGCCAAAGGGACATTCCATACCATATGACGTCATGCTCAGTAGATAAACTGGGGTGAGTTGGGCGGGGGGACGGCAACCGCTGCTCAGAACTGGCTGGGCATCGGTGGGCGGGTGGTGAGCAATTGCACTGTGCATCACTTGCTTTGTATATTTTTATCATCATTATTATTATTATTTTCCCTTCCTTTTCTGTCCTATTAAACTGTCTTTAAAACCCAAAATTTTTCCTCCCCCCCCCCCCCAATTCTCTCCCCCATCCCGCTGAAGGGGGGGCAGCGAGCGAAGGGCTGTGTGGTGGTTAGCTGCCTGCTGGGTTAAACCACAACAAGGAATTAACAGATTTGCAAAGCAGCAGGTGCCAACTGGGAAGGGGGAAAAAAGGAAGGCGGGGTTCACTTAGGAACTGCTACAGTACCTAATTATTAAATCAGATGCATATCATCCCAATTTACTCTCCTGCAACAAGAGACTCGGCTGTTTTCCAGAAGAAAAAATACTCTTCAGAAGTCAGTGCAAGGCTTGAAGGAAGCAAGGACATTTCTCTACATGATGAAACATCCTTGGCACTGACTACTTCCACATGCCTTTGCAGTTCCTATTGCTATCTTTCTTTTGCTTGTTAGACATTTTCCATCTTGATGGCTTCTGGATGCAGAGAATCCCTCTGAACTGCCCATTTCTGCGCTCCTAAGGGCCCATTTTGCAGCAAGGAATCTGTACTGGGTATTTCCCCTTTCCCGAGGCGCCCACTGGACCCTGCGGTGTTGCCGCTGCCTGCCCTGAGGGGCTGCTGCGACCCTGCCCCACAGCCACACGTCGCACAGGTCCTGCTCTGACAGCTGGCAGGACCAGCTTCAGTCAGGGCCTCAGAAGTGGCTGTAAGTTTCTTGCCAAACTGTTGCTACTCAAGCAGCGTCCAGAGGGCATCCACAGCCAGCTCAGCCTTGTGCCCTGGGGGCACAGCCTGCTCCTGCCTCCCCCCTTCAGCAAAGCCGATATCCCACTCGCAGAGCAGCAGAGCACCTTTGCCTTCCTTCTGCTCTGCCAGACGGTCCCTCGAGTGACTTGCTAGGTAACAGTGTGGGGAAAAAAGCAGGACCCACATTTTTGCTAGGATCAAACGTGTTTCACATAATAACGCACCTCAATCCTGCGGTCATAGTCACAACCTGGTTTATATATCCATGGGAGATGGGGATATTTCTTTCACTGCACCGTTAAGAAGGGAAAGGAAAATCATATCACACAGCCTTCAGAGGTAAAAAAAGCGTATCGTTCTAGAAAAGGACGAGGAGCTCAACTTTGTCAGCTGGAAACTGTTCACACAACAAATTGGTCTGGAGTTGAAATATTTAACTCAGGGATGTGACTAATTGCTCACCTCCAATCTACCTTAGGTGAATGGCGGTATCTGATTGCAGCTGAGCCCCTTTATTCCATGCTGAAATGGAGTTTGTGCTACTAAGCAATACATCTAGGCAAGATAAGAATGGTAAAGATACAGATGGCAAATATTATCAATAAACTACAGCCCTGGATAAACAACAAGCAACTTTCCCCTTCCCTCCCTGACTCCCCTGGTGACAAACATCTTCATGACTGTCAGAAGTGTCTCGGGGGTGGGAGGTGAAACATCTCCCAACCCCATCCAGTCTGCATCTTGGCTTTATCGCCAGGAGCCACTGAGCCACTGTTTATCTTCTTAAACATCTTCTCCCATCACAACAAGACTAAGCCCCAGTCCAGACAATAACACATCGTCAGCATTTCTCCCAGCAAAGTATAGTTATTGTTGTGGCATAAACAGCGTAAGCGTAGAGAAATGGACTATTATTTCCACCCTATTTCCGATGTGGCTAATTAGCATGTTTGTTTCACTAGGCATAGTTTGGTAAAAAAAAGCTTTGCAAACAGCCTAAAGTTAGAGCTGTATTAGTAATTAGATTTTAAGTGTTTAACGGCCTATCAGCAAACGCCTGCGGTGAGGCCCTTGCGCTGCTGCCCTTCCTGCTCAGCCCAGCGGGGCAGTCGGCGGGGAAAGTCGGCATGCATGCAAATCACATGGAAACGTTACCCTCAGTGACTGCGTTGAGGATGTTTTCAGCCAAGTTCGGAGCTGAAGTCCAACGTGATGGGGAGGAGGGAGCTATGCAGTGTTTCCACCAGCAAGCGTATGCTCACAGACACCACTCCATTGGCACCCCGTGACGGTTCACTGCCGGCGGACAGTCAAACGCTGACAGACAGCAAGAGTCTTGCCGAGAGCATTAACATCTCTGGTGATGCCACTGGATGTGGAAAAGGCAGCCACCCCTTTTGCAAAGCCTGGAGCACAGACAGTAACTCTCCTGGAGCCTGAGCTATCAGCCAGGGAAGGACTGTTCAGCATAAGTAACAGTTAATTCTTACGTAAACGCATGAATGTCATACGAAAAATATTTCCCAGCATTTCCAAGTTCACCCATTTTCCAAGTTCAGTCAAGATTTGAGCTGTGCTTCTCGAAGCCATTTGAGATCGCAGTAGTCAAGGCTACACCAGGCTGAGAGGAAGGACAAGTCTTACGCTTTAAATTCCACACAAGTGACAGCGTTCAGTAGGAGGAGCAAAACGTCCAGGGCTTACTGCATGGACTATAACACATCATTCCTTGGTCTTTCCTCACACCACTTTCTGGTGGACCGTGGAAAGGGAATGCATCACCTCATAAAACGTTCGTGTTTCCACAATGGATATTTGGCATTTTCCACAAATAGTAGTAATGACACCACGATTATATTAAAATCTGTCAGAGGGTTTTATTAGTAATAAATAGTTCTTATATAATTACTCCAAGAAGTACTGAGCTAAGGAGGAAACCAAACTACTCCCGTGAGCATCTACCACTTCCCTCTTCTTTTTCCCCGTTTCTTTGACGTGACAAAGGAACAATGGCCCTGAATGGGAGCCCGCAGGCACTACTGAAGTACGGCTACATTGTGCGATCCTCGGTGGCAGAGGACAGCTTTTGTTCCGTGCTAATCGGGTGCCCGGCTTAACAGAGTTGCCATCTGTGGCTCGCCTCTTAGGCGCCGCAACAATCAAAAATATGCACGTATTTTACCAAGTCCCAACAATCCGGAGATTTTTAGCATTTGAGCCAAAGAGACACTTAAAATTCACTGTAAAGCTCACAAGGTGCCCTGCTAATACCCGCGTAATTAACCGGCTTCAGCTTCTTTCCGGAGGGCTACCAGCCTCCCAGCTACCAGCCAAGTCCGCCCCGGGCACCCCCTCCCGCAGGCCACCCCTCCGTGCCTCGCACCGCCTCAGCGCAGGGTCCCAGGCCGGCCGCCCCCCGCCGCGGGGAGCGGGGAGCGACGGGCTGAGAGCTAACGCTCGGCTCCTCCGGCAGCTGTCGGAGCTCCGCGGCAGTCCAGGGGATGGGACTCAGCAAGACTCACTCAAGTCTGGCTGGTAGCGCCTAATTAAACGCTAATGAACCGGAGGGCGAAGGGTCCGAAAGCCAACGCTGTCAGTCACGGAACGGGAGGTTTTTTTGCCTGCCGTAAACACCGCACAGCGGCCCAAGCACAACGTCTGTCTTCGCTACAGTATTTATCAGCTATATTGCTCTTCACCAGAGCTGCCGTTCAGCTAAAGCGAGGACGAAGCTGCGCGACGGGGATTAAGTAGCTCGGCTACTTCAGTAATGCAACCGATGCCTGTTCTGCAACAAGCACCAACCGGGCGAGAGAAGGGGCGATTCACCGGACTCCCGTTAAACAGCAAGCATTACTCGCCAGTTAAATAACTGACTCGGTAAAGACACTAAGTCTTGAAAAGCAGCTTGCCAAAAAGTCACCCCTAACAGAACGCTGGAACAAATTTGCTCTTATTTCAGCCTAAAGATTGTTTTTCTTACTGAATCTCCAGTATTACAAAGAGGTGGTTTGCACATGCAAGAAAACATCATTTTTCCCAATGCCAGGGAAAATTTTGCTTTTGTCATCTGTGAGATTATGAGTCAGCCCCATGTTCGCAGGCAAGGAAGAAAAAGTTCTTTATCTGCACTTACAAATACTTTCAGGAGCTGCTCTTTTCTGCAGCAACGAGCCAGCTGCACAGATGAATTTCGGGCTCCCCTGTCCCTTTGCCACCCGAGTCAGCGTGCTGACTTTGCAGTTATGACCACATAACTGCTCCAGGGTCAGCTCTGACTTTGCACTCTTCATTCACTAAGGTTTCAGTGCCGCAGCCGAGGGCTGCCTTCACTTGTAAGGAGATTTGTCTCCTCCCTTTTCACTCTAGCAAGATTTATCAATCTTTGTGAAATGAAAGGGAGGCAACGAACAAAGACTTTTGACATTTGTCATGTTTTCCACAGACCAGAGCCGGTTTTGTCCCAAGCACCCCAGGGAAAGGCGTAGCAGCTGGTGTTACAGGAGCACTATTATTTTCACCCTTTGAAAAAAGACATTTCCATAAGGCTGGAAACCATAGCGCGTATGACTACGTATTTCTGCAAAGTCAGTTTCGCCTCCTGACAGGGAAGTATTTGCCTACCAATAAGTTGCCTGTGCCTTTTTTTTTTTTCCTTTTAGCATTGATTAAAGCTTTTGAGCACCTTCTCAACACCACTGAGGCTGACCCCTAGCCTCAGCGAAGCACAGCTCCTGACGGCTCCCAGCCACAGTGCCAGGCAGCACAGACCCTGCTGGGGCGCAGCCGGGCTCCCTCAGAGGAGTTGCAGCCTTTGACCATGGGACAGGAGGAACTCAAAGGCAGGGGTGGCAGGTGCAGGTGGGAAGCACCAAAGGGGTAGCAGGAGGCCCCCGTTCCTCCATCCCCAGTGACCCCGGTGCGGTGCCTAGCTGAGGACCAGCAACAGGGACTCGGCCCCCAGCCCGGGCAGCCCCCATACTTCTCGGCAGGACCTCGTACCCACCTCAGCCCTGCAGAGCATGCACCACCACGGCCGCTGCACTCACCTCCGCCCTCAGCTTAGCCCGTGCCTGAAAGAGAGGGAGGGAGGCCTTCCCCTTCGCCTTTTATAGGGCCCTGGTGCAGCCCCTGCCCCAGCTGAGGGCAATGAGCATCCCAGCAGCCCTGCCACCTGCCCCACCTGCAGGCATTTGCTGCTCTCTCCTGCCCATCTTCCCTTCGGAAGTCAAATTTGCTCCATTATGTCCTGCCAGTAACACACAGATCCCCTGGGCAAGGTGGCGGGGCTCTAGTGACGATTTACCCCCTTCACCTTGCAAAGAGTGCAGAAGCCTTTGACCCTCGCTGTGCAAGGAGAGAGGCTGCGGGATGCTGTCTTTAGCCCACTATTGCCTGTGCCCCGTAACATCTCCTCAGGAGCGGTATTACGTCACATGTCTCTGGGGCGTATTTATGTCCTGAGGAAAGATCAGCTCCCTGGCCCAGAGGTCCAACGCACGGCCCTGAACCTGCAAAACTTCCTGCCACTGGCTTCTGCAAGACTTTTTCTGATAGCAGGCTTATTGCTTCCTGCTGGCAATTTCAAAGGTGCTAATCTAATGAGTCATTAGAGACAAATGAAAAATAGGAGCAAGAAATTGACTTAGCACTTCTTTCCAAAAAATATTGTAACGGGAGAATTTTAAGTAGAGCGAACCAGAGCAATTTTAATAATATTAAGCTTAAATTGACAGCAAAATGAGTGAATACAAAAAAGCAACAAAAACCCAAATATATATAAACCATAAGGCATTGTGAAAAGAATATGATTAAGCTTTCAAAGTTATACATTCAAAATTTAGACAGTGCTGGGAATGAGGTCTTTTTCTTCTCTGGTTAAGAAATACCCTAGCATATAATCACATAACAAAGACTATATAATAATGCATACAAAGGGAGCTGATGCTTGCAAGCTTCATGCTGGCTTTCATTTACTCTCCAGTGCCCAGCTCTGCAGCACTAGTGGCACACCTGCACCTTCGGCATGATCTGTGCATTTCTGTGCACGCGTGTCATCACGCACACACTCTGCACGTCACGCTGCTGGCAGGACAGCTGGCTTGCGGGGTGCAGTAACTGTGCATTTACCTCTGCTGCTGGCAGGAGGAACGCTTCACGCCTGTGCCGAGGGCCAGCCTGAGTCCGTGGCACTGGCAAACCCTAAGAGTACTAACTATGTACAGGTACCCCCTACTGTGCTACCATCCTTGTGGGTAATAACCCACACGAACATTTCACTGCCCCTCTCAATTCCAACTCTTTTATGTCCTAAAAAGCAAGTCACCAGACTGCAAATAATCAAAATGGCGCTGTTGCCACTTCTGTCTTAACTGGGGAAAGAGAGCCACCCATTTACCAGAGTGTTGTATCAGGGTCTGATGAGCAGCGGGTTCTCGGTTGCAGAGGCTCATTTACACGAGGGGAAATGCAGGAGGGCACAGGGAGAAGCTGAGGGGTCTGTCCAGAAGCTCCAGGAAGTTGGTGGAGGGATCCCAGCCAGCTGCGTCGCCTATCAGGGGAGCTGGCATCGAAGAGTGGCTCTATCTTCTGAACAGTGAATGAAATGAGGTGCTGGATGCTGCTGTATTCTCATTCCCAGCCATAGAAGGAGCAAATTCATTCCATGGTCCAGGTGGTTCATCTTACATCTGCCAAATAGTAAATGAATTGCTGACCAGCAGGGAAACCAGACTCCTGAATATTGCAACAAAGTCCAAATCATGTGAGCCAACGTCTGTGTGTCTTGGCTGCTCTTTCTCAGCCTCAGGTAGAAATCACAGGTTTTACAGTAAAAACAAATGTGAAAATCCCCACGTACATTTCCTGCGTTATTTTTCATTGTTACAGCAAGGAAAATAACAGCAAGGATGCACGACTGTCAGATACTGATTAAATATTTTAGCAGCTTGCTGAAGCATCAGAGATACTCTACAGAAGAGTAGCTGGCTGAGGGTCAGGCGTGGACCAGCAGCTCCCAAAAGGGCCCTGGGAGTCGATCTGCACTGCTGCTCGTTGCCCAGGGTCAACACTGCCCTCACGGCTACGTCTCCTCGTAACTCATTTCAAAGATGATGATGGAGCGAAAAGAAGGAAGGGGCTGTGACAAACAGCCATGTTTTGCACAGTGAGTGCTAAATGATAAAGCGAGGTCAGTCACTAAGAGGTCCTTTCACCCTCAGTGCTCGGTGTTTAGAGGTCAGTGATCCTCATCTCTCACTAAATGTGTCTGGAGAAGGAAAGACTACCGATGCTCCCATTAGAAAGGACTATTAGGTCAATACATGCGTAGAAATAGAGGTTGACTGAGTTGTAGGGTCTGAGGGGTCAGGAGGGTTTGGCTTGACTAGACGCCCATCCTGGCATGAAACGCCATGTGCTCCCACCGGTTCCTTCTCTTTTCCTGTGTTTATGTTACAGAGCAGCAGCAGGGAATGCATTCAGTGAAGAAAGGTCTGGCTGGCACAACTGCCGTCTTTCCCTTTTCAAAGATGGACAGAATACCAGACCACATCTTCAGAGCATCATCGCATCAAAAAGAGCTTTTTAGCCTCTCATTTTAGGGCATATCATGGCATTTCTCATGTATGAATGTAGCCTGCAGTAGCTGGTTGATACCAGCTCCCTCACCAGTTGTTAAGGAGTTCTTAAGTTTCATTTGTAAAATAGCTGTATTGATCCCAGCAGATAATGACTTGTTAATAATGGCATTTCTGATAAATTGCTCTTACCATGGAATTTACTGCAGTGGCTTTGTCACTTCTCTATTGGTGAGGTTTGCAACGTTTGATAAATTGCTGCTTCGTGTTTGAAAGCTTAACAGGTTTGCTGTGGGGCCTTTTTTTTTTTTTAGTGGAGGACGAAGAAAACCAGAGTGAGTTTGGAGTGATATTTTCACACAAACCATGATCATAGATATAAATCAGAATTCAACTCTAACCGTTTAGATGATGGTTCAGGAGAGAGAGAGAGAAAAGCAAAGCAGGGACATGGGTTTTCTCCCACCAGCTCTTGGCACTCGGTGCCCTCAGCCTTTTGCTCTTTGAGGCAGTCACCAGAACTCGGGGCCGCAACAGTGTGGGACCACGTGCCTGCACCCTCCTTTGTGCTGCCAGCCTTCCTGCCAGGCTCTTTCCTTAAAAGTGCCATTGTCCCTTGGTCCGGGAGTCTTCCCGCTCCTCTGTATACGTGGGACACCCTTTTGGTACATTGTACTGAGAGACTGCATGACACAGGGTGGCAAGAGAGAGAAACTGAGATCTATGCAATGGTAAATAAATAAGGATATGATTACTACAGTGCTAGTTTTTCACTGTGTCACATTAATAATAACAACAACAACAACAACAACAATAACACCACCACCACCACAATATTGCCAGATACCAGGGGGATTAAACATCAAATTAATATTCAGCATGGTTAGAATTAAGCAGAAATAACAGCTTTATGATTAGAGTCTGAAACTGCTGCTAATAATGACTGATTATGCTCCCGCAGAGGAAGAATTGTAAGTGCTTAAGGACAAATAACCTTCCAAAAGTTGTTAGCAGCATAAAGCAGAAGAGTACTGAGAAGACCAATAAATTATCTGCTATAATGGGGCTGCATGTTTTGTGGACATGTAAGAGAAGTAAGGTGAGGGAGGATGCGATAGTGGTTTCCAACAGACAAAACAACAGTTGCTTGTCTCCATGCCCGCAGCTACCAAAGCTTCAGGGAAAAGTTAAAGTTCTGAGCAAAAAGGAAAAAAAATCCTTCTCAAGTTCCTGCTGCGCAACGGAACAAGGCAGACTCTTCTCTCTGCGTGGGACTTTTATCCCTTGTATGCAGAGACATTGTGTATTTGAAATTATTTTAACCGTAACTTGGCAAAGCCTTGCCATTCTGCCAGCTCCCAGCTCATTAGGTTTGTCTATGAAGTTTGCCACCTCCTCTGGGCTCCTCTCAACGGTCTGTTTTTCTACGTGTTTATTTTCTCCAAAACTGCTATCACTTGGCAACACGCAACAAGGCAGAGGCAGCAAATTTGTTCTGTTCTGTAAAGCTGGAAGTGAAAGAGAGACAATCCTGGGGGGAATCCCCACCGGTCGCTTGCTGCAAGGTTAGAGACACGGAGCAACTCTCGGTTCCTGCGAAACACCAAGGGAATTTGCAGTGTTCTCCAGAGGGGCATCTTCTTTGCCACCTGACAGCTCACCCAAGGCTTGTCAAGGGTGCCGGTAAACCTGATAGGTGAAGGACCTTCAGGGAAGAATGTAACCCCTTGGGGACAAGGACTACCTTTTACGATGCCTGTGTACCGTGACCAGCAGCACGGTGTGGCCAGCACAGCAATGCCTTGTGCTCCCTAACACGGCTAAATAAATGAAAAAGAATTGTCCACCGTCCTTCCATGCTGCGACCGTCTTCTCTATGTCCGAAGAAAAGCCTTTAACAGGAAGAACCACTGTTTCATCAGAGCTGGAAATGGTGAAGGGATACGATTACGGGCTGGGAGCAGTTACAAGCAAAGACAAAGAGATTTAGTGGGGAAGCTCCTGTGACAGGAGCCAGGAGAGACCGACTCTCCTCCGACACATTGCCTTAGACTTTTTGTATGACAGAAAAACATTGTTTATTCCTGCTTATTGCTGTACTCCTGTGCATCCCTTCTTGGCTCATTTCTTCCCTGTGTTTCAGACTGTCTCAAAATGTCTACGTTGGCAGGATCTGCCAAAACAGGGCTCTTGCCTGACGATGTTCTTATGCTGCCATTATGCAATCATGTACCTCCATCTTACTATCTGGTTACTGCTTCCATATGACCTGTAGCAGCTAGATCCATTCAACATGATAGGAAGCCTGAAATTCCATTAATCAGAGGTAACTACATTGCCAGATTCACACAGTAATTACTGCGCTTACAGGAGCGTATCAATTCAATTGTATATGCAAATATACCTGCTGAAAACACGATGTACCACTGTATATGCAAATCTAATCAATAGGTACTCAGATTACTCACAGAAAAGCAAATAAATGTGGGATCCTAACTGCAACATTTCTTTGTATAAGTTTGAAATTCATGGTCTTGTTAATGCAGCAAACGTGACTTTCTCTAAGTGTCTGTATTAGGAACGTACAGTTCTCCCAAAGGTGCACTCTTGTAGTAGAACACAGCGATATGAAGTGCATTCATGTAATTATGGCACCTAAACACATTTGCTGAAGAAAAATCAAATGAATTTGTGATGCATGTATACCACATCCTCTCCACCTCCCCTGCCACATAAGTACCATTTAAAAAGTTTCTTGCTATACAGTCTGGGCAACGTTGAGCTCGATCACCTCAACACCTGAAAAGGAGGAGTGTGTTGCACTCCTGGGTTTCAGCACGTGCAGCTGGGATTGCCTGCGTATCGGCAGAGATGCTGTTCCCTGAGCCGGGGTGGCGAGAGGCGGCCCTCCGCAGGAACGGTATTCTTCACGGGGTGCTGTCGCCCCTGAGCTTTGGTCTCCTGGGGTGGAACTGGGCTGAGGACACGCGGTCTCATGGGTCGGTCTGCTTTAAATGCCTAGGCTGGAACAAACACATAGCCAAGCCTGCCGCTTTGGAACATAAGCAAGCAGCTATTTGACAGTCAATGTCTGTTCAAGGTCTGAGAGACCTTCCAGGTATTGAGTCTGCCACAGCCAGTGTTTGCAGAATTCGTCCACTTCAGTTGTCCGTTTCAGACAGCCCAATTCTTCCCCAAATATAAGGTAAAGGGTGTGCAGGGTGGGAAGTGTGAACAGGCTTTTATAAACACCATGGATTGTTTCTGTAGCAGTAGGGAGGTGACGTATGCAAAATACAGCATTTTTACCGAGCAGTTGCCCTCCAACAGCTGGTTTTGTTTGCTCAGAAGCTGACAAGGAGAGAGGAACGCCAGGCAGCAGGAGCGCAGCTGCGCACGTCCCTGGCATCCTTTGCAGGCTATCGGGCACTGCAGACATCAGGGGGCAGGCAAAACCTAACCACAGCCGATGGGACTGACGTGGGGTTTGTCTTGAAATGTCAGATGCCCAGGTCCGTTTTTACAAACAGCTTTGCATGTCTTTGCATTTGCCTCAGGAGAAACCATGAACCAAAGGTGGTTTTGTTGAGGCCAGAGTAAGGATTCAAAAAGCTCTGTGTGTAGGGTGTCAGCTGCAGGTAAGAGTACCATCCTTGCAGACCCGCCAGCCAGCAGCGAGCAAGGTGATCACCCGGTTTAGCTCTCCTGTGCAGAAGGGTGGCTAAGTACGGGCCCAAATGTCATTCCCTGGGTGTAAGAGGAATCTGCTGTCTGAGGAGCAGCCAGATTCCTGGTGCCATTGGATTCTGTAAGCACAGACATGGTAGCTCTCACTGTCCAGAAGGAGACATCCCAGGCTGGGGGAGTTAATCTCCCACAACTACCCCCTGTGACCAGACTCAACTGCCAAATACTGACGCTAGCTGCAATTCCACTTTGCCTCACACCTAGCATTCTGTCAGGGCTGTCACAAGCACTGGACCATTTCATACATTTCAAGACAATCTTTCAAAAAGAATGAGGAGCTTTGCAATACATGCGCCTTCCGTCACTCTGTATCACCTTTCCCTTTTTTGTTTCACAGCCAGGCTGGTAGCTGAGGCTTGGCTGCGGTGTGAGGAAGACACAATGCCCAGCTTCTTTTTGGTCCAGATATATGGTGGGTACATCACATCCCATTTCGCTCGGTACCTGAAGCTCCATTCACCGTTGCCTTGAACCACGTGTCTCTGAGTGAAAAGGGAAGTAGAACGCTTTGGCCTTTTGCTCTTTTTTGCAGATGTCCATATTTCTGATGTCTGTGGATAAATGGAGGATTCTGACCTTAGACACACAGAAAAGTGAAACTGAGGCAGAAAAAGATTTATAAGAGTGCTGACTCTAAGATGTTCCCTGAAAGTCAGTGTGTTAATGCCCCTCTGTGACCCCAGCGAGGGTCGGATGGCGCTTCTGGATTGGGGCCCAGAGGGTCAGTCTGGCAGGCAGGCAGTCTAGCTGATGCATTTCCAGGCCGCCGGATTTGACATTCCTCCTTTTTATTGCTGCATCTTCTTTCATTTCCCCTTAGCTGGGAAGAATTTCAGATAAACACTGCTTGACATTTTAAAGTATGAAGTTTTTTGTTCCCTGTAATTACTTCAAATCTCCAAGAAAGCCTTAGGCAGCTCTCAGCCTGGATTTCTCTTACCAGCTGGAGTCCCTGCCTTTTCGTCAGGGATGGAGGCTGTATGTGCTCATTGCCTCTCCCCAGAATTTGAATTCAAGTGACGGTTGCAACACTCTTCCAGTGAGGTACCCACTGCTGACAGGGAACATAAGCGAATGGACGAAACAGGAGGCAGGAGGGAGTTCCAGGGGGCAAAATGTTACCAGATAGGGTCTTTTGGTGGCCAGATTTAAATAAACCTTTAGGAAATCTTTTTCCCGGGATGCATGACCAGTTCATGCACTCCACAGTGCAGAAGGGCAGAGAGGTATGGAGAGCTGCAGTGGCTGGTATTTTAAGAGAGTTGTATAAGGGATGGCTGATACTATGGGCATACGGCGCATGTATGTTTGCAGTCATCAGACTGAGCTAACCGAGGCTGGCCTGTGCTCCCTCCTGGGCCCAAAATAAATGTTTAGCACTCACTGGAGTGGATACACAGGCCAGCACGGCCAGAAGATTCTGGGCAATGCACGGAAGATGAAAATAGTCAATTTAATGGAAGTGTCCTTTAAGAGTGCCAACCCCAGGCATGAGACACAGCTCAGGAGACTGAGTGCAGCGGGAAGTTTGTCAAAAGCTAGCAACGTGCTAGTGACCAATTGATTCAGTTGCAGGATTAATGACGAAAGGGAAGCTGATGGTAACTCCTCACTGCATCTTGTCATTGCCCCTTCATCTGACTCTAAGCAAACACCAATAAGATATTTTGTGTGATGTATCAGGCTCCAAAATTAAGATAAAAACAATGAAAACCAGAAAGAAATCAACATAAACTTGCTAACAGAGAGAATGAGTGGCCTGTGGCAAAATGGGGAAGGGGAAATTTAAGGGCTTCTGGTATTCACGTTGCACTGAGTAAAGCCCTAGATTTTGAAAACCACGCGCTGCATGCAGTAGTGATGTTTATGGCTTTGCTCTGCTGTCTGATGTCTCAGCTGGGCATCGATTAGGCCAATACTCGTTTCAAGCGCTCATAGAACAGTATTAAGCCGCAAAAAGAAATTTTGATCTGCAAGAGTCTGGAAGGGCGAGAGCTGGATGGTATTGTGGTACCAAGGCAGTAAGTAAAGCTTGACGTTAGGCTGTCAAGACTGAGGAGAAGGAAAGTCTGTTTCCTTGTTTGCTGGTCACTCACACGTTTGGGATTATTTAGCTTTCCTGTAAGACTCTGTGCAAGTACATTTCATTTTATTGATTGCTTGCTAACTTTGATTTATTTACTGTACCTGACAGTCTGGCCAATGAGTTTGGCTCCTTTGGCTCCAACGGGCTGCTGCTGCCCGTTGGAGAATTGGACCCTTCAGACCTGTTCCTATCTCCCAACCCTCCTGCCAGAGACATTCCTAAACCCCTGACCCATCCCACTTTTATCTGAGCTCCTTTTTCTCATCTTTGTCCTGTCTCGGGTACAGCTGCATGTGGAGGGCTATAATTGATGGGCTCTGCCTGCAGGACTATTTACTACGATATCATAATTAACCTGACATGCAACCAGACTGTGGCAGCTGGGAGCTGTGATTCATGGCTGACACGAGGCCTCCAGTAGCACATAAGCAGGGACTCATGCCTCTTCCACTTAGCTAATCAAACGAAAACAGAAGAAATTAAGTCTTCAATTAATCTTCCCCTCCCCCCCGAGGCTTGCCTGTGGTGCTGAACAGATCCACATCAATTTGCCAGGAGCCAACAGGGAGAGGGAAGGAGGCTGGGAGGAGGCAGCTCAGATACTTTGCCGAAATATCAACAATAAGCCAGAGAGAAAAGTCCAGGTTGCGGTTTAGGCTGTGACTAAACAGTTAATTTTCAGGTGCTCACTGTAATGTTACTAGCCATTGGGAGCCATTTCATAAGAATGAAGTTCAGCAAAATCTCTAGCGCATTCACAAATGTAAATACGTGACCTCAAAATTAAACGCTTGTCTTACGGCTTGGCCAGACCAAGTCCAGCACAAGACCAGGAGAGGAGAAAGGAAGCTCAGTGGTGCCCGAGAGAGCACCGAGGGCCGCCATGCTGCCCGAGAGAGGGGCTGCTCAGTACAGTCAGAGAGGTTGGCAAAAGGACAAACACCACTGCCAGTGTAGACGTCTGTAAAAATAGTGCTCTACCACCCTCATCTAAAATCATGGACGTGTGAAGTATATCTCCTTTACCTCTAGATGGCTTCACAGTGAGTTTACTTCAGGGCAGTAAACTGGATTTAGTCAGAGACAGAACAAGAAATTTATTCTTAGAAAATCTATCGGAGGACAGTTCGTTTGCTTTGCTGGTTGGCTGCCAAAGGCAATGAAACAGAAGTTATAGGAAATGTGGAATTAGCTTCCATCATCCCAGTGCAGGAAGCTGCATAACTATAGGTGGCTTTACCGGGCATTATTTTCCATATGGATGAAATAGTGCCGCCAGGTTCCATGGGGAATTAGGTGAGTGGAATTAATCTGAGTGAACAAGACTCACAGTATCTCCCCATCCAGATTCGATTTCTTCGATCTTTGTCAAGAAGAAGGATCAATTTTACTAAAAATGGTGCATAGCAAAAGCCCTTTTTCTCATTTACTGGAGGTGATTCCGGCCAAGCCCTGTATGAAAGCAACTCCCGGATCTCTGGAAAGTGCCCTGCTCGCCTGGAAGCTTGCTTTTGTTATTTGTGCTGGTTTTGCCTGGGATGGCCAAAAAACCATGAATGGCTCTTCTCTTTCCCCACTCCTGGATTACCCATCAAAAATGAAAGGAAAATTTTTGAGCTAAAAAATAAAATTCCCTAGATAAACATCCCTCCACAAGCCTGAAAGATGAGATCTGGCACCTGAATGACTGCTGTTTCACTCCTTTGTAGATTTAAAGATTCTTTTGTGTAATTGTACAAGACAGTGGCTTACGAGTATATCGATAAGAGGTGAGTGCTTGTGCAAGGCTTCCCCAGGCAGCACCTGCTCAGTTTAGGAGAGCTCCTAACTTTCTGCCTGTAAGGCACAGTCCCAATATAAGCACCAGGCCTGCTCAGTGTTGAGCTTCATCTGTCCTTCCCATTCTGCCAGTTTGTATAACAATTCACTTCTAATTTGATTTTAGAAAGAAAGGAACAAGGTAAGGATATTGCCATTCGTTAATGAGCCATATCACAGAGATCACCCTCCTTTCATTTCTGCCGCACTCAGCAGTGCTGAACTTCACTCAGACAGGGAATTTTAACATACATTTTTTATGTCGTTCTGATTTTTCTTTTCAGTATCTGCCATGCCAAGCAAGTGGAAGGACAGTCCTTAAGCTTTTGAGGAGGAAATGAAAAGAAAACGTCATAAAGAGCTTGGCTGTGGTGTGGGAAAGAAAAGGCTGAAATCTCCGGCAGCGCCTGGCAGAAATGCACCAAAGCAGCTGGAAGATTTCAGTCAATTATGTTTCAGCTCTTCTGAGAAAAAGGCCCGCTACGAACAATACATGCGGCAAGAGAGAGATTTCCACTGCTGTATCTGGTGTTAACACGTGACTATTAGGCTGGATCAGCAAAGGGATATACAATTAGAAATGCACCGGAGTGCTGGAGCAGTTACTGCATTTCCTTGAGTGCCTGCACAGCAGACACATTAGCCAGGCTACTGGCACCAGATGGCATCTCAGAGAGAAAGCAGGTACTTGCACAGAAAAACGAGATATTAAACTCACAAAGGTTAAAAGGCTACCTACAAACACCAGTGATCCCAGGGTATAGAAGTTTCTGCTAATCCAGTGAAATACTGACCAAACCAGAAGGATTTAAATGTTTAATAAACACTTTGAAAATGCACCCATCTCTTGCTATTAGACTGAAAACCAGCTGAGCCCCAAGGCAGAATGAACTTCTTCTTGCACTAACAATGCAGATGATGTTCTGAATGGCCCTATTTCTCTCGCTTTTCTAGTAATCAGTCTTTGACAAGGTCTCCCCCCACATTATCACAGTTTCCTGTCATCTCCAAACCTTCCCCTTATGGTAAATCATGAATGACTCGATCTCTCCCTTGCTCTCGGGGTCTGTAAGTTCCCTCTCATGTTACTGACACACAACTCAAGCCTGTGGACCTGGGGTTTCATACGATTCTGACAGGTTTCGAGCTGGGCCGTGTGAGGTGATGGTGACATCGTGTCATGCAGGTCCTAGCAGAACGGCTTCATGAAACCAGCTTTGTCTGCGTAATGCAGGAAGTCTGAGTCTCTGGAGGAAGAAGTAAAAGGGTGTGTGTGCGTGCGCACGTGTGTGACAGAGAGGAGATGAATGATACTTTAACATGTGACTAGGAAGGGCAATGCATCCGTGTGTGGCGGGACTTAAAGATTGGAAAATTGAGTATAAAACTTTAAGGCGAGGTCGCCTGGGATAGCAACTGGAGCGAGAAAGGCCAGTGAATCTGTATTTAAAGTTAGAGGCGTGACAAAATAGCTCATGGTCTGAGCAAGGGGATTAGCTAGATGGAAGATGATTCCTGGAAGATAGCAACCCCCTTTAGGCTTGAGACTTTTTGCACAAGGCTTTGTGCAAAAAGAGCTTCAGCCTTGGATGGAGGCAGCTCTTAGCAATTCTTTCCCTCCCAAAAGCCAGCATCCAAACGCAGCTGGGTGAAGAGTTCTCCCTTTTGCCTACACACACAGAGAAACGTGGGCTGGCAATTAAAGTCCGGATTTTAAAATATAAATGAGTTTGCGTTTGATTGCTGTGCGTCAGTTGCAGAGCAAATCATGTATATGCATGACTCTGCCTCCAAACCACCCCAATTCACATGAAACACAGGCTGATCCTCTGCACTTGGATCCAGAGACACATCTCCTGATTCCCGGTCAACATCCTGATATTCCTTTGTTTGCATACCTTGCGATAGCTAAAAATAACCGGTCTCAGTCCTGCATGTAACAAATAGTCTGAGAGCAGCAGAACTAGCAGAGCCTGTTTTCACACGTTACCGTCTTTGTCCCTCTTCTTGCCAAAGCTCCCCTGGTTGTAGACTATGAGATCGATGGGAAAGGACATGTGTTCTTCTATCATCCTCCATTTAGAGGGAAGTGTTTCTGAAAATGGTAACTCTGCTACAAGTTCGGCAAGAGGTTTTTGCAAAGCAAAGTTCAGTAGGCATAAACATTTCCTCTTGATTATAAATATGTGGTAAAATAGAAACACGTACAATTGCATAACAATGCGTTCACTTACCAAGCTGATTTTCTTTCATAGGCTACTGAAGAAACTGCTCGTGGAAATTATTCAAGGCAGCCATGGGAAATCAGGCCCTAGACTGCTTGGCTTCATGCAGGAGGTTTACAGTTATGCCTTTCATCATTATTTATATAGTTGGTTTCATTTCTTTATGGACATCTCAGCACTTTTTTCATATGCGTGTTTGTACCAAGACCTGAACATACCAATTAAGTCGTTTGCCACACTAAGTCCGGCGGGGGTGGAGAGCGCCATGCCTTGCTCTGATATTTTTGCTCTGCTGCTCTTTGCAAATGAAACCCCACTGTCATGGGGGTGCACTCCTATACATTAAAGCAATGCTCAATGGCTACAAAGGATGAGGACACAAAATTGTCAGTAAGGAGCCTTGCAAGGCACCTTCAAATCACGATTAATGTTTGTTTGCCAATAAACTTGGAGAAGAAAGGTATCCCCCCATTCAGCTTGCCCCATAGTAAGGAACAGTCAATGTGCCGCACTAAGTCTTACGACAGGGACCACAGAAATGCTGCTGTGGTGGGCAGATGCAGAGAGACAGGCTCCTCTTCCAGGGAACTTAAAGCCTGAATGGTCAAGGCAGACCAAAAGGTTAGAGAAGCAGAGATGCAGAGAGCTGAAGTGGAGGAGGTCCCACGGCAGGTCTGTGTCAGGTGGGCACCTTCTCCATCCTGTCTACTGGGCCCTGCCGCCTGCCCTGGAGAAGGCAGAACAGCACCTTTCATGCCTGCCTGTGCTGACAAAGGTGGTCACATAAGAGGGAGCTCGTAGGCGGCTGAGGAAGTGGCATTGATAAGGCAGGCGTTGAAAGCCCTGCACATGCATCTTGCCATATGGCTCTTACAAACGCTACACATTTCCGCAGCAGCTCTTTGGAGCGCTGGGTGATATCTATGGATTTCTCCAACTGTAGCTACAATGTGCCTTTAGAGACTTGCATAAAACAAACCAGAACACAAGTTAAAGCCTTGACATGACGTAAAGTATTTTGCAGATTCATCCAGAAAAAAGGAAACAAACTCCCAGATGAGCAAACCACGGAACAGCTGAAAATGAAAACAACTTCACTCCGTGTAAAGCTTTCTACTAAGAGCTGAGCACTACTATAGAGTGATCTATACTGCACTCAGCTGCTTTGGAAACGTTGCTGCTCTCACAGTGGCAGTAACATTCTCATTGCCATAGTCAAGTGGCTGAAAATCTCTGCCTCGAGGGCTATCCCCAGACAGAATAACACCCTGCAAGATTTGCTAACAGTTTTCAGAGTTCCCTTATTTCATACAAATCTTACAGATCATTTTCAAAACATTTCTGAACCATGAAAGTCAATATAAGGGCTACCACTGGCATGTTTACACTCTGGTTTTGGTACAGCGACAGAATCTGCCCACTGTGGTGAGATGACTGTTCTCGTATCCAGATCTTTCCAAAGGGCACCTGGGAAGATTTTTGAGTGCGAGTGTCACCCCTAAATAAATCTTAGTACTGATTTTTACTTTGTGAGGTATTTGGTCTTTTGCTTGCGCATAGGTGTTAGATAGGCTTGAACAGCTGCACATCACTCAAGAAACGTCCAGCAGAAAATTCAGATACTGTTCCATTAACTTGCTATTTTAGGGTGTTGGAGGACCAAAATACATGTTTTTTCCTGCAGCCTGCAGGCTTGAATCCTAATCCTTGTTCTTCCAAGATCCACAGAGCTCATGACAAGGAGGTCTCACCCTTCATCCTCAAAACCTAGGAAGCGAGTTATTACCAGTGAGGTTTCTGAGCTGTCTGACAATGCCTGGAGAGATTTGGGAAAGTTTTATTATGACATGACACAGAGAACCCTTCTTCTGGGCTGGGAGCATTATGTGAGCCCAAAACAAGGTGGATCAGTGGACTGACAGGCAGCATGGACAGTCCCAGAAAGTCCTCTAAAAATTTCCCGTGCCTTATTTTAATAACACAAAAAATAGTTATAATTTCTGTCATTTGAATTTCAAATCCAACAGAAAGATCTACCTGATGCTTCTATTTTAAAATGCAAGTCTTTCTTCTCTTTTCTTTTCAACTCCTTTGCAGAACCAAACATCATGTTTCATCTCTAAGCACTGAGATTAAAAAAAGCCAAAACAATTAGTGGGGAGCTGATGAAGGTGACAGGGTCATAATTAGTGCCGTTCCTCTACAGCATGTGTTTATCATGCTAACAGAGTAAGTCGCTCACAGGATTAGAGTCATGAGCTGCAAGAGCACACATGCCTTTTGCAGCTGTAATACTGCTGGGTTTGTTCTGCAGGGAGTAGAAGCACAAATAAAATATTTTAAAGGTGAGATATCTTGTTTTATCAGTAAGCAAGCACAAATCTTTTGGCTACTGTCAGTGGCTCTGTTGTGCCTGACGCTGTACAGCCCCACAATTGCCTCTGTCTGTTTGGCACGTTGAGGGTGGTCCGTGCTAGGACAGGAGCAGTCCTGGTGCTAATTCAATTCAGACCATGATATTTCAAAAGAAAATGGGTCTGTGTTCTAGCTCCAGAGACACGGTTGTACACAGCAGCATCTAGCACCTGCAAGATGAGCACAGAGGGCAGGAGGTGCTGGAGGCAAATCCTTCAGTAGCCCTTGCCCGGCACTCCAAAATAGCCTCTTTGGTGTGCAAGTTAGACAAACTTGAGCAGATACTCGAGACCTGGGGTCAGAGCAGACAAAACCCAGCTCTCAAGCTCTGTGCGCAGCTGTTGCAGCATTTATGCTCCAGGTGCAATGCATACGTTATTTCTACTGCAGGACAGCAGACTCCTGTCCTTTCCCCCAGCACTGTTCTGTGCTCAGGATTACCCACAGGCTCAGTCAGACTGGAGGCTGCTCCCCATGACTCCTGGGTTGCAGTCCTAAAGCATCTTGCGATGGTGTTTTCTGTCCAGAAGGATTCTCCCCACCAAGTGGAGAAGAAAGAAACTTGCTCAAAAACGCAGCTGCTGAAACCGCTCTGCTGGTTTTTGAATGTTTACCAAAGGACCAGAAAATAGGTCTTGGGAGAGCTGCTAGAGGAAATCTGTCTCATTAGATACTTAGCGAGCTTTTCAAGAACTCTTTGTAAATACCTTCTTTTCACCCTCCCCGCTCAAGCCCATATCAAGTATGGTTCAGCTACTGGGTGCTAGCAGTATTTTGCAAGGACTTGATTAAGCATCTTAAAACTATTTTGTCTTCCTGTATTCACAGCTGAAAATGACTAGCAATTACTCCGGGAGGAGTTCCCTGTGAAAATCCCTTGCTAATTAGGTCTTGTTAAGTGATTAGTTCCCTTCCCTTCCCATCCTGCGGTAGATTTTTATCTTTTTCCCCTGGTACTGGAAAGCCAATTGGAGAAAAAGAAACAATCGGCAACTATTATCTGACTATATGCAAACACATGTCTGGGACAAGTCAAGCAAGTGGGAAATAGGAATTGCCAAAGCTGTGGAATGAACACTACATGGTACGTCCAGATGAGCACCATTTCTTACTCTGAAAATTGATTAACAATTTGGATGCTTTAGAAGGGATAGTGACCTCTCTGCCTCAAGATACATCAGTCCTCCACCGGCAGGGCAAGGAAAAACTTTCCCTGGTTAAATAATCCTGCAATTGCAGAGGGTGTTGCGCACTTTCCTCTGAAATGACTGGACCTGTAGGAAGACATCCGTGCTGATGCATTCACATGTAAGCTTTTGTGGTGAAATCTGACAACTTCCCTGCTTTGTCGCTGTGTCAGCTGGCCAGACCGGTGGGGCAAGCATAAGCCTGCAGCAGTCTGCAGTGCCATATTCCACTGATAAAAGCAAGAGCCACTTACTAAATAGCAGTTCCATGGCTAACTCCCTGCTTTCACTGTGGTTTGGCACGTGTCTGCAGAAAAGTGCCCTGAGCAGTCAGTAATGACTTTAAATCATGCGAACTACGTATGCCCTGCTGCAGGATGGCTTCGCATTTCAGCAAGTATAATTACAACTAGTTACAGTATTGGTTTAACAAACTGGTATCTTTTCATTGATGGCCTGCTCAGTATGCTGAGAAGAGGTGGACTGCTGCAGGGTTAATAAAGGTCCCTAGTTTAGAGTCCTAACCTGAAAGGAAAGTACCTTTCTAATTAGGCTCATTGATACCTGCTACCAATATTCACGTAGCCTGTTATGTGCATTGGTTAATGTTACTGGGATTTCTTTTTATAATATATGGGCAAATCTTAATGCAAAGGACACCTGGAAAGTGGAAATAGGGCATCTCATCTCCCAGCAAATAACGGCAGCGCTAAAGCAATTTTCATTCATCTTTGATACTTATCCAGCTGTTACCATAGCATCTCAGTGCCTCACAGCCTTGTCTGTCATCTACACAGCATTCGTTTACAGCAGGAACAAAGGATCATTGTTGTTACTTCATCGATGCAGAACCAAGGTACAGAGGGACTACGCGACAGAGGGCAGAGAACACAGAAAAAGTCTGTGTCAGAGCAGGGCAGCAAACCTACTCGACCCAAATCATGGCTTAATGCAGGCTCCTTCTTCCACAGCAATTCATGAAGGCAGCATTGCTAGCCCCTTATTAAACCAAGAAGCAGCTGAAGCAATGACGGCTAGGACCACTGTTTCAGAAATGAACTCCGATACCTGATGCCTGCTTAGGGACTACTTGAACCTGCATCTAATAGTGCTGAACGCTTGCAGCTCGTATGCACCTGCCTAGGGTCCCTCAGGGAATAGAGACAGGTCTCCCGACTCCCGCAATTCGTAGTGCTGCTCCATCCATAGGACAGCAGGACTGACTGACGCCCCAGTGCAGCTTTATCAGGGAAGCTAGGGGAGCTTCAGTCCTTCCTTTCTATGACCTTGCAGCTCCTTTTCCACAAGCTCAAGTAAGGCAGGGTAATATTCACCCTGTTCGTGTGCCTTTCTGTCCCTCTTTTCTGCCTTCGAAAGCGACTTCAAAAGTTACTATTAATGCCAACAACGAAAACAGTACCTGAGCGTTTTGAGACGCAGAGGAGAGATTATCTTGTACTGACCTTGTGCTAAAGAAAAGCTAGGATCAGATGGTTCTGTAGTTGAGATGCAGGGTGCATACAGACTCTAGGCGGTGAGTCACAGATGGAAGGATACTGTTTGTGCGTACTGTGTCATGGTATTTCAGATCTGCTTAAATCCTGGCCAGGAATAGGCATTGAGGTAACAGCCTGCTGGCTTTTCTGGTAACGTACTCTTCAGTTTCCATGTTTGCCAGAGTTACTTGTTCTCTTTACTCGCCTTCCCACAGAATAACCAGTCTCACAGATTGGGTATGCTTTTTGGAAATCGTATTGAAATCAGTATAGGCTAATTTGCTCACTGATTCTAGGATCAATGGCACTTTCTGACAGCCACAGACCAGGTGCAGGATGAGAGGACAGAGATGCAGAGCAGAAACAGAAGAAAGCGAGGGAAGGGTTTTTGGTTTTGTTAAGTAAGTGAACTGGACGGGCAGCCCAAGAGGTTACGAAGAGAGAGAAATGCTTGGAGAGATCCTGGGTGCTGCAAAATTACTTGACAGAATCTCATGCTTCCCTCATTACACCCCAGCAGCCAGACAAGAACTCTGCCTGTGACAATGAACCGTACTGAGCACAAACAAACTGAGCACCAGGGAAGTATTAATAGAAGAACAGGAATAAAATAAAGATAGCAGCTTCCCTTGTGGATGGGAGATGAGTTCCTTACAAAGACAGATGTTTTCTGCACTGTTTACAGACTGTTGCACAACAGCAGTACCCAGGCTCCCAACTGAAACCAAAGCCTCATTTTACAGGGTACCGTACAGACACATAACGGAAAACATCCCCATTTCCTGGAGAGTCTGCAGTCTAAAGCACCGCCTAAGCGTTGGTTCACCTCCAGTGGGATTACTCCTGCCTAGGTCTCTGTAGGATCAGGCCTGTGGTGAAGGGCAGAAACATCATTGTCATTGTCTTATTTAAACATTGGGAACTCCAAGTTTGAAGAGACACTGATTTTCCCAAGACCACATGTGAAGTTTGCATCAGAGCTGAGAACTGACTTTCAAATCAGCTCAGATCTCCTGTTCTCTAATCAGAAGCACCAGCTTCTTGATAATGAATGGTATGAAATCACCTACCAAAGAGCTCTCGAGCGTGAATATCTCTATCACCCAATGCAGCTGTAAGCTGGCTGGTCCCTTCTGTAAACAGTTGAGCGAGGGGCAATTTTTCAGGGGTTAGCAGAAGATGACTTCTTGTGGTACCCAGCAGTACACCTAGGAACATCACGCAGCAGGCAAATATCCTGAACCTTCACTAACAGCCCAAGAGCTTCAACTTGAAGACAGCCCAAACACATGGAGTCCAAAGGAAAAGCAGTTCTTCCTGGTCCCCCTTCCACCATTCCCAGTTGATAACAACAACGCCAACACCATAGAGAAATAAAGTTGGCTGCAACGAAAAATTGTCAAGCCTGGAAAAACATGTCCAAAGTAGCAAGGAATAGCACTCTCTCACACAGAATTTCTGGAGGCTTGCCTAAAATTTTCAGCTAGGTTAAGATTTGTCCAGTCAGTACCGACTGCTTACACATCTTTGCAGCCAGCTCCTAAAGACAGAGTTTTCTTGTTTGTTGGTTCAATAAAAAGCAGCCTGTTATCATATTTATCTGCTGATTTAATCTAAATTACATGAGATGCACGCTGCAGAATATCTCTGTGCAATTAGCAGTTAAATCCCTCTCTTTTTTTAATAACATAAGTATTCTGATTGCAGCAGTGAGACATTCTGCAGACTCGATGGTTAAGCCTGAAAAGAATGCAAAATAAAAGGAAAAAAACATGCAGATAATCTCCAAGCACCAATTCGTTGATTAAAGCTGATTTACTAACTCACAAAACAACCCTTTACTAGTAATGGAGGAAAAAGGAATTAGTAAACGGTTGGAAGATTCTTGAGAAGATGTTTTTTCCTAAATATGCTGGTTTTTACAGTTTAACTGTGAGTTTCAACAAAACTTAAGGGAGAGAATAAAAGAACAGCCTGGTCTCTGGGATGCTGGCCTCAAACGCAGGAGACCCCAAAGTCAGCTCCTACCTCTTGGGCAAAATCCTGCAGGCTCCAACCAACTAATCTGGCATGCAGCACTGACCTTTACTGGCTTTTATTTAACAGGAATGAGAGTCTCCTACGGGATAGAAGCTTGGGCTCACCACAGCAGGTGAGCTCTTGGTAAACAGAGGCGAACCTCTTACTGAACTTTGCAGAGATTCCCAGCGAGAGACAAATGCGCATGTTAGGGATGAGCATCCAAGCCTTGTAACCCCTTCATGCGTGCCCTGAAAACAAGTAAAGGCTGCAGCTTCAACCCTAGCGTGCCTTTCAAATGCAAGGACTGATTATTGTCAGGAGAAGACTTTCTTAGCAGCCCTACCCAGGAACAGTCAAACCCAGCACCTTGTCATGTTACCTGTGACTCTGGGAATGATTCCAAGGAAAAGCTTCCAACAGCCCTGTCACTTTGAGGTTTGAATAAAGGATCCATTGGCACCCAGCAACCTGTCACTCATTCTTCAAAGCATGAATGGAGATGCAAGGGCAAAAAGCTCTGTAGACTCTAGGAAAAGACCCAGACTGTCTTTAAGCTTAACTGCTAGGTCTTTGATTTGCTATTAAAGTCAAAGCAAAAAATTAACTTTCGGGTCCCCTAAGGTCTTAAAGAAAAGGTCTCAGATCTAAGTTGCAGATGCTACTTCTGAAATTGTTCTTCCCCAGTATCAGGTTGGTTTGAGAAGGGAGCTACCTAGGCCTGGGTACAATGTATAATAGGAGGTAGAGTGCTAAAACCAAGGGCTACTATAGTGTATGCCCAACCTACTACTGTTACTGCTTTTGTTACCATAAATTGGCAGATGAAGAACTCTAAGACTCAATTTGGAGTTTTAGAAAGCAGGCATTCTTTATTGCGGCGCCGGGTGCAAGGTGGAATTTCCACAAATCAAGCACACCTATGGCTAGATCACCGTTACATTTATACACAAAAATTATAAGGTAGTACACTCCCAGTTACAATGATTGGTTAGTGATTTACATATAATTATAATATCGGTTAAGTCATTCTCTTCTGTTACTACGCTTGCGCGGGGGAAGGAAGGATCTTCACCTGGGCAAGGGTCTTCTTGACCTGTGGGTGTGTTTTTAGTATTATAATGAAGGCAGTTCACTTCAGGACACCTTAAAAGTAGGTTCTGTTGCCAAGTTGGCCAACTAGATATCTACCTTGCCAGGTTGTCAAATAATTCATCCCATAAACAATAGAACCTAGAGGCTCTGGTTATGGTTTAGAGAGTCCAGAGAATAGAGAATAGGGACTTCAAGCAACACAGCCTCAAATAATAAGTAACACAGCAACTATACATAACGCTACCATAAGGGCTAACTTATTAAAATCAAAATGTTCTTATAGTTGATTATTTCATAACCTAAAGATTCAGTAAAACTTAAGATCATCTTCAACACAACCATAAGGCACAAAGATGCAGGGAATGAGAATTTCTACTGCTCGTTGCTCATCTTGTCTTTTAGTATCAGGACACCGAACCTAGCAGGTCAGGCTGGTGTCACTGGTAAATACAGGGAGATCTTGGGAAGAAGTTGTACTGAAAAAACCCAACCTGCAGTACAGATAAAAATATAGTCTAGGACTCTGAGTTTCCATACATAACTTCCTTTCTCTCCATCCTCCATAAAATCGTAAAGATGAAATATCCCTGAATGAGTTTAACAAGAATTACGGCTCAGAGGGTGATATACCTAGGAAGTTTTTGATGATTGCTGCTTCATATGCAATGGTCTTACCAACAAACATTTGAATTAAGAAAGGAAAACGCAGAGACTTCAGGCAAATAAGAACACATGAACGCTCACACTTTCACGGGAACAACCGAATTTATGTGATGACAGGCAGAGAGATTCAGAACACTCAGCTAATTACAAGGTGGTGGTAATTATTGGTATAAAACCAATGTGAAAGACAGATGAAAAGTACTGGTGTCATTTTTTAGGCACAGAGTTACAGGGCTCAGAAATGTCAAGTCAAAATTTCATTTTGAAATACAATTCTAAGCCTTTTAAACATATGCTTTTTAATCTAAGGACAAGCTAGAATCCTGCACTCAGAAAAATAGCTTTCTTCTATAAATTGTATCAGTTTTTTTGGATCCTGTATCTTCTCCAAAAGAATACAATCAGACTACCACTCTGACACAAGCCCTCTGTTTTAAGGGAAATATTTTGAATTCTGTGATGGAAAAAAAGAAACCTTATATTAAAAAAACAACAAAAACCCCCAAACAAAAACAAACCATCACAGTCTGTGGTCACCATCACTTCTATCTAGAAGTGGGACACCAGAAGTCATAAGATAAAACAAGAGCTTGGTCAAAGAGTAAGGAATGCTGCCAAATTTCTGGGATGAGGGTTAGCTTATCGAGACACGCAGACAATAGCAGGTCTCTGGAAAAAGTGCAAAGCTAACATGAGGGCCAAAGCAGACAGAAGAGGCTATTCTAATAAGTGTATGCGGTGCCGAGAAAAACCTTCCTCCATTTCAGGTTAATTTTGTGTTGCATTTCTCTTGCTCAGTACATAATCAGGTAGGCACAGGCTGTATTTGCAAGAACCCGGAATTTCAGACGTGATCACTCTGAATCAGTAACAGTTCAAGGCAGAGGACATGTCTACGTCTGAGAACAGTGTTCTGGAACAGCGGATGCCATATTATTTCATTATTTCCATATGACTCCATGGACACTACATTCTGATTTTCCTGCAGCTTTCTTAGAAAACCCATTCAAGCAGTTCCTCTGTGCCTGCCGTAGAAAAAGCTGCATTCTCACTGGAGACTGGTAGAACTTCAGGAATACAGTTTTGCTTTGATATAATACCCTACATCTTTTCCCCGTTGCCGACTTATGAAATAAAAGGAATAGTTTAATTTCCCACAATTTATGAGGCATCATTCTGGTTTATTTACTGCAATAAAGATGCAAATGCCCTTCTCTAAGAGCAACAAGTAGTTCATTAAAATATATGCGTAGTTAAGCTTTATACAAACTATGAACTGCAATGTGTTTTTTGCATCGCTCTTGATTTCCTCTGCTGCTTTGTAAGTAAATAGTGTGAGCACAGAGTGCAGAAATGAGCTGCTCTACACAGGAAACGTGGTGGACAAACTTGTGCTCTCTTTACAAATCTCTATATGGGGAGTGGAAAGAGGGCTGTATACCAAAAGCAATGGAACACCGAGGAAAACGTGTTGCAAGCAATACTTCTGAAATCTGGTGCTCTACGTTTGTTCTCACCTCAGGCAGGAAAGCATCCCTAAGCAGCAGAGACTACGCATAGCAGACGACGTCACAAGGCATGTACCTGAAGCCATGCTGAAGATACAGAAAACAGCCTAAAAGAAAGAAGTTTCAATATTCACAGGGAGTTGTGGCTGTGATGTGTGGTGATGAACAGGACGATCTGTTGTCCATGCTGAAAATACAGAAAACAGCCTGTCTAAAAGAAAGAAGCTTCAATATTCACAGGGAGTTGTGGCTGTGATGTGTGGTGATGAACAGGACGATCTGTTGTCTGTTATTTTGACTTTTCAAAGCTTTGCAGACAAGAGCTTTTCCAGTATTTTCTCCCCTTTCACTTCCAGACAAACTCTACAGCTATGAAAATTGTTATTGCAACTTCAAAACCAGTGGTCCCAGCCCTACATTTGCAAGTCCCAAACCTCAGAACAAACGCCTTTGGAGTGCTCTTTTCGATGGACTCTATCAACCTGCATTAAGAGAAGAGTTATCTACCTGCTTTTTTCTTCCCAACGCACATACAGCCCGAGCAGCCCAATTTCAAATAAATCTGACAAACTCCTAACTACATGGAAGATCATACATTCATTGATGGACTTCAGAAAATGAAATGAGTAGTAGAAGAGCAAACAACCCAGCTGCCACCTCTCACTGGAATAAACCTGGTAAAATGAATGCACCTGCACTGCTATAAGTTAGGAAAAAAGTCACAGAAACTCAGGCAAAAAAATGTTGCGCTACTCACAAGGCTAAATGTGATAAAAAGAAGCATCCAGTGTGTGTCAGCACTGCTCAGCAGTAACTGAAACATCCCTGTGTTATCAATACTGTTTCCAGCACGAATCCAAAACCTAGCCCCATATAACCTATGAAACTCTACCTTAATCAAAATGACTACAGCTACCACCAAACTCCTGTCTGGAAGCTGCTACCTCGTGCCTAAGGATTCCCCTTGCAAACACCCAGGATGACCATACACCACCTTCCTACCTGCAAAGACTCCAACAGCTGATACAAAGTTAAAACAGTATATAGCATTAATTAAAGTAGAGCTGTGCATAAAAGTAGCAAGAACACAAACAGTTCCACACAATATTTTACTGAGTAAACATTATATTAAACAAATGGGAAAAGAACATTGGCAAAAACACCTTCAAAACCAGAAATACTCCTTTAGAACATGTTATTCCAGAGACTAAGGTCAACACCACCACATCTTCAGGAGCCCAGGGAGCGACCTCGACCCCAACTGCGGGGAGGTCACCCCGGCCAAAAGCAGCGCCAAAGGCGGGACTGCGCCCTCCGGCGCAGCACTTCCTCACACTGCACCCTCTAAAGGGCGAAGGAGGGCTCGA
>NW_008825262.1:198597-198977 GCF_000699105.1 Pygoscelis adeliae
CGCTCGTGGGCTCCGAGGGGACCCCCCTGTTGCTGCACAGAGCCCTTCTTTCCCTCCTGCGAAGTTTAAGCTAAACTGCAGCAATTTTAAGAGGGGCCTAAAGGACAAGCTCGCTCGCGCCGACAAGGACAAGGACAGGGACACACAAACAGAACTTCCCAGAAGAGAGGAGCAAGCTCTGTGCAGCCAGATGTCTGGGGAGCCATCCCTACCACCGAGCAGGAGAGAAGAGCCTCAGACCTGCCCCCGGGGCTGCGTGGAGGCCAGAGGGGCCTCAACACGCCGAGGGGCTTCACGGGTGGCCAAGGGGCAAATGACTCCAGGGGGTCACTCTGGCCAGGCCGCCAGCGGGCAGAAAGCCGCCGGGGCCGGGGAAACCG